>NW_021620661.1:1748223-1762899 GCF_004785775.1 Grammomys surdaster
CTCTCTCTCTCTCCCTCTCTCTCCCTCTCTCTCTCTCTCCCTCTCTCTCCCTCTCTCTCTCTCTCTCTCTCTCACACACACACACACACAAACACACACTCAGTGTGTGACATTTTTTCCCCCTTCTCTGACATTTTTTTCCATCCTAGTTAGGAAATTATGTTTTAAATTCTACTCTTGGATCATGTGTGATGATTAGTAAATTCATTTCCAAAGAGATTCTTTCATTTATCAAACAGGGATAGTAATATCCTACCCAGCGATCCCTCAGGATATTTATGAGATTCAATTTAAAATGTAAATGAAGGTCAGACTTTAGTCAAAAGCATTTTTCCTATTTAAGGACAAAAAGTATTTTGTAAATATTTTTATTGTACACGCTACTGTGGTAAACACATGAGTTGAGAAGAATATTTCCTGGCACTTTGGAAGTCCATTAAAAAACCATTCATGGAATTGTAAAGACAATATCTCCATCCTTCATCTTAATAATCAGTGATGTGTAAATATGAAATACAAGAGATACTGCTTAAGAGTCAAATATTTATTTGTGGATATGTTAGTTCCTGTAAATGGACCAATGCCACATCTTTATGCACAACAGGTTCACGTCTGCTTAATGCTCTCAAATGGAGTAATGGGACAGACTGAAATATAGATGTCACAGACAGCCTAATCAGGGGCCAGAAGTCTGGCGGCCTGTTTTCCTGGAATGGATTTCCGGGAACAATGCACTCTCCATGATTGCTTTCCTTTAGACAAAAATAATTGAATCTAATGCTCTTGTGTCAGTGAAAGCACTTGGATTACCCTCTTTATGCAGCAGCCCCTAGGGACTCCAGGGTCTGGTGTTAAACCTTGCCTTTGATTAAAACTCATCTCCCCTATACATCTCTATGCAAAGCAAATTAAAAACTATTATCACAACATAATAGCCAGAGTTTTAATGTCCTTGATGCTTCTAAAACTAAAACAATGACCCTTTATAATGGGTCCAGTATCTTAGATGGCCTTGTTATAATATTTATCATCTGTTCTATATTGTACACAATACAGCAGACCAGGACTAAACAATAGAAAAAAGATAGAACTACCTCAGGCTTTATAGTATAGTTGAGAGCAAAGTTAAATTTAAAGTCCATTCTAGTATGATAAAACTCTCCTATGCACATTGGAGGGGATCAGGGAAATATGAACTTATGGCTGTTTAACTGAAAGTGGAATTTCCTATTTACTACAGCAGGGTTTAACTTAAGAAGGACAATTAACTAAATGACATTCACGAATGTTAGAAATTTAAAAATTGAATCTAGTAACTATTAATCAAAATAAATTATTTTGCAATGTAGTTTACCAAAAAGAAAATAAAGCTTAAGATAATTGTGTTCTCTGAGAACACAATTTTGAAAAACTCTTTTCTTCAGAGACAGCGTTTGCTCCCTGCGTTGACCACAGCACTACGGTTATAATGTGAATTTTGGCATTTCCCAGGCTTTACCCTCTCCAACGCTTCAATTTTAAGCATCTGCATTATTAATTGTCAAAACTTTTCTCTCCAACTCACTTCCTCTCTTTGTTCAACTTATCTTTGCTTCTTATTTGGAATTTCTGTCTTCTCCATGTTCGTCAATGGAGTAAATCTCGTCTTCCTGCATGTGGCTTACATTTTACAGTCCATTATTACTGTCACTGCCCAGAGCATCCTCTTAATATCCTATTCCCTGTACTCCAGTGTCATGGGATAAGCACTATTGAGTCTGCTGTAGAGGTCAAGATCAGACAATTTTTCTCTTTACAAAATGGTCTGAAGATAACAAGCGACTGGACAACTCTGAAATAAAATATTCCCTTGGTTCAGATTCAAACAGCACTTAAATAAAATTGTTTTACTACATGATGATGCCATACACATGTTCATTTCCAATGTCCACTGGTGCCCAATAAAGACGTATCACATGGCTGATGACTCAATACCTGGTTAGGTACTTAGGGTGAAATGTGCAAAATAGTGTACTAGGCCATTGTCATTCAGCAACAGTGAACAAGATATTTTCTCTCAAATGCTTGGAATGTGGTGATTAAAATTTCTATTATAAAAAAAAGTGGCTAGGATGATAAAAAGATGAATTCTTCCTAGAATGGGGGATGGAAAAATGATACATTCTTCTGGTACAAGATATCTTTTCATTTTTTTCACCTCTTCTCCTAAGGACTCCTAAGGAGTACATGCACCTGCTTGAGGGCTTCAGCCTCTTTTAGTGATCTTTAAATGCATCTACTTCCTAAGCTTCTAGATTTTCAACAAAAATATATTCCCTGTGAATCATTTCATTGGAAAATATTACTTTATGGGTCCTAAAGTAAATATTTTTGGTCTTTTCTTATTTGCCTGTTATATTTTTAGATGTTTCCAAGCTTAGTCTATAAATTCTTGCCTCAAGTGAATCTCTTGCCTCAGTTTCCCAGTTTTGCCATTACTACAGTGCCAACCAACTGAAGTAATCATTATTAAAGCTGGGAAAGAATTGATTTTTTTATAACTGTTTTAACATTCGATCATAGGAGATGAGGCTTAAATATCATAATTATCTGACCTATTAATATTTACTCATTAATTATTAAATTATGTACACATTGAAATTTTGCAAGAAGGAAGCTACATAAACTCTACGAATTTCATTCATGTTTATATTCAAACATACTGTTTTGTATATATTAGTGAAATTAAGAGTATATATGATTAATGTTATAGTTTTTAGATAGTATTATTTCTTTTTTAACTAGGAATATAATGGGACATATACATAAATAATATCTAGAGTCTTCTCCTGTCCTATGTGTTAGCATTTTTGTGAAGACCACACAGACAAAGATGAAAATCCAACTGAGTTGGAAACACAAACTTTCCAGATGAGCACCAAACTATCCCACCCCTCCCCACCTCCCCCAAATCCCCAAACATACTTAACAGTAATATTCTCCAAAATAAACTATGGAGTTCAGAAAATAATATGCAAACAGTGCATTCTACCCTGATACATCAAATATATGTGAGATCTGTTTGCAAGCCAGCTCTTCTAAATATGCCTCAAACTCTAAGAATAGTTATCAGGAAGGAATATAATTGCATACCTGAGTACCTGGTATCTTTTTCCCAAACAAAAACTAAAAGAGAAAGAAAACAATAAACAAACAAACAACAGGAGATTTGTCGTGGAACTAAACTGAATGGTTGTTTGGGATAAGAGGTTGAATCTTGCAAGACCAATGATCTCTTCAGAGTAATGTATAAGTGCCTGAGCCTGCTCAGTTCAGAGAGCAGGATGTGATTAACTGTCTCAAGGCAAATGATTCATTCTTGCCGGTGTAAGTCATTTTTAAAGTCAAGCAAAGCAGTCCTTCCTATTTCCCTTCCGTTATAATGGCCATTCACAGTAAATCAGGTGACAGAAACTTTGGTTCACATCCAGCTTTGTAGGGCAGTTGGAGTCATTGAGTAACTGTCCAGCTCAACGAAAGACTGCCTGTCACATTTTCTCACATCAAAGGAACTGCAGTGTTCCCAGAAACTTGGATTTATAAATCTCTTCCCTCAAGAGTGCTAATTACTCTCATGCATCTTATGCAATGTATTGCAATGGATGCAGGGCCATTTTACAAATCAAATCATGGAATAGTAAAGCAGAAAAGCAAGTGTTGAAGAACTCACACTAGCAATGAGAGTATGTCAGAGGTAACTGAAAATGTGAGTTTGATTCACAGGCATTGCAAAGACTTGAGTTGTCACTGGGAAGGTTTCCAGTTGTGTGCATACACTGGATTGCACACACTTGGCAGAGAAGCCTGGGTTCCTCTTTCCAACCAGCCCCAGTAAGATCTTGAAAACAGCCCCTGTGGAGATGATAGAATCCAGCAAAGTCCACTAGTAACATTTTTCCCTTTGTCTCTATAAAAGTAATTCTTGAACGCATTGGTTGGCTTTAACAAAAGAGTACCATCATGCAAACCTATCTCCAAAATAAAGTGGGGAACTCCCTCATGAATTAATGAACACAAGTGAAGGCTTAGTCTTGAATGGCAGTGGGAGAGGAAATAGGGAGTTCGTTCCCTTGGATGTTTTGTGCTAGGTAGACGATTCTGCCGGCTTCCTTGGGAAAGGATAAAATCCCACGTGTTATATACAGTCGCCTACTGTTTATCCTATTCACACTGAATGTACAAAGGTTAACTAGATTGTAGGAAAATCTCTTTGCTGATCTGAGAAGCTGGCCCTGTACCAGCTCTAATTTGATGCTGAGAGTGAAGAGAGGTGCTGTTCTTTACTGTTGTATATTTGTAGAGTGCATTTAAAGTCACTTTCATTTAAAAAAGAAGATATTCTGATTTTTCTCTGAAACTATGGCACGATTCACCATGGAAATAATGCCTAAATGGAACAATTTGAAAGTACATGAAATACATTTTTTTCTCCATGTGATATATTTGTTACAATGTCCATGTGAATATCAAGTATAGATTTACTTTACCAATTTATGAAGAAAAAAAAACAGTTTGGTTTGTAAGCAGACTTAGTGGGTGAGTTTTGAGACAGTCTACTTCTAAAATAATCTACCCTTTTGGAATTATTCCTATAACTCATTTCTATAACACAGAAGCAAGGATCCAGATTTTATCGTGTAACTAAATGTAGTAATTATATTGTTCATATCAGTGATGGTAGTGATAAGAAAATCAAAATCTGCTATAGTTAAGGTATACCTGATGTATATACAAACTCTGAACAGATCTATACCAAGAGATTATGGTTATCTCATTTTTCTAATGGAGAGATAAATTGTAATTAGCCAGTTGCTTGTTACAAACTCTGATAGCTTAGACTTGGATATTTTCTGAAGGACATTTGCCTAACCCACAACATTATGATTTCACATATTCTTCTGTGTCTTCAAGGAACAACTTTAGGGATAGAGTCTTAGAATGTTTTTTTTTAATCTTTTATTATCTGAGATTATAAGAATTATAATCTCCCCTTTCCTTGCCTTTCCTCCCTCCAAACCAACTCAAATGCCTTGGAACCTTCACATCATACACACACACACGCGCACACACACACACACACACACAGATATACACACACACAAAACACCTAAAAGTGGTTCAAGTGCCTTAATATAATGCTTTAAACTTTGAAATGACAGATAACATCATAGATGTAAGAGTAACAGCTTAATGTCTATGCACAATGTAGCATTGGATACTTGAAGTTTCCAGTCTTGTACAATAACTTGTTAGAACAGTGTTACTTCGTATGGTTCTTACTCAGGGTTTTCTGTCACTCAAAAGAGATGGAGTAGTCACTATGGCATATGAATGTGTGATCACTTTCCTTCCTATTATATCAGCCCACATGGCTGTGCTCTAACCTAAACATCTCAAAGACATGCCTTTACCCTTGGTTTCTTGTTGGGAGCTGACTTCTAGCTGAAAGCGGCTATCATCTTTGCAGCCATCTTGAGCCACATACCCTGACAAGAGACTTGTTTTCAACAGCCTACAACAGCTGAGCACACTCTGATAAACATCTTGTTTTGCTGTTTAGTGCTGCCAGCAGCTAGGCTCAGGTGGTCTCCACGCTACTAGCTAGGCGCACGTGATATCCATGTGGCAAGTTAAAGGGTATAAATACCCAGGATTTCCTTTCCATAAAAGAGACTTGATCAGACTCCCTGTGTTGTCTCCATTCTTCGGGTCTCTCATCCCCACTCTCTTTCTTGCTAGGCCTTGACCCGCAGATCGGAGCAGCAGAACGGACTGTTACAAAGTGGCCCCCCGAATGTGGGGCTGCTCGGCGGTTACAGTTTCTTCCCCCTGGATTGACTCAGGTCACAACTCTATGGTCCATTCTACGTCCTTTACTTCAGCCTAACAAATCCAGTTCTAGAGTCAGATAAGAAGTAGAGTTCCACACTTGTACTGCTGGATAAAAAGCAGTTACTACATAGAGAAAATAAACAGAAATGGACAAAGCATGAAGTCTTTACAATTTGGGAAATTGCTCATTTTCTTACAGGAAGTATCCTATAACCACTGATTTTACACAGGATGAAAATTGTCATGTTGATATCTAGTCTGCAAGTATCTGTTACCAAGATTCATGGGAAATATATTCCATGGCTTGAAATAGCACTAAGCATGGGGATAAAATATCTGTCAGTCAACTGTAGTAGATAGCTCTGCAACACAAATGTGGAAATGGGACAACTAATTTTTCCAAGGCAGTTCATTGCAGATTAAAAATATAGAGAACATTTTTCATAAATGTATTATTTTTCCCTGAATTTTCCAAATTGCTAAGAGATTACCAATGCTTAGCCACTTAAGGTGTGATTTTAAATCCATAAAGAATGAAAACATCAGCAAAGACGGGGTTAATAAACAGTGTTCAACACAAAACGTGATAGTGGATAATACCAAATGGTGGGCTCAGGATATAGAAGAATGTAGGAGTTTCACAAACAATAGGGTACTTCAATACAACCAGCCTACATGACTACTAAGTAAAGAAGGGACTCAATCCTATGTCCCCAAATCACCCACAGCTAAGCATTCAGAAAAGGGTAATGGATTAGACAGGCTAAGACTAAGCAAATGAATGAAATTATCTTTTCCCAAGTATAGTGGGAACTGGACAAGCTGGTATTATTTGCAAGATGGAGCCAGTTCCCTGCAAACATACTAAGCTACCTATCACAGGAATCCTAATCATACAAGAGAGAAACCTACTATCAAACTAATAATATCCTATATAGCCTAACATATAAAAGATTCCTTCCTAGTAAAGGTGCACTCTGCAGTATCCAAAGATTCTTTCCCTTGACCACCAGGTACTGGATGCCTCTGAGTCATCTTGTCAGAACAATGGCCACTCTTTGTAATCACTCCCTGCTGGTTCAGCCACTGCTGAGTATCTATTATTTTAAAATAAATTATTCTTCTCTGTTGGTTTCTCTGTTACCAAGAAACCTTTTGTCTTCCATTCCTCTATTGAGTGTTTGGGTTTACCCCACTGCTCCAGCACAGCTAGACTGTAGACACATGATGATGAATAGGTAAAGAAATGCAGTAGCTCTGCGAAGAAAAAGTTCTTCTAAACTGGTTCTTGTATTTCATAAAATGTGCCACATGTTGCTTATATAATTAACCTAGAGATAATATTCTATATGTAATAGGTAGAAATTTTATGTAACTCTATTTTTTTGCCTTTATTAAAAAGTTTTATGTTAAGAAGTCTTTAGGCATTGTTAGGAAAGTACACTATATAGGTTAGATGGTATTTAGAAGACTTCAAATCATATCTATCATGGTTTAGACTATATCTCCAGAACCTAATGCTATATGTGGAATATAACTAACTTCATAAATTATTAGGTAGTCAATGGACCACATGGATTAACTTCATAACATCAGTCAAGTGTATAATGCTCCTTCCAGGACGGCAAACCTGAAAAATAAACACCCCTATCTATCCGTCTTTCAGGTACTCAACCTTACTCAAGGTGGTGTCAACTACTGCTAACAATTAGGACAACCTCTGGTAATTCCATGTTGGAAAAATCCAATTTGTATGTTATACTGTTACTCCATAGACTAGACCCATTCTTTTAGACCTTTGCTCAGAATCAGTCTCTGGGCTGGTAATCAACACTGAGAGACTTTGTATTCACGAATAACACCCAGACATTAGCCTGTTCATCATTTCTTCTACCCAGGAATCCCACCTGAAGAACAGTAAACATTACTATTGAAATTTTATGTAAAAAGAGAGTCAGGCACCTTCATTTACATCTACAAGGAAAATCCAGTTTTCTTCAAAGCTAGTTTATCCTCTCATATAGCAATATATGTTTCGGACCAATGATTCTAAGCATCATCCATGGAGAAGTCTTGGAAATTTTCTTCAAAGGATAATGATTATGGGTCTCATGCATCCTTGTTAATGGAGCCAGCCAGAGTCCTTATGTTGTAAGTAATCAAAAAACTACCTTTGGGATATCACTGCAGGCTGAATGCAAAATAACAGAACAGAATGGAATGGAAATTAGGTATCAGAATAAGACACTTCCCAGAATCTCTGGAGTATTTGGTTTGATGATTCTCTGAAGTATTCAGGCAAACAAAAGCTCCTGTAATGGTTAAGATATGAAAACACAGCAGCTCCATGGTCAAGTTGGCAGGTTGCTTGGCTATAAGTCCTATGCATTAACAGTATGCAGATATGTGTTTTGAACAGCCAAGAGTCTGTCAGAGTTTTCAGTAATTCTTGTGCTTTTTGAGGTAAGAATCTCAAAGACACGTGTTAATCCTATGGGAAAAAGACTTATTATTTGGTGGTCCTTACTTATGTCTGAACATTGGATCCACAAAGGATCATTTTAAAAGTATTTTCTTTGAGATGCATCTCCAGATAGTTCTATCATTTGGTCTAAGTCAGAGTTCCAAGGCACTAATGGTCAGCCAGTTTTCTAAGGCTCTGTATCAGGACAGCCAGGGTTGAGAAGCTAAGTCTTGTGTGTGTTTCCAGTCTGGTGCTTTTAAGAGAAGGATACTTTGTTTTATTGGACATCAAATGTAACTGGGGGACCCTGTATTTCTGGATAAAATGGGGATCTCTGAGTAAAGCAAAAGCTATTACTTATTTACTAGAAGAAAAATGAGTTATTTGATATGATTTCAGTGGACAAGTAAGGATCTATATAATTATGGATATAGAACTATTATTAACTACTCAAAAGTCCCAGAAAGAAAACCAGCAACCTGAAATATGTAAGAATAGGATCTACAAAGACATTGTCTTGTGCCAATATGGACTTGTGTTAGGGCTGGGAAGGCAAGGGAGCATGGTGAAGCATTTCTATTGAGAGCAAAGATTGTCTATCACCATGCATTGTATGGACATAGCTGAAACAGCTCTTCCCCATGGCTTCTCAGCAAGGGTGGAGGGCTGGCAAACAGTCATTTCCTTGCTTGAGAGGCACACATCCCTGTTCATTGTATAACTTTGAGCTAGATTGGTCCTGAAAGGAAATATCTGTTTCACTGTCACCAGTAGCATATTTGGTGGCCATTCTGGTAAAATTTATCTATGACAGTTGAGTCATTTAGCTCTGTAGACTCAGAAAATACACCAAAGCCAACTCCATTAGAGAGAAGCAAAGAGGCAATTGCCTACTTGGAAAGTTTGAGGAAGAAAAGTCCCATTAAAGAGACAAAATTAAAATGGCATTAAGTTTATAAGACTGATTTACAAAGTGAGCAACTTAACTTTTCCTCCAATTAAAAAAACAAAATCTGGTTCTTGTACTTTTAAAGCCAAGGATCATTATTTCTGGCATTTATAGCTTCATTAGACATATGCCACAAAGCTTATTTTTTGTTTGTTTGCTTGTTTGCTTGTTTGTCTCTCCATTGAGCTGTGGAGAACAATTAATATTTCTTCTGTCCTGTTTTTGAAGGAGCAGTGGGGTTATAAACTGAAAATCAATAAATTTTGGTTTCACTACTATAATGGCCAATGAGTCAGTCAGAAGAAACTTCCAAGAAAATTAAAGAAAAAAACCTTGTCAATACTGAATCTAAGCTTTCTTTGCTAATTACAAATGCGACCCTTTCTTTTACTTCAGACCAAGTGAATGGGTTTCCTTTCATTATCAAAACACAATCAGTACACAGAGAAGGACATTTTCTATTTGTTTACAATCATTACAGTGTGAAAATGCTGCTGTTTTGCCAACTTGATTACACAGTTCTATTGTTTCAGATTACATAATAGAGTCTGTTAAGTTAAAATTTACCTGTAAGGAAAGCAGATAGGAATCTACAGGAGAAAGTGTGCAAATCATAGGAAGCTGGGAGGAACATCCTGATCCTAGGCTGTGTCTCTCAGAGCTGTTCCTTGTATGTGTATTGTTCTCTCTCTTTACTTCTTACCAAAATTGGAGTGGAAGGGCAGTGCCTCTTCAAACTTTATCCCAGGACAAAACAGACAAAACAACACTGTTCTGAGAGTGAGGAAGAAGCCAATAAATACAAAGCCACCTTTAACCTAAAGTGTCCAGGGGTGTGGAACCATGGGAGACAGAAAAATCTGCCAGTTGGCATTGACATGGAGATTTAGCCCATTGGGTTTTTGTTGTACCAGTGATTTTAGAAACGCTTGCTCTGTTTTTCCCTCCTCTGGGTGGGTTGTTCTATATCTGGCTAACGTGTTCTTAAGAGTAAAGCTCCTTGTGTTAGAAAAAAATTAATCTAGGGTACAGCTGGATATCAGGTACACATGGTGGAATGAATAATGGTTAATAACAGATAGTCTACCCCAAAGGAGGAAAACATGGGAAGCTGAATTTAGAAAAGAGGAGCAGACATGGGGGACCAGCAGATTTCATATCAGAGATTTTCCTCCAGCCACCTTATTTCCAAAAGCGGACCCTGCAACTTAACTATTTTTGCTTTGAGATCAGATGAGAAGTTTAGATGAGCCATGCCCAGAAACACACCCAGAGGTTATTTCAAAGGTCCTTTATGAGAAGAGAATGCCTCCATGGAGAAGTTAGTGGCATTTGGAAGCAGAGATCATATTTGCCTGATATCATAATCCCAGCTCCACAGTGCCTCACAGACTAACAGCAAATACTCTTGATCCACTGCTCACACAGACCTTCAGAGAATTCTCAGCAACATCAAAGCTTGCAACATCTACCACCCACAGAAATGTTAATAGCTGGCAGTTTTCTACTCAGCTCATCTGCTTCCACCACTCCCACCCTTGCTTATTTTTCCAAAGTGAATTGTTGCCAAGATAAGAGCACTGAATGTCCTGAAGACATCACTGAATATTTCTCACTCCTTGTTTCTAGTCCATGAAAAGCAATGAAGCTTCTCAAGAAGATAGGGTTCTTCTCATTGCCTTGGGTCTTAAGGGAATAGCAAGAAAATGAGGCTCAGAGAGTAAGGGCTGCTTCATTTCTAGCATCATCAGTGTTAGACAACACTAGCCTAAAAGTTGACATGCACGAAGGGAATCAAGGTAAGGAGTATCCAAGGTGACAGTTCTCAACCAAAGAGCAGAAAATTCTTACCTCCAGGAGACATTGGGCAATAGCTAAGGGTGACTTTGATTGTCAAACTTTGCAGCAATGGGTGCTACTTACATCTACTAATGATAGGTCACCAATTCTGCTAAACATTCTGAAATATACAAAGTCATCACCGTGCAAAGAATTACCCAGTCCCAACTAACAATTCAGCCTGTGTCTCTGCTCAGAAGTCTCCAGCATAGGCTGCCATGGTGGTAATGTCTCTCTTCTGTTTTTCCAAAGTCCTTGAGTTGTATCCCTGAGAGCCAGGTGATGCTGTTCCATTAAGAGGGAGCTGTGAGCAAATAAGCTCATTATACTTTTCTCTTCAAGCCTGAGAGCAACTTAACCTTCCAGGCTGTTCATCCTACTTCCCTCTTAGATAATTTCTCAATGAAAAAGGCTGTTGGATCAAGGAAAGTAAAAACTTGACTTTAGAACAGAAGTTATGAGACTTTTTGAAGAGCCACTGGCAAAATGGTGTTAAGATACCAGTATGGGTGGAAAGCAGGCTGGTGATACTATGTTTCTGATAACCAAAAGTTATTCAGAAGGTTTGGCCAAAACAGAAAATGAGCCATTCCTGCTTCTGAATCAGTAAGACTGGCCCACACAAAAGCCACAGATGCCAGCACCAAATAGCCATGTACTGATGGAATGCTGGGCTCCTATCTAAGTACTGTTTCTCATGGGATTTAGAAATTGGGAAGAAAACCTAGCATTCCATGCATTCAAAAGGATGCATCCTATAGACAAAGCTAGAAAACAAAAGATTAAGTTTGACAATAGCTTGTAATTACTGCTGGCTCTTTAAAATTGTCAGAAACAGGTTGCATTCAGATGGCCGCAGGAGTAGAGGTGCTTGCCACTTAGCTTGGCAATCTGAATTCCACCCCAGGAACCACAGGGTACAAAGAGAAAACTAACTCGGACCACATTCCTCTGATCTCCATGCATGCACATACACAACACATATGTCTACACACACACACACACACACACACACACACGCACACACAAGAATTAAGAAAGTAAAAATGTAAGGAGCAAATACATCTCACAGATAAGTGGATTCTACATGAAGTACCAAGTTATGAAAGAAATTTTTATAAACATCCAACGGATTGATTATTATGGGGGTCAAGGAAAACAACACCCTGCAAAACACAACCCCCCAAAACACATCTTGACACATGCGAGTACCTCTTACAAAAATTGTGGAATTGTTATACAATTGTATGGAAAATTATGATCAAGTTGCCTATGTTTATTTATTATTTTTCTCAATCCTTATGGAACAGGAAGACTTTCATCCTGGTACAACTTCACATAATCAAAGTCTCACTTTTCAAAAGAACAATCACCTGAGCCTAAAATTTTGAGACAGAACACCACATTGTTCCATACTACAAATTATTTCATCTAAACACTTCTCATCATCTTATCTGGGAAATTAAATATAATCAAAATTATTTCAATTATATGTGTATCACTAAAAAAATAGCTAGTATTTTGAGAACTAAATTAAGTATTGATTTAGTGGGAGTTTTCTGTTTGGTATATTTCTAACACTATTCATTTACATTGTGTTTACTATTGACTTGAATATGTTTGTATGTATTGACTCTATACGCTTTGTAAGAGTATATAATAATTTGGGTACAAATATACATAATTATAAACAAAGACACTTTGGATATTACCTTCACTGAGCATCTGACATTTCATCAACAGCTCTGGAGATGGGCAAGAAGTTGCAATTTTCCCACCTTGATGTCTCTTTTCAAGCTAAGGTAGGGACTGTGGATTATGGTTGATTAATTTCCCAACTGTGTTTTTTAAATCTAATTTGACTTACAAAAAGCCGAACACATATATAATTCAATGAACTTAGACTCTGATGGCAGTGGATCTATTCTTGGAAGATGAATCTCTGACCCTTCTCCAATCTCTGAATTATCATTTATTATACTTACATTTATGATAAATACATCTGACATGAAATACAGCTATCCTCTTGGCTAGATTTCAGATATATAATATAGTGCTGTTCACTGTGGAACAGTGCTATTACTTGGTTTTTAAACATTTGCTATGGATGAATTTTTGATTATTCATTGTCTGCAAATAAATTAATAATGTACAAAACCTCAAAGGTAGACTATAGCAACACATGTACTAGAAAACCAAAACATGGGCTCTCCTTAGAAAGGGATAAAGTATTTACCCGCTGTCAGACGAGGTCCTGAACAGTCCACAGAATTCTTGAACTAATGGGTCCTCAGGCTTCACTCGTCTGCTATGGAGCATTTTCTCCATTTCTTTTAATCTCTTGTTTTTCCCATTTTCAGCAAGACTGCACACTTGTTTACCTAACTCATTTGCTCAGGATAGGGCTGGCTAGGGACAAAGCTCCCTAGGGAATGCAGCTAGGAGACCTAGAGGAGGGAATTTGATCATCCTAGATGGGGAGAAAGAGATGGCAATGGAGACATCAGGCAGCTAAGGAACAGGAATATAAAATAACATTCTGAAAGGCTTGGTTTCCTGTTGCATTTAAGAGAGAATAATCTATCATGAGATCTCAGAATTATCTTTCCATTGAAATGATGACTCTACACATTGTTTGTGGCTATAGTTTCCTCATTAACAGTCTCTGGCATACTAAAGCCCTTGTTAAATGTATTTAATATTAAAGATATCAGATAGTATCTTATTGATGTGATGCAAATATTTTTTTTAAGCAAGGTAAGACAAGGAAAACCTACAAAAAGATGCAAAAGCAGTTGAGATAAGAAAGACTATCACATTGGTTTGAGACATCGTATATTTAATGTTTTCCTGTCCCTAGCAACCACCCTGGACATTCATGAATATAAAGCAGAAGGATGGTGAAGAAAACATTTAAAATTTTATAAGGAAAATAAAAAACAGACAGGAAGATGTTTTGCTCCTTAATGGATCCTTTACTGTTAAATTTCAAGTATGGAGACTTAAAGGGTTTCAAATCAATTTAGCAAGGTACTATCAGAATCTCACTTTAAGGGGACAGAATATGATGAAATGAGAGTTCTCATAATGTCTTTTATGTATAGGGAAGCGATCTTCTATATCTTTCTGCTTTGTAATTATAGTCACATTACAGTCTTGTATATGCTTACAAATTATTGGCTTTCACCAATGTTCACAGTTGTCACTAGATATTTGTGTAGGATGTGTATTTTCATGCATATATGTGCATCTGTCAATGTCTACATATGTGTATTTGTTTTTGTATAGGCATAGCATGTGTGTATGTTTGTATGTGTCTGTGTGTATCTTTGAGTATCTTTGTTTGTCTTCATTTGCTATTGTAATATTTCTCCTTTTCTGGATGAAATTGCATAATTCAAAGGCTCTGGATTTAACATCTCATCCCTAAATATAGCACTAGCCAAAGGTTTGCCTAAACTAGAAAGTAAAAGAATTATTTGAATAAATGACTGTTAAATGGAGGGAAGGAAGGAGAAATGGAGAGAAGGAAGGGGAGAAGAGAGGGAAGGGG
>NW_021620661.1:1762999-1801345 GCF_004785775.1 Grammomys surdaster
GAAAGAAAGAAAGAAAGAAAGAAAGAAAGAAAGAAGGAAAGAGAGAAGAAAGAAATACCAAGCATGAAATATGGCACAGAAATTTTATGTAAAATACTAGCTACTCTGTACTTCTGTCTGGTCAACATTAAAATAGCCTGACAATATCAGAAAAAATTCATTAAAACCATATGTGTGACTTATTACTTTAAACAACAAATTTCGTACTTGAGCGTCTAAGTGATTTCTCAATCTGTACTGGAGAATACTATACTCAAGGAGATGATGACATGAATTGTCTCCCTTTTCGTAACATGTTAAATAAAATAATCCTTTCATTGTATGATTTGTAATTTCTACTCACCGCAACTAAGTAAAAGTAGGCTTCATTTTTTCTTTGTTTCTGTTTTCAAAATCAGCATTGTTACTCACTAAGGTTACACAGAGAATTTCAAGTATCGCAGAGGCACAGTAGAACAAAGAAGAGCTGGTATCCTTAGGGAGAAGGAGCCTTATTGGTTCAATGTACTGTCAGTGCTATTCAGCTATATTATGGAACAAGACTAAAAAAAAAATCTCCAAGCTCTGTCAGTTTGGACAAGCTTACTGTCCTCAGTGAAATATTACCAATTGCATATCATAAAAATAATTGATTGAATAATTTATACCTACCTTTTTTCTATGCTTTGGGTACAATTTTCTCTTCTTTCAAAACTGCCTACCATAAGCATGAAAAACAATAGGCAAAGATAATACTATTTTTAAAAGTTTCTAAAGGGCCCTTTTAGAAAATAGCCTACTGGTCTACTTGGAATTCAAGCATCACACCAAGGATGTTGACTGCCTCTACTTGTGTAGACTCTCATTCACAAGTACATTCCGAAAAAGTGACAAAATTGATATTTTGGGAAAAGAGGAATAATATTACATTTACCTACTACCAGCAAGGATAAATGTGTCTCAGTTATTTATTTCCAAAGAACTTACAAAATGGTGACAGAGACTTTAAATTTAAAACATATAATTTCTATTTAAATATTACCACTTTTGGAAATTAGAAAGTTAGACTTTTAAACTTCTTGATAAATTACTTCAGGCTGTAATTAAAGTATCAGTACTGGACTGTGTTTGAAAATAGACTAATGTTTTTAGGGACAGTTCAATTTTGATGCATCTAGCCACTTGAAGCTAAGGGAGGCAGTAGGTTTCACATGGGACATATGAGAGTGCACAGCGTAATGTTTCCATAAAGCATTTCACCCAAGACCTGGAATCCAGGAACAATGCACTGCAAATGCTTATCCAGTCAATGCAACTGTGCAGGTGATTGCATAAAGCACCCATGTAGGTCAGTTCTACTTATATTGAGCACAGTAGAACCTTAATGTTGTCTTGTATAGAGAGGATAAAAACAGCCTCATAGAAAGTATTATTTTTCAACTATCATTTAATAAATATAGTTTTGGAAATCTGACAATTTTTATAACCTACAATTATAGTAATATCCAACAATTAAGACCAATCAACATCATGATTTAAAATTCCTATAAACTAATCTGTTTCACACAGACATATATGTGTATGCAAATGTAGATACACAAGTACACATACATGTGTTATGCATGCACATATTGCACACATGCGTATATATGTATATATGTACACACACACACACACACACATATATATATATATATGTATATATATATATATATACATATATATATATATATATATATATATATATATATAGAGAGAGAGAGAGAGAGAACATGCACATATATACTCTAACGCAAGCACACACCAGGACATGAATTCCTGTATTGCTTTTAAATTAACAGTTACATCACTTGAGGAGAGCCATTTTCCAAAACATTCAATCATGCAAATGGGGTATCTGGCAGACATTTTTTAATAACTTGTCTATTATCTGTTACTATCCACAAACAAAAGACGCATGCTTGAAATTCATCTAGGACAGTGGTCTATTTTCTGTTACTTTCCACAAACAAAAGAGGCATGTTTGAAATTCATCTAGGACAGCGGTCCTCAACCTGTAAGTCATGACACCTTTAGAAATTCGAATGACTCTTTCACAGGAGTCACCTAAGACCATTGGGAAACACAGATATTTACACTATGATTCGTAACAGTAGCAAAATTTCAGATATGAAGTATCAACAAAAATAATTTTATGGTTTGGGGTCAGCACAACATGAGGAGCTGAATTAAAGGGTCTCAAGATTAAGAAGGTTGAGAACCACTGCTCTAGCATGACTTAGAAGTCAACTCTCAGCCCAGCTTTAGCTTTAATTGTGAGACAATTTCTAAGGGTAAGGATGCAAGTCAGTCACCTTTGCCATGACTTCCAGAGTTGTTCTGTAAAACTACCTCATGAAAGACTCATATGAGATTGTACACATATGTCTGTGTAACATCTGACATAGTATACTTACAGTCCATTCAGCCCAACGGCATCATTGTGTGGTCTATTTTTGCTTTTGTCTTTAACTACATCCTGAGAAGAAGGTTGACTACTGATGCAAGATATATGATGCCCTGTGTTGTGTGGGAAAGCAGAATCTGCCAGGTTCGTGCCCTCCCCCATCATGGAGAGATGCTTTTATTCCAGTTGCTTCCTTCATGCTGGATGCATGACTCTTCAAGCATGGCAAACATTTCAGCCAGAGCAAAAAAATTCAAGCCTGAACCATGCATGGCAGACCACAGTTCTGTCCTAAAATGTGGAACTTTAGATTATTCTAATGAATACATCAAAGTGCAAACTAATGAGATTTTACTTTCATTTGTAGGTGTGTGTGTGTGTGTGTGTGTGTGAGAGAGAGAGAGAGAGAGAGAGAGAGAAGAGAGAAGAGAGAGAAATGATCAGAAATGAAAATAGAGACTAAACTTTTAAACTAATATTCAGAATCAGTGTCTTACCACATGCATCACAAACACACACACACACCACACCATAGGCAATATTAGGAAGCATCCATATTCTACACTCTGCCAATGTGAGTCTAATGGGAAGATATATGAATAGTCACTCACCATTTACAGAATACCTGATAAATAACAAGCTGCAATCATTTTGCTGTGAAACCATCAGAAGAACTCTACTGTTATTGGCTAGCACCATTTTTTTTCAAGTTGTGCAAGTAGAATCAACAGTCAGAAAAAGTTGGCAAGGACAGAATCCAAAGTTATAGAACCTATGATCAAGTTCATGGCTCATGGAAACAGTATTACCACTAGGAGTGAATGTTTTACCTTCTGTCCTCTTCGAGTCCTTAGCATGCCATATTATTGTTATTAATTTTCTCCTCTCTTCTTCTGTAATCTCTCACCAAATAGATATGTTCTCCAAAAGACTATCAGATTAATTGAACTTGCCTCTTGTTTTTAAAAATCTTTTATAATGCCTTATTTTATGTACTTTTCATTTTGTCATTGATATTCTATGTTCTAAGTGTAAGTTTCTTTATTACTCAGTTGCAACCTTAATTGGACCACCAACCTCTCCTAGAATAAATGACTCATTTCAGTTAAAGCAGTGGTTTGAATAATCTTTTTCCTCTTCCAGCTGTTTCTTTTTTTCTATGTATTTTTCCTTCTCTCTAGCCTGAAAACAACACCACAAAATGGATTTCCTAATTATTCAACCAAATCTACTCTATCTTTAATAATTCACCTTTATCTGACTTTCTGACAGGTTCACTGGGGATACTAACTCTAAGTGCTTTTCTAAATCCTGACATGTCCATAGTGTCAGAGTATCTAGCATGCAGCAGGAGCTCAGTAAGAGTGTGTTACTTTAGTTCAACAAATGAACATATTCCATATAATATAGCTGTGTGTGTGTGTGTGTGTGTGTGTGTGTAGCAGCATAATGTTGCTTTTTCTTTAAGTTACTACTCTAAGGAAATTTGAAGGGCGTTATTTTATATTCCATAGTCACAGAGTCCAGCATGATATTTCCACATGAATGGAAAGTCAATAAATGCTTTGCTAATTGATTGGCCCATAAAAAAAATATCTGATTGAAAGGCAGGAAGGAATCTTTGGCAGTCTTTTCTGAGGTATTAAAAAATTAGTGGAAGGTTATTTCAGACAAAAAAGGAGGGGGGCTGTTGAGATAAAAAGCCAAGCCAAACAGATTAGCTGATCAATGCTTTCTTTGTTCCAAACAGAAATTATCTCCCATAGTATGAAAGATTAGAACATCTAGAGGAATCAGAACTGAGATACTATCTAGATAGATTCTTCATCCTTCAAGCTTTGATTTTTCTGAAGTTCTCTGTTTTTATATTTAAATATATATATTAGTGCTAAACACCATTTTAAACAGGAAAATCCTAAAAGCAACTCCTGCTGCCTCCATCCTCACTTGGCATAACTCCTAATCAGTTTCACAATGGGGAGCAGAGCAAGACTCACACCTGGGGTTTGGAGCACAACAAAGGATGCTGAAATAAGAGAATTCAAACATTCTCTGTTCTCTATTAATATCCTATCCAAGCCTTCGCTTTATCCCCTAAGTGACTGCCAACATTCTCATTTTCTTAATCTTAAAGATGAAATATCTGGAATTTATCCCCTCTCCTGCTCCCAAACACACAAAAGAGCAAAATAAAAATCTTTGCACAGCCCTGTTCTAAAAAATAGGAAAGTAAAGGCATGTTTATCATGAAGGCATAAATCTTTGGTAAATGTTGAAAGTAATGATGTTTTAAGGAAGTGGTTTATTTGGGAGAAACAACAAAGGCTATATATAGAAATGTTCAGTTTAGTGTTTTTGCTAGAAAAAAAAAGCTTAGGCCATCAGGACACTATTAGCAATGTAGATGAATGGACAATTTGGTGCTTTCCATTGTAGGTAAATTTTAATAAGTCTGCTGAATTAGAATGGGGCTAATTTGTGCATTAGGAATAAGTGAATGCCAGAGAATATGGGAATGCTATAGAAACTCAACAAAGGGCAGAAAGTGGAAAAGTAGAATGAGTCTACAGGTCACAATTAGAGGATTCATATGTTTGTCCTTTGCAATACCAGACACAGTTTTTTGTTTGTTTGCTTGTTTGTTTGTTTGTGTTATATACTCCATGACACAGAGCATCATTTTAAAATATACACAGACCTAGAAAGCACTAAAAATTATCAATTGATTTACTAGTCTGATCAAGGGATAAATCGTCAGCACCTAGTGAAGCTGAGGCAGGAGATGAAGTTTAAAAGTGCTAAGCTAGGCTACTGTCAACGTTCAGTCAAAGCCAGTCTCAGCTACATATAGTAAGACATTGTTATAATAGGGGAGATGGAAGAGATGGCTGAGTGGGTAACATGCTGTCCAGGAAAGCATGAGGAACTGATTTCAGATCCCCAGCAGACACATGAAATCCTAACATGATGCATTCATCTATATCCTTCATTCAGGAAAGGAGAATCCTTGGGGTTGCTGGCTAGTCAGTTTAGCTGAAAATGGAAATATTCAGGGCCTACTAGAGATCCTGACTCATCAAACAAGGTAGAGAGTAATACTGGAGAATGCACCAAACAGTGCACACGTATGAGTATAACCACTACACACACACTTACAGAGGGGGGGGGAGGGAGAGAGAAAGGATGATGATAATAATAATAATATCAAGAAGAAGAAGAAGAGGAGGAGGAGGAGGAGGAGGAGGAGGAGGAGGAGGAGGAGGAGGAGAAGAAGAAGAAGAAGAAGAAGAAGAAGAAGAAGAAGAAGAAGAAGAAGAAGAAATGATGTCAATAATTTTAAAAAGGCTTATATTAAGCCAAATTTTCTTCATAAGTAAAGAAATATAACCTCAAAATAAACTAAAACAAATTGAAAACAATACACATAGCATTTTGGTGAGTCATAAGCAGAAATCAGCACATGTAACGAACGTGATTGAGTCTAAGGTCTCCAGCTCCCTATGCATTCGCATTGGCCATCTATTGCCTTTGTAAACAGAGAGACACCTGTATGTAGTCCCCACAGTGCTCCTAACCTGTCAGAACCACTTACAAAAAGCAGCATACAGTTTATTCTGATTTGATTGAAGAGGTCTCATCCACAGAACACAATTTGCTCAAATAGCATAGATTAACACAGGTTGACAAGAAAATTAGAACATCAGCTCAGCCTTTGTGGCAGGGTAGCTGCACATTCACAGGGGCCGCTTCACTGCTACAGACAAAATTAAACATGATTCTTTTCTAAGAAACAGCTCCGAATAATAGACCAAATGATTCATACTTAAAATGCTCATCAGAAATATGTCAACATTACAAACGTGTAAAAACATGATTGATTGATGGACAGCGTATTCAGTTTGACAGAATTACTTTCTTGTATGCCACTAAATAGTCTACTGAAAATTAATCCCAAATATCAGTGATGGTAGTGAGACTGAGTGTTTGGTGGCCAGCCAGTCTAGCCAATCAGCAAGCTAAAAGTTCAGCGAGAGATCCTATCCCATAAAATAACATGAAGATTGACAGAGAAAGATACCTATCATCAGCTCCGGACCTCAGTGTCCATATAATCACACGTTAGTATCTGTGTTCGTATAAGCACACATAGACAAATATATGCAACGCATACACTTTGCACACACAAAATAAAACAGAATCCAAAAGCTTATGTGTTAAAAGTCCCAAGGTGGAGATAATATTGAGATGAGTGATTAGATTCAGGAGTCTAACCTTACAGGGTGTCATTTCATTGATGAATTTACAGGAGACGGGGCATACTTAAATGAAGTGGGCCACTGAGGACATCCTTTGAAGGGAGTATCTTATCCTATCATATCTTATCTTACTACCTTCTATTTAACTTTGTTTCCTCCCTCCATGAGGTGACCAGCTTTCTTTGGCATGTTTCTACAGCTATGATACTCTACATTAAATAGGCCCCAAACAATGGAGCTAGCCAACCTCAAAAACTGTACTAAAAGACATTTCTAACCTGAAGTGGGTGTTCTCTAGTATTTGGTCACAGAGTGGAAATCTGACTAACACATTTATTCTGTGAGAAGAATTCAGACAACAGAGTCAGCTAGAGCAACCTCCTCTCCTTTACCTCTCTGTACATAGTCATTTCTCCCGTGACCCACCTCACTGTGCTTGGTACATGCCTACTCCTCAAGGTTTGTTTGAGTTGGATTCTCTTGCTACAGATCAGGATCAATCGGACCCAGATGATTACAATCTCCTAAGAATATATCAGTTACAAAGATGGTCCTGATGAAAGAATCTAAGAATATTTCAATATACTGAAACTATATAGCAAATGCTCCCGGAACAAACAATAAAATAAATTAAAAAAAATACATATAGGTACTAACTGAATTTATTTGAAGAGTTTCTAACTGAGATCCTAATCTGACCGAATTCAGAAGTACTGACAATCCTTCCACTGTCTGGTATTCTGATTATGCTTTGATTCAGGTTATTTATATTTGCCAAGTCAGGGATTTCAACATGGCTTATGGGAATCACATTTCTTTAGATCTGGCATGGAAAACTATGACCTAATGAGATCAGGAAAATGGATGGCAGACATACATCTCCTTTGACCCATAACAGCATGACCCATTACAGAAACATTTATTTAGATACTAAAATTGGATGCTGGAGTCTTCAAGTCTCAGTGGGTATGTGTCATCAGAACATAGATAACATCTATCAAGAAAGACACAAAAGGAAGATAGAAGATGATATTGGGACAAGGTTGGAAGCAAGGGGAAAGCTGGAAGAGAACACACAGCAAAAGTGTAAAACTGAAAAGAAGGATGAATCAATTTGCTTTGTAAATCTAAATTTTAAGCTTCTTATGACTTAACTCTGTAAACAGTTTCTCCCTAAATTTACTGTTAAGGGCTTTCATATGGATTTACTTTAAAATATCTATAGAAATATGTACACAAAAGTATGTAATCATTGACTCTCATTAGCTTTTGTGTGAACAATAACACCAAACTTGAAATGTTTTAATGTTAAGTTGGAGAAAGAAGAAGTATGGTTAGAACATATTATCTGAAAAATGTTTCAATAAAAAAGACAAACGAAAAGAAAAATGTGTAAGCATAGAATAACTGATAATATCATTGATTATTCAGGGCTTACTGAAACATTAATAAGTCTACTTAACATTAACAGTTTTTTTTTAAAAAAAGACACTGGTTCATTGATTTTATCAATATAAACTCTGCAATACTAGTTCATTTACAAAGCTGGAATTCTGAAAAATGGATTTTATAATTAGAAGAATCTTTGAATTTGTAACTTTCCCCTGGTTCCCCTCAAAATAAAAGTATAGTAAAGGTTACAAGACAGAAAACAAGACCTAGATATCTGGGACCAATGATAACCAGTAAAGATGGCAAGAATTTCCATCTCCCAAACATAGCAAAAGACTACTTTCCATCTCATTCACTCAGCCTTTGTGATAGTTACATTTCTGTTACTCAATTAAACACCATGACCAAAGCAACATATGGAAGGAAGGGTTTATCTGTTCCTTTACTTCTGGAGGAATAAGAGTCCATCATGGGGAAGCAACAGGAGTGGTGGTTGGAGCATGCTGTGGTGAGCCCATATCATATATCTCAAATCCAAAGCAGAGGGTATACTGGGTATGGCAAGAGGCTTTAAAACTTCAGTGTTCTGTGACATATTTTTTCCAGCAAGGCCACACCTTTAAATTTACCAAAGCAACTCTTCCAGCTGGATCTCAAGTATCCAGCTGGAAACATGCAGTCCTATGGGGAACATTCTCTTTTTCAATGAACGCTCTTTCCTTTACAAGGAGCCTTCTACATTTTGAAGGTTAGTCCCAGGAACTGACTTTTCTCCACTAATTTGCTCTCACCATATCTGGCAATCCATCTCTTTATACAGTGTTTCTCATTTTCTGTACAATGTTCAAACACCAGTTTGTAAAGACTGATTGAATGATGAGAAAATATATATGTGAATTAAAGTACACAATAGTAAAGTTAACAATTCCAATGCTGCTGCAGCATTATAGGAAGACATTACAATGTGTTCCCAAGGTCCTGGATTTTTTCAGTATAGGATTTTTTGGGGTCAGAAACTACCACAGTCCAACTAAGAAACCTCCACACATAGAAAGCTGGGCAACTGTGTATGATATTTGATTGGGGGGAAGCCACCATTTAGCTTTAGCAGAATGATCTATTTGTGGAAAGTAGACTGGATATATGAGCAGCCCCCGCTAATCATCTCCGTAAATGAGCACTCATCTTTTCTTTGGGAAAATAAATCTTATCCAACTCATCTAATTTGTGGATAAAGTGATCACTCTTTGAATTATCAGAATAGGTTTGGTCACATCAATATGCACAGTAAGTCTGTAACATTGAAGCTACCTATTCATGCTTTATTCTCTAAATGGCAACTTCGAATGCCATAGAGGTGTGGCAGCACAGGAGAAGAGCTTTTCCTCCACTGTTCTTTCTGGCTGTGTTATTCCAGAAAGAAAATAGGAAAGCCAAAAAAAAAGCATGTCCACATAGTACCTTCCAATGGGCCAGCCAGAGAACCTTAAAATGTTATATTTATCCCCATGTGTACAGGGAAAATGTGAAGGCTTATAGATTTTACTCCCTCCTTAGCATAAAACAAATTATAAACATATAACTGAACATGATTTTCTTGGGTAAGCGTTTCAATGAAATCAAATTGAAGAATTCTACAAATTAGAAAGCTGATAGATATCTTTAAGGACTTTTAAAAACTGAAGTAAACCATTAATTAATTAAAACTATAGGCTACTGAAAGTGCTAGACTACTCTGTGACCAACAATATATCAAGTTGACTATGTAGTTGCTACTTTATGAAATTTAGAGTATCTGTAGAGACAATTATTAATATCTTGTAATGTTTTGAAATCTAGTATAAGTAAGAGACAGCATATATATTCAGTTATTTGACATATTAGTATCCATTTCAAACTCAAAGGGAGATAGATAAGAGACGACACTGTTCTAAACCTCTATACCCACTCACACTGTTAGCTCTTTCCAATTACAGTCACTTTCTACTCCCCCAAAACAGAAGCAGGAAATAGAAAACTCTCCAAGAATAAAACACATTGTGCTCACTTTGGGATATACAGATATTGATTTTAATCAATATCATTTAATATCATTATCATTTGATTTTCCTTATTTAAAACTAGTTAAATAAAAATCTTTATCAACTTGCAGACACCGTACATTTATTTGTAGAGAGAGACATTTCTTTTTCTTTCCTTGAGAGATGCAAGGAAGTACTTTCAAAGCATCTGACAGGAGGATGATATGCTCTGCCAGCCACTAGGGATTATAAAGACGGACATGTCACCCTAGCTACAATGCTCACTCCAACTCTAATAGCATCTACTGCACTGGGTAAGAAAATGAAAGCTATATAGCAACAAGACCACAACCTGCTACTCAAACAGAAAGTAGATGTCTAACACACACATACACAATTTACCACCACCACTAGCAACAAGTTATACTGCTCATCTATATTTGGAGAAATGTTAGGTGGTTATGGCAAATGGCAGATGGTACTACAAGTATTCCTCACTCTCCGTTTGTTTTACTCATGTAGAACACCAGACATGGGAGTGTCTAGGGCCATAGAAAGGGAACTAGAAGAGTTGTACAAGGTTGTGAACCAGAACAGAAAAGATCACTGAAGTAGTTGACAATAAAACTCAATCAGAGCATGCCATTGAGAAAGACGTGGCTGTTGGCACTCTTCATGTTGATCTTGAGGAAAAGAGGTGGATTTAACGATCAGCATAAGCCAATAAATATATTAAAGATTCCTGACTAAGATAGGAAAAAGGGTATTAGACATTTATATTTCAGTGAATTAAAGCATTTCACGAATTCAGCAAATGCTGAAGGCTGGAGAGAGGGAGCACCTCTCTGAGCACCTGCCTACCCAACCTTCCACAGGTTAGATGCCTGTTCTGCTAGAATACAGGAGTGACTAGGCCACACTTTGATATGATTCAGGGCTCAGAATTCTACCACCCAAGCAAAAGTCCCATGAATTTTATTTCTCATCAGACAAAACTAAGCCCTTATTACCTTCTATGAAAATTAAGATAGAAACTCTTTAATCTTTTCTAAATAAAAGAATTTCTAAATAAAAGAATATCTAATAACACTGATTTGATAAAAACAGTAAGATAATCCAAACTATAGATTCTGACATGCGTTCTTAAACAAAGCTGTATAGAATCCTTAACTTACACATACTTTCTTAAATGTGCCTTTAACTGAGTTTCCTTTGACATTTATACTTTGTTTTCATCTTTTCTTTAATATCACTGAAAATTAATTTTGTTGTAACAATTATCAGGTAACTAAGAAAAATAGAAAGAACTAAGTCAAATTTTTCTTAGAAGTTATTCCAAATTATCCTGTCTCGTCAAAAACTTTTGTACAAAACAAAGGGTTTGTGTAATTTCACCACAGTGGATTCACTGGGCTATGAAAAATTCTGTTTTTCCCCTTGTGGCCTTCAATACAGAAAAGCAAATGTTACATTGGGCTTTGCCTTTTTTTCTACCTGCCTGGCATATGACCCTTGGTCTTAATTAACCTGAAAATGAATTGAATTTATCTCTGCGTATTTACAAATGCACTCCTGGGGCCAATGAAATGGCATATGGTATAATTGAGTCCTATGTCTCCTCATAATTCTTATTAGCTAAACATATTCACGCTGGTGGAAATTGACAAGAGTCTGTCTTGTTCCACAGACCTCCAGGTTAAGATGTTTCTGTTACTTGTTTTGGGATTAATTACATTGAGAATTTTAACACTATGTACAGAAGTGATCTCTACAGTTTCAGGATTAGAATCTTTGTCCCTTTTATTGATTTTCAGTGGTAAGTACAATTAAGATTTAAAGTGATAGGATAAGCTGAAGGTATGTTATTTTCTCCTTTATCAGCAAAGGAGTATATGTTGAAGGACCAGTAGATTCTTCAGTGTCGTACTAACAAACAACAGTGTCATTTTACCAAGAAAGCTGGGAACATTTTAAGAGATTTCTTCTACTTTTAACCATATGTAACTTTGTGTGTGTGTGTGTGTGTGTGTGTGTGTGTGTGTGTGTGTTTATTGTGAGTTGTCAGGGATGAATGTGGGAAAACCAGGCTCATGGTCTCAGTAAAAGCAGTATGGAACTGATAAACTACTTTTCAAGCCCAAAGAAAATTTTCCTAGTATAATAAAATTTTAAAACTATTTTTAATATTATAAATAATTATATCTTTTCCTCCTTCCCTTTCTTCCCTCCAAGCTTTACATATCCATATACTTCTTTCTCTTTTTTAAAATCATGGCTTCTTTTTTCATTAGGTGTAATTGTACACACACACACACATATTCCTATATATGAACTTCTCATTCTTTTTAATGTCACTTGTATGTATGTTTCAGTCCTGACCATTTGTTACTGATGTGTTTTTCTGTAGAAAGACTCTTTCTCTCACTCACTCTCAGCATTCCTTAGGTGCCTGTAGTTGTTTGTAGAGGGTGAGGTCTCCTAGACTTTTCCCACGTGCACATTAGTATGACTATTGTTTTAAAGGATTTTTAACCATTGTATTGTATTCTATCCTGCACTACTTTTGAAACTGAGTAGTGCCTAACATGAGTGGAGTAATATAAGACAAGCAACATGTGTGTGTTGCAGTCACTCTGGAACAGAGGTGGATCAGTGTCTGGAACAGAATATTAGCTCTATAAAGGAAGGAGCAAACAGAAGACAAAGGCAGCATAGTGAACTAGGTAAAACTCATGTGCTCATTCTTAAAACAGAGAAGCCACTGTGCAGTCAACAGGACAAGTGTCAGACTTTTGGTTTGAGAAACAGGCTTAAGAAACTGCTAATGACATAAAGTCCATCAGCAGACACAGTCTCGCAAAATAAAGTGAGTGCCGAGGTGAGCGATATTGATGTGACCACTTGTCATTGATTCAGAGGATTGTCCAAAGATAAGGGTGAGCCACTGAAAACTTTGCCAGGCTAAACAGCATGTGCAACCTGTGGCCAATGCCTTTCACCTGCGCTCTCCACAGAAACAGTCATGAAGATGGGTGTGTCATTTAGACACCAGTCTCCCAGTGGACAGTTTTACTGATTTTCACATGAACCAGTGTTTCTGGAAATCTTAAAGCCATTCATGTATCTCCTGTTTAAGAGAATGGGCCTATCACTAGACTCCCAATTATGTTTTCTAATGATAGGTCTTTGTTTCATTTAGTCAATGCTAATATCCCAGGAGCTTCTTCAATGATCTTCAAAGTTTAGTGACTGTGGAACCTTTAAATCAGTCAGCGCTTAGCATCTCACACATTTCCATGGATAGTTCTATCACTGCATAAAGGTGAGAGCATTTTTCTGTAGAAGAAAGGAATTATTATATTCCTATTTAAGATGCATGTTACTTCTTCATCTTCTTTGTACAAATCCACTTAAAAATACAAATATAACAAAAGGAAAGCAGCATGATATTCTTACATACATACCCTAGCATCCTTGTGGGTAGTCATGAATCAGTGATCATTATTATTCTGACTGCAGTGAAATAAATGTGATTAATCATGAGGCAGCATCTGTTGGAGTATATATTGGGATCTATATTAAAAGGCTGCACCTACTCATTTTCATTAAGTGGTGTGCTATGCTAAGTGGACACACCCATGTTTCAGTAAGAACACAGACGTGAAGATGGTGACAGGTTATCAGTGCACATTTTGAGGGTGCAGCTCATGGCAGTGAGTTAAAAGGTATGCAACACACGACAACATTTTTTGTTCTTTACACTCAAGAAGGAATCTTTCTTCTTGCAATTGGAGCCTCCTTATGTTTTGGTTCCCCAGTCCTTCCACCAGCTTCAGAGTGAGCAATGGCCAGGTGAGTACTACCAGTGGCTATCACTCCAACTCATCACTGTCCTCTCTATTGGAATAAACTTCTAGTACAACAAGATCATCATGAAAATTCAGAATAATCCCCTCATTTTGCAGTCAGAAAATTTGAAAGGTTCAACCCATCTCTTATCCCAATCTCTCATTGCTTCATAATGTAAAATATATTTTCATGAACATTCTGAAGGATGTGATAGACATGGTGTGGACATTCCTGGAAGCTAGTCTTCTGCTTACAAAGAAGGTAATGCCACCATTAAGACTGAATTCCTAAGTCAGGCCAGTGGCATGCACCTACTACAATCCTAACACGGGGAGACTGAAACAGGAGTATTGGAAATTTAAGGTCATCATCAGCTACATAGCAGTTTAGATGCTAAACTGAGACCCTTTCTCCAAAGATAAAAGAACTGACCTCTTAGAGTACAAAAAAATCTACTTTTTAAAAAAATTTCTTTTATATTTACTCCTAACAAGCCTACTAGTCAAGTTTTAAGTTATATATTTTGACACAAGAATATTAACTGTCCTCTAAAATTAATAGATTGTGTCTTTTAACAGCTTTGTGGCTAGAGGATCATATTCTAAACTTTTGTAAATTCATATTGGCTAGGCATTTTCACAATCCAGATTTAATATTTCCACTGTAGGCTCTACTTGAGAGCTTATAAGACATAACAGAATCTGAGGACAATGATCACGGAAATAGAATCTGAGTTTCTGGAAGAATCATGTGCTCATCCCCACCAGCTTGGGAACAAACTGAAGTCTAAGAAGCATTGATGTGAGCACAAGTATCATATTTAATATAAACATTTTTATTAGCTGTCAATATGCTACCCTATTTATTTCATTCCTGGAAGGTTCTTGTTCGTGTTTGGGTGAATAACACTAACAGCTTTCACTATCATGCTTGTATTTATACAACAATGAATCAACATTTATGCTCCGAATCACTGGTAGGATTTTAATCTGTGAAGTCAGAAGCTTTGCATGCTGAGTTTCATCTAGAATCTATAATTGGAAGTGGAAATTCAGACACAATATGCAGCTGACTTATATCCCTTCCTTTATCTCTTAGCACAGTGTGCTAATTGATTTTGAAAGTCTCCTGCAATACTTCATACTGGTTAGTTATGAGTGAATGTAGGAAATACATTAAAACAGTCATTCTGTAACTGCCTTCCAAGGCCAAGATTAAAGCCCAAGCTCTCTCCCTGAATCTCCCTGTCTTCTCTCAGTTAAATTTTTATAACTTTAAAAAAGATTGTTTTAATTTATGCATATGTGTGAAAGAATATCATATATATGATGGTCAGAACAAGGACACTGAATGAATCCCTTGGAACTGGAATCACAGGTCTCTGTGAGCTGCCAAACATGGGTTAGGGGAACTGCACTCAGATCTTCTGGAAGTGCAGCAAATGTTTTTAACAGCTGGACTCTCTCTCCATGGCCCAATTTTATTGTCTTTAAACTTAATTTTAAAAGGAAAAGGAAACAAACTAGAATAAACAATGGCAAGAGATTAATCAAAGTAGAGCATTAGGTTCTCTTGTGCTACTTAGAAAAATCCAAACTGAGGGGCCACTTTTCTTTAAATATTTGGGATAAAAGAAGATAGAGGAAGAAGTATCAAAGGAAGCTTTCATGGCCAGCCTCATATCTGTGCAAGAGAAAGATTTTATTCTTCTTATAAAACAGTATTCCAGTCTTCTTGGACACACACCACAAATCCAATAAGGTGCACTGGAAGCTAGGATACCATTCTCACTCCTTTTAGGTGTCCATCTTTAGGCAGAGAGACCAGCTCTGGTCAGAATCTGGTCTCGAGTCTCAACATCAAAACTGGTTCATGACAGTGTGTGTATTAATTACACAGCTTTTAAAAATGGGAATTACATTTGCCTGCTTCAAGTCAAGCTTATCAGTAGGAATTACAAACAACTATGTTTGTGTGTGATCTTTTTCTCTATGTGCACGTGTGTGTGTGTTTGTGTGTGTACTTGTGTCATGTATATGGGGTATGTTTGTATGTGGTATGAGTATGTGTTATGTGTAGGTGTGATTTATGTGAATTTTTCAGGGTATGAGTATGTCTAATATGATGTGTGTGTATATTTGTGTGTGTGCATGTACATATGTGTGTGTAGCATGTGTATGGATATGTTTGTATGTGGTATGAGTATATGGTATGTGTAGGTATGATATATGTGAATCTGCAGTGTATGAATTTATCTAATATGATGTGTGTGTACATGGTATGGGTTTCTGTAGTATGTGTTCATGTGTGTGTATGTGAATGTATGTGTATGGTGTGTCTATGGTGAGTGTATGTTGTGTATGTTTGTGGTGTGTGTGTGCATGTGTGTGTGTGTGTGTGTGTGTGTGTGTGTGTGCATTTGTATATGCATGGTATGATGCATCTTTAGTGATTCTACGGTATGTGTGCTTATGGTGCCTGTATAGAAGCATGCTTTTGTGTGTGAATGTATATATGGTATGTTCTGTCTTGGTGTGTATTGTGTGTGTGTTCTGTTTTTTGTGTGTATTTGTCAAATGAGAGACGGTAAGATGTACAAATGAACTGACATTTCATTCTTACTAACATATTTTATAACAGAGTTTTGAAGCTAAGAAACACAATATTTGATCCATTCCTTTTATCTAATAGTTCTTAAATGCTGCCCAATTAGTACCTGAGTAAAAATGAGTAATGGGCGTGCGTGATGTGAGATTGAAATAGAGTTAGCCAGCGGCTCCAATCTGCTCTAAAGTGGTCCACCTGTTACTTTAAATTACAATCTCAGTAATGGCTTCTGGAAAGAATACATCATCTGCTAGGTCTTATTATACACACATGGTCTTAAAAGGCAGAGCAGTAATTTCCAGCCTCTAAATTACTCTTACAGGTAGTGATGGCGCTTTGCCAAGTCTTAAATCAATAGGGTGTAAGAGAAACCTTATCGTCATCCTTTGTTACAACAAAATAATTTTCTTTAGAAAACACTGTTTGTGTCCCTCTTTGGATGTTTACTATACATGAAAAATATAAATATTGAAAGATCAAGTACATAGAGGCTTTTTTCATTCACTGTGGATGAGAACAGATGGGGTTCTTGCCATGCTCCGGGCACCTGGTGATTATAATTGGTTCTTCTGTCCCAAGCCTCCATCCCTTTGTCTTCTTATTCCTTCCATTACTCATAATGAGACACCACCACAGGCTTTATTCATTGTTTTTTTTTTAATCATTCTTATTAGGGACTACATTAGTTAGTTTATTTGCTACTAACTGTTCTGCATTCAGAGACTCGGCGAATGCAAGATTAATATTACTGACAACTGGGGAGATAACTTAGCTGGTCAGTACTTGTTGCTTGCTCTGTACATGTAAGGACTTGAGTTTGATTCCTAGAACCCATTTACAATCCCAGTTTTGAGGAGCCAGTCTAAGAGGTGAAATCCTGGCTATGAAAGACTCTGTCTCAAACAACAAGGTGGCACACAGTCACATATATATCTATCTATACATACATGAACTTACATACACATCTACAGAGAGAGAGAGAGAGAGAGAGAGAGAGAGAGAGAGAACGAGAGAACTGTCTTTATTTGCAGGGTATTTGAAATATTAATGACCATTATGTGTCTAAATTTGTCATAGTGATCTTATTCCCATTTTACAATTGAAGAAACTGAGGCTGATTAAGGGGTGCCAAGAATAGAGTTATCACTGTTTACTCTTATTATGCATTGTTTCTCTAAATGCCTTTGTTTGAGCCTGAAGACACTTCTGTTGTTGCTGTTTCCTTTTGTATATGCATCTATGGATGTATATGGATGTGTATATATGTTCATGTCTACAAGTGTGTGCATATCCATCCTAAAGCCTGCCTGTAGACGCTGGAGGATGGTCTCATGTGCCAGTCCTTGACTTTACCTTGCTTAAGACAAAGGTTCTGTTGTTCAGCTATGTGCACACCAGGATAGCTGACCCATGAACTTTAAGGGATTCTGTCTCTCCCTCTAACATCGCCATACTATACAAGTGCTGAGGTTACAGATGTGTGCTACTGTGTGTGGCTATACATGGACCTAAACTTGGATTGTCATGCTTACACAGGAAGGATTTTTATCAACTGAGTTAATTTTCCATGTTACCATTTAACTAAGAAAAAAAAAAGAACTAAGACATTTTAACTTGGAAACAAAAGCACTTTTCTGTTTCTCTGACTTTAGAAACTTCCATCAACTCTATTTTCTCAGGAGAGAAATAAAAATGAAAATTTTAGTTTTCTATTGATGCCATATTGCCAACCTAAAGCCATCATCACAGACTCTAAGTAGAAGGTCACTTTCTGATCTACACTTGATTTACCCACACCAATATCCTCCTGAGGATTTTGAATTCTGTTTCCAATGTTTCTGATATGATTTCTCAAAATTACACATGTTCTTAAAGTAGGAGTCAATACAGTGTATTCTCTTTCTTTGGTTCTTCAGAGTTCACACTAAAAAGTAGCATCTAATGCCTATTTATGAGGGGGCAGATGCCTTGAAATAATTATAGTCCATGAAAACTTGTGTTCAATTTGTCAATTGAAATCAGACTGCATGTGTATTTAGCGGCATTTTTAAAGAGAAAATAGCACATTAGGGGACAAGAAAGAATATGACAAAAATATCCTATATATATTTATCAAATAATAAATAAAACATAGGCAAACAAAGACATCTTGCATGTAGCTTAAGGCCTTTTTTATTGACAGGATATTAAAGAAGGCTGATGTTTCAAAATGAAAGTGGATTATGTTAAATTTTTATTTTATGTTATATAAATTTAAAGATATTGAGATATTACTTATATTGTGTTTTGTGATATATCGAGAAACAGTTTTATATCTGGACAGGATGGTTGACAGTTATAGTTTTAGCTTCCAGAAAGCTGAGGAGGGAGGATTATCAATTTACATCCTTGGTTAAATTGTGAGATTCTGCTTCAAAAAAAATTTTTTGGTCATCCTGATCACAGGAGTGATCATGGGACTCTGTTTATTGTCCTGTGTGTTCTTTGACTATCTGGGTTTAATGTCTTGCTAGTTCATCGACTATTTGCATCTATTGTGTCACTAGTTCCTCAGCCTAGAACTGACCTTAATACGTGCATGTAATTTAAACAGTATAAAAACAAAAAAGGAGGAGGAGGGATGAGATAGGGGATTAATGGAGGGGGGGAGAATGGGGAAAGGGGTTAACATCTGGAATGTAAATAAACAAAATATCAAATAAAAAAAGTAAAAAAACGGAAGAGTTGGTTCTAAAATGGTGTCTGATATTTACAATAATGTATGTATTCACTTATAAGTGTATATTAGCCAAGAAGTACAGAATACCCAGGATCCAATCCACAAAACTCGGGAAGGTTAACAAGCTGGAGGGCCCAAGTGAGAAAGCTTCAATCTCAATTGGGAGGGAAAAGAAAGCAATCACTGAGGGCAGAGGCAGGGAGAGATATGTGTGGAAGAGGGAATGGGGGAGGAAAAAGGGAAACATGATCAGGTATTGGTGGGGAACAGGAGTGAAGCCCTGAGGGCTAACAGAATGAATGGAAATATGCAACCTTGGGTGGTGGAAGGTGGGGAGACCCTCTAGAATGTTCCAGAGACCTGGAAGTTGAGATAGTCACAGGACTCAAGGGTAGGGACCTTAGATAATATATCCAACAATGGGGAGAGGGAACTTGTAGAGTCCACCTACAGTAGCAAGACAGGGTATCAAGTGGAGGGATGGGGTTGCCATTCCACAGTTGAAAACTCTGACCAATGGTTGTTCCTGTCTAAAAGAACTGTAGGGACAACATTCAAGAAGAGACTGAGGGAAAGGAGGTTCAGTGACCGGCCCAAATTGGAATCCATCTCAAAGGGAGGCTTCAAGGCCTGACAGACACTGTTACTGATGCTATGGTGTGCCTATAGACAGGAGCCTAGCATGGCTGTCTTCCAAGAGGCCCAACAAGCAGCTGACTGAAACAGATGCAGACACTCATACCTAACCAATGGACTGAAGTCTGGAGAACCCTGTGGTTAAATTAGGGAAGGCTGGAAGAAGTTGAGGATGAGGGTGACCCCATATAAAGTCCATCAGTCTCAACTAACCTGGATCCCTGAGATCTCTCAGACACTTAGCAACCAACCAGGCAGCATACACTAGCTGATAAGAGGCCCCCAATACATATACAGCAAAGGACTGTCTGGTCTGCTTCAGTGAGGGAGGATGCACCTAACCCTGGAGAGACTTGAGGTCCCAGGGAATAGGGAGATCTGGTGGGGTGGGATGGGGAGTGGGAAGTAGGGACATCCTCTTAGAGACAGGGGTATGGGGTGGGGGTAGGGGAAAGGAGGAATGGGATGAGGAGCTGTCAGAGGGCAGACTGGGAGGGGTATAATGACTGGACTGTAAAAAGGATTAAAGATAAATATAAATAAAATAAACAAGCCAGTAACTGTATAATATATATACATGTACAATATTTTAAATAATAAAATCTATACTAGCTATCCAGAGTTTTCCTTAAAAAAAGAAAGGAAGGAAGAAGGAAAGAAGAAAGAAGAAAGAAGAGAGAGAGAGAGAGACAGAGACAGAGACAGAGAGAGAGAGAGGAAAGATCTGTGGGAATCACAATAGATGTAGGGAGATGGCTGCAAAAAAAATTCTTCGTATTTACTCAGCTTATTAGATTGTGTGCAGTGTGTGCAATGAACAAGTTCATTCATGACTCTTAATGTCCTTCCACAATGTACTTCTACTGTACAAGGAAAGTGAGATTCCAGGCTGGCAGCTGGTAAGGGAGCATCAAATACTTCAATGTCGAGTTTTACATTATTCTTAGGCTTTCTCTACTTCTGTTTTATTGTTTTACGATCTTGAAAATATGATGATAGGTACATAATAAATATGTATTTCTGTACATCTATTTTTTACATATGTATTTTTCTCATTTTTATTAGTTCTTTGAGAATTTTGTACAATATATATTTTATCATATTCCTTGTCTTCCTCCAGGTCTTTACAGGTTCTATCCAACTTTGTGGCTGCCTCCTTTCTTCCTTTCCTTCTCTCTCTTTCTTTCTCTCTTTCTTTCTTCCTTCCTTTCTCTCTCTCTCTCTCTCTCTCTCTCTCTCTCTCTCTCTTTCTTTCTTTCTTTCTTTCATTCTTTCTCTCAACCCTAAAGGGCATGTCTATTACATCCCACCCTCCCAAGGCACAGGGTCTGGCTCCTTTATAGAAGAGGGGGTGGTAAGATTACAAGAGCCATAGGTAGTAAATGACTACAAGAAAATATTTTCCAGACATAGCAGGGCAATTAAAAATACAAATTTACAATAGTAGAGGCATCGTGGGAATGACTTATAAAAGTGTAAGTCAGACAAAACCCTTTGCTGGAGAGGTAAGATGAACAAAAATTCTCACCCCTAGCTAAGTATCTGCCTTTGACAGTAGCTGAAAGAAGGAAATTTACTTTTCTCTAAGAGCGAAGGTTGACCATGTTCCAGTTGAAGGTGTTACTGTTAATATTTAATAAATGGGGCTGTGCGGGCTGACCATCTAAGCGATGGTGGCTCTCCCTAGCTCAGGCCTCCATGCTCCGTGGCCTGAAGTCAAGCGCTCCACAGCTGGAAGAGGCCAGAGGACACGGGTGTGCCACAGGTAGAAATGGCCAGCTAGAAACACCGGCCCTGGCACCCACAAGACGCCAGCATGGGAGATGGCTCTGCCAGTCTTCCACGCTGTCTTCACAAGGCTGGACTAAGCCCACACCATCCCACCATCCACACAGTACCCTGTAGAAATGAGACTCTAATGTTTAAAGATTATCCAATAGCTTTATATATTTGGTAATGCTCAAGTAATGAGACGCCCACACAATTAGAGATGTTACCCAAAACCTAATCTAGATATTACAACTACCTTAGACTGCTGGAGACACGCATACATCCTCTGCCATTTTCCCTTCTCTCTCCTCTTCCTTCCTCCTAGGTCTTCCTCTTCCTTCTCCTTACTCCTCCCACATTAGCTCCTTTCAAAATACCGAGTTTAATATAGCAGGAAATATACTGCTACACGAAGGTCACATTCCCAAGAGTACATGGGTAGCACCTTCCATACTTGATGGGTTTAAAATCCTTTTTTCTTAATTATTAAAAAATATATGTGATGTGTTATATTGAATTCTACATGATGCTGTGAGACACTGTAGCAAAGACATTTTTACTGGCTCTTGGATTTCACCACACAGTTTGTACAGCAATTTCTTGCAAGGAACACAATTGTCTCCTTTTACTAATCAGAGTGGGTATAGATTTGGGCATACACCAACCAGGAGGGTAATGAACGAAAAGCAAAGCTCACAGTTTACCAACTGACTTGAAAATTAACAACCTAAACTTAGAACTTCATCACTGAATCCCCATTGGCTAATGCTGACTCTGGAGCATGAAAAAACAATGGTTCGTCCCCACTCAGTGCTTCTAAGTAGTGAGGATAATTTGAAAGCTTAGAAATTGCAGCTTAATGTGTGGGTTCTCTGGGATGGGAAGGAATCTTCCACTGCCAGGGTCATTTAAGCTCAAATATGTGCATTGTGTGTGCATGCATCCATAGGAGGCAGAATGCATACTAAGTTCTACAAATCAGTCATTTTGAGGCATGCTACTCATAGCTTTACTGTAAGAGATGCGTTTTAGGACCTGTTGCTTTGCGTAGTTCTTTTTAAACTATTATGGAACAAATGGACACATTGATTCAAGTATTCCATCAAAAGAAAGTTGTCTAAGGGTGGAAAAGACAACTCGGTAATTAAGAGCACTTATTGCTCACAGAGATTCCAGGTTTGAGTTCCAGCATCGACAAGTTAGCTTGCAACAGTTTATAATTCTAGTTCCAAGGGATCCAGTGCTTTCTTCTGGTCCCAAGAGCACTGAGTCCATGTGGTATACATACATGCATGCAGAAAATCATAAACACACACACACACACCAAGCAAAGACAAAGGCTTAGAAAACAGCACACTTCCTTTTCCAGTCACTTCTATAGATTTAAATAATCTTCCTTTGTTTCCAATTATCCCTTAATGATCCTCAATTCCATTCATCCCATTTTCTCTGACCTATTGTAGTTATTTGTGACATCATCGAATTATAGCATCCATTCGCAAGAGCACTAGGTGGTATGTTAATTTGTTAGAGCAACCCCAGGTCCTCCACTTGGCTCACTTGCTGTACATCTTCTCTAGACATGCTGTCTTTGCTTTGCATCTGACCATGCTGGATCTCTGGTACCAGCCTTTGCTGTGCAGCAATACTTTACCAGCAAACTTCGTAAGTAGCAGGTCAGTATTTGGTGGTGACAAACTGGGACAGCTTCTCAAGTTCTTTTGCTTTTCCATTACACTTCCATCTTGAAATATTCCACTATAAATGGAATTCTCACCAGCATCCCTTTTACACTGAAGGTCAGACCCAAGAGCATACACAGATTTTTCTGTTTGAACAACTCATTGGAACTGCTCTTATACTTGTCAGAACTTCTACTATAATCTTTCAGTAAGGGAGCTGTAAGATCAAATTGCTTATATTGAATTAAGCATAAATGATACATTGGGATGTAGAAACCATTGATTTTACCATTCCCAGGCCATTTCCGAGTTCCTTGTGCTTCAATGCTCTGAGCACCAAGATTTATTATATTTGATCTTTCAACCTCTTTTTAGCTATCCATTTTGTCAAATTCCTTTATTCTCCACAGACTTAAGGAATTGGCAGCTATGAGGTTCTAAGCATCAGTTTGAGAAATATAACTACTTTTCTCTTGTATATATTTTCTTTATGATCTGTGTTAGATCTGTTTGGTTTGTAACAAACTTTTTTTCCATAGGCAATTTTTATTGCCTTAATACAGAAATGTATATCTATTGAATAGATTAGCATTTGTTGGTCATTGGTATCAAATATCATGGTGTTTTAAGATAAACATAAAGTCAAACATAAAGTTTAGTTATTAATGTAAATTAAATAGTTATAAGAAAATACAATCAAAATGCAATTATAGCTCACATTTAAATAACCTGAAGGAAATTGAAGGATTTGATATAAGAACCAAAGGACATTAGGGGACAGCCTATAAGTGTCAGAGAACAGCTCAGAAAATGCAGGTGAACCAATGACTTTGAAGGTGTCCATTTGAACTACATGGGTCAGACTGGCTTGCTGTCTTATTGGACACTTGGCAGAGCATCCTCTAAATTCTGCTGGAGTGTGGTTAGTGTAAACAATCTGATAAGGAGCTATCTTGAGGTGACTTCTCATTGACTTTGATTTCTTCACTCTACCTTCCACTATAGATATAAAATTTCCTGTAAATCTATGAAACAGTTTGCCTGTAGTTCAGTGTTGATTTCTCAGTGTAAGAGCAGTGCACTGCCATTTCCTTGGCCTGCTTGTTAAACTTGACTTGTTAGGGACACTAAGGATGGACATCATTTTGATGTGGCTATTATAGTCTGTATAGATAATAAACTTTCTGAATCCATTTGCCTCCTTGGTCTCTGTAATAGTTAAAGTTGACAGCTGCAATACTAGTCCTGCATTCCTATTAATTAGCCTGCTACTGTAGATAGACTCTTTGACACTTAACATGGAAATTTCAATTTCTTTGAAGTATATGATGCCTTTGATATATCAATATTAAACAACTGCTTTTCATGATGAGTTAAAAACTTTCAAACTTATCATATGGGGCACAAAAGTAACAGTTCTCCCCATTTCTGCTATAATTTATGTCAATTGTCATAGTTTGTGCTTCTGTTAAACTTAAGTGACATGATTATTTCAGATTTCATTTATTTTATGTGTATGTATGTTTTGCATACATGAGTGTATGCATGATGTGTGCATGCCTAATGCCTGTAGAGATCAAAGGAGGACACTGAACTCCAGAAAACTGGACTGAAGGATAGTTGTCACTTCATGTGAGACATCAGGAATTGAACCTGGCTCTTCAGCAAAAAGGAGGAAGACAATACTCTCAACCACTGAGCCATCTTTCTAGCCCATTCATGGACATATTTATCTTAATCATAAAAGTAGTTGATTTTTTTCACAAATTTTTGCTTTGATTCCCTAGATTCAGTAGAGCAAATGTGATATAATGGATGGATGTGATGGATGGATGGATGGATGGATGGATGGATAGATACATGGAGATGGATGGATGGATGGATGGATGGATGGATGGAATGATGGAATGATGGATGGATGGATGGACGGACAGACGGACGGACAGATGGATGGATGGATAGATGGGACAGCTAACATTTATTTTATACCTCTCAAGTTTCATATAATTTTAAGTCATTTAATTATTAACTCAGACAAGAAACACTGTGGGGTTTATAGAAGTTTTATACATGAAGAAATTTAAATACAGAAGTAGTGTGCAACCCAAGGTAAAAATAAAGATCATTAAGAGTAAGCAAATTAATAAAATATTCTATCAAAACCTAGGAGAGGAAATTATCTAGATTTTGCATTTACATGTTAGCACATCTTTCTACTTAAAAAATATTTCATTTTCAGATTCTTCTTTGTAATATTTCAAATGCTATATTAATTTTGATTTATTCTAGATCCACCGCAAATTAGGATGCATACATTTGTTTGTTTTAAGCTCTTTTCATTTATGTGCCAAATTAAAATGAATCACAGACTGCATAAATTATATATCTGAATCATTTGCATCTGAATTGAGTTAATGCAAATACTGACATACAGGAATTACACGCACACACACACAAACACGCATGCTCACACGCACATGCTATTTTTTCTGAGTAAAATCTTGAAAACTGTTTTTCCACAGCTAAAGGGCTTTGTGAAAGTGCAAAATAATTATCCGATGTAAAAGTGAATCCAAGCCATTTGTTAAATTGACATGATTTTTGTGATTCATTATAGTTTTGTTTTCTTTCGTTTTATTTTTTTAAACTTTGGAAGTCTAGTGAAGGTGATAGTTTGGCAACTTGTGTAAATGTAAATTGTTGTTCTCTACCTATAATAGTTGTCCTGTAACATTATCATTATAAGCAACCCAAGCTTGATTTTAATATTTTCTACAGCAAATATTAGTAATATAGTTCAAAATTATTTTTACTCCAAACACAATGCTTTCTGAGGACTATATACACGAATGCTGTCAAAGTGGAACTGCAGCCTAACACAGGACTTGGTGGTAACAAGAGGGTAAAATGATTTTATTTTCAACTCCTTATCGTTCCCAGAATTGAGGGTAAAGAGAAGACTGGTCCAGATTCTCAGTACTTCTTCCTTCGGTTCCTAAGAGCAGCAGTGCTAATAGTATTGTACTGTATCACTCTATTGTGTCAAAGGTAAACCGAAGAAGATTTGTGTTTCTGAAGCCCATTTTGGTTTTACATGGTACTGTCACTTGGCAAACAAGTGAAGGAAAAGGTAAGACTGTTCAAGTCATACTTAGCCTACATTGGTTACAATGGACTAAGATGTCTACAACCTTTATCCTCAGAGAGGAAATGTGTAAATTCACCAAATGAAGAATGACTATTCTCAGGAAGATTTCTGTAGATAAATATTATTTTAATTTTTTTTGCTGGAGTTTTGTGTTACTTTGTGCATATACAAACTCATTTATTTCAGGGTTATATAGGTTCCTAAACAAGTCTCTAAAGGAAGATTTTTATATTTTAACAACTTTTCAGCTTATCAATATTTTGTAACACCACTAAAAAGTTATGGTATGAACGAGATTTCTAAGAAGACAAAACATAGACTTCAGAGTGAATGTACTGGCTTTAACTTCTATTGATTCCAAGTGTGTTTGTATGGAAACATCAGGGCACACAGCAGGTTTCTATAGTGACACTTATTAATTTTAATAAATAAAGGAAACTCATTTCTTCTAGAATTGATGACTTTACAGTATTTCTCATACTAGTTGGCCATCAGTTGAATGTATAATGTTTAAGTCTTTAAAGATATTATGAAAATTTTTCTAAAACTGAACATAAGCAGAGAATTCAACTCATTCACAATGAAAGACCCTACTGGAATTATCTGTATCTACCCAAAACTGCCATCTTAGCTTGATCCAGAACACAAAGGGACACTTAAAACTTCATGCAAGCTGGTTACAGGTAGCTAGGAATTTTTATATACAAAGAAATTTAACCATTCACTTTTCTGTGAGGCCATTTCCTTTTAAATTCAAATCTGAGGAAGTACCTCGCAAAGTTCAGTATTGCAGACAGAGAAGAGTTAGTGATAGGAACAGGATGAGACAGCAACATTGTTGGGAAGCTGGTTGACCAACATAGACTAACTTTTGGAAACATCATAAATACAGAATTTATAAAAAAAAAAAAAAACAAGGTATATTTACTGTACAACTTATAGAACCTCAAATAAAAATAGGCAATATGAGCACTGAATCTACATTTTCCAATAGTTGTTTTTAAAAGCAAAAGCAAACAGAACAAAATCAGCAAGCTTTGATAAACATAGACAATCTCCAAAGAACCAGAACTCCTCAGAATGAACACACTGTGGAAAACGTCATTTATTTTGTTAAAACCAACTAGATAAACCTCATAGTGACTCAACTTGTGACAGTTCAGGTTATTCTCATATGAGTAAGGTAATATACTAATGATCATAAAAAAGTATTGTGCTGTATCACACTATTGTGTCAAAGGTAAACAGAAGAGAATTTGTGTTTCTGAAGCCCATTTTGGTTTTACATGGTACTGTCACTTGGCAAACAAGTAAAGGAAAAAGTAAGATCATTTAACACTCTTTTGGGGGCAAATTATTACTAATTTTACCTGCTACTCCATCTCCTTGCATAGTCTCCTGCCCACTTATTCATGCCCTTATAGAATAAGCTTATCTCTTCCTCTTATGAAAAATATCTATTCTCTACATATTTTCTTTTGGCTTCATCATGTCTTCAAATTTGACTCCTATATATACAATTCCTGCAAGTATGTGTAACATTATACCTTCTCATTAAAACTTGTACTTTCATTTAGTACTCTATATGTTAAGGATATTTCCATTCAGACTTTTGTTTCTATTGATGTCTGGTCTCTGGCTTGTCTTCTCAACATTATCATTACTGGCTTTGTCAGTAGTTTCTGGGTTTTAGATTTCATCAATAATTGCCTTTTATCTTTAGTTATTTATGATCGTTCTTCAGTCCTTAGACACCCCTCATATCTCCTGGCATACATTCTGAGTTCTGATCACGTCTGGATCACTGCCCAATTCCTCATTCATGTTCTACTTTGTACTTTAGTCTTAGCTTCATTTTGGGACCTTGGCTCCTTGTCTTGTGCTACCATTTCATTATGTTTTGCAGTTCTAATGCATATACTATGCATGTAATTTTTTATATCTTTCACAAATTCAGAAGTGTTCATTACTAAATGATCTACTATCAGTAAATGGGCCATTTGAATTGCTTGGTTTCTCTTTATAGAAGTAATATATATGTTGAAAGAGCAATGGCTGCTTTTGAAAGAATCACATATGACAAGAGTCAATTACAGAGCTGGAGAGAATGGTGAAGGGTTAAAAGCACTTGTTGCACAATGCTAAGGAAAAGAGCTCATTTCAGAACACATGTAACCAGACCAGTGTCCCCCAAATGCCTGTAACTCTAGTTCTGAAGGATCTGATACTCTCAAGTCAACTCTGTATGCATAGACATCTTTAAATGCATATATTCACAGAAAAATGTACATACATATCCAAATATAAATATTTTTAAAAGTCATTGTTAACTTTTCATCATTATCTGCATATTAGGATGCATCACCAAGAAAACTATTTCTGGCAGTTATAGAGTTGCAGCTTGGTCTTAAAGAATAATGGAGAAACTTTTGTGGAAATTTTCTTTCACCTGGAGAGTCAGATTCTCCAGCTGGCTCAGCACCAAAGTGGCTTGCTAACACCTTTCCCAGAACAACAATGACTGAATCCCACTCAAATAAATTGATGTTCATCATTTAAATAACTCATTTGGCAGGAACAAACCATTTGGATGCCAATCTGAAGAGATGGAAGTAGTGCATGACCAAAAGGAACATTTGGGAGAAGCATCTTAAATTGTGGCAAGACACAACATCATTTAGCTATAGCTTTACTCTAAATATCACAGAACAGATCTGATACATTAGAACTCACAAACATTACAAACATAGATGTTTTAATGGTAAAAAAAAAAAAAACTCCTAATGAATACACAGAAGTTCAAAGTTTTCATCTAGAATGACCCAGTACAGACCAGATACATTCTGACAGGGCGTCATGGTAATGCTTGGCAAATTCACCAAGTTAAAGACTTAGGTTTTCTTTCATATGAGAAAATAAATTCATACTCTCTGTAAGAAGCTCAGGCTACAGATAACATTCAACTAGTTATAAGTTTTGATTTCTGGTCTTGTTGACAACGTAGTTCTAGACACTGTGCAAAATATGTAAGTTAGGTGATAGGTATGGATGACTTTTCCAATTTATAACTAATCTAAAATTTAGATAGGCTAAAAATATTGTCCCAGGTCAATTATCTGGCTGGAAGCATAATAGGTCTCTGAAACAAAATTATTAGATCACAATATTCACATATTATCTTATTGAAAATTTACCTCTCTGTTTTCCCTGAAAAGATCAAGTTCCTGCTTTGATCCTGCCTCATTAATTATTAGAGTTGATTTATTCTATTAAAGGCATCTATCCATCACTTTACAAGTTGAATACCAAGAAAACATGCAGAGTGAGCATAAGTATGGGGCAGTATAGGAGTTGTCTACTGTTAGTGTACTTTCCATCAGTTTTCCCAAAATGCGTCTTCAAAATTATCTGAAATTATTATCTTATATTTTCTTTCTTCGTTCTTTCCTTTGCTTTTATAGACCAATGGAACTTGTAAATCAAAAAATGAAATTAGCCCCTTTCTATCTTCCTGATTTTACTTCCAGATGCTTGGTCAGTCAGCGTCATAGAAAATAATGGCTGGTCCCTAGAGTACCACAACGTCATGTTAGCTTTGTTGCTTGTCTTCATCCTTAGCTGACTATAAGACAGTGAGATCCACTCCACTCTCTGTCTTGCCATCATTCTGCGTATCTTTGATATCTAGTGGAAATACATCCATACAAAATTCTCATTTCTCTTGTCCTCATTGTCAAAGATGTCTACTCCTATATAATTCTTGTCACCTATTTCCAATCCCAAAGCCTATTACCCTTCAGTAACTCACCATGTTCCACACTGGCATAATCATCAAATATTTAACTCAGTGATCATAACCTTTCAACATTTTAGTTCTCTGAAGTACTCCTCTTGCTTATTCTGCTCTTGTGTGCTTTAACCTGAATGACCCCCTAATTTTTCTTCCTACTTGAAAACTAGGCTCTATCACTGCAGTCAAGTATATCTACTCCCCAACAATCCTTTTCAAAAGTGCACATAGTATCCATTTGTGTGTCCATCTTTTTGTAACCTAATCCAATATCCCATTCACTGTTAGAAAATATGATATACTGGGACACCATGTTGACATTGCCACAAAAACTCTGCATCTTTATCTTGAGTGACTTTTACTGGTCAGAGTGTTCTTCCTTTTGCTTCCACATTCTGATCTGGATGTATAAGGTATATCTTTCCAAAGCATATACATCCCTCCATCATAATTCTTTATGCAAAACATAGTTGGAATTTCCTTGCTATGTGCTGAATGAGTGAGCAGGTAGATGGATGCTTCATTTACATGGTGTTTGCTTTATCTTTGTTCTTCTAATAGCAGTGTGTGTGTGTGTGTGTGTGTGTGTGTGTGTCTGTGTGCCTTGTATATGCACATTTTCATGGAGGCCAGAGAGATCAACCACAGAGGACAATCTTCAACATCTTTCCACCTTCTATTTGCTATAGAATCTCTCACTCTATGCTTCTTGGTTAGATAGGCTAGCTGACCAGTAAGGTACAGGATCTCTGTACCTCCTCATCTCTGGGTTATATGTGTGTACTACCATATGCAGCTCTTTAATGGGTTCCTGGGATATAACTGCTATTCATGCTTGCAAAGCAAATAGTTTACCAACTCTGCTACCTCCCTGAGCCTGAGGCACTATCTTAAAGGTGATTGTCAAATTTATGTCTTCTTTTATTGGAAATATATAAATTACTATCTTATAATATGTCATGATCTTTTCTTTATAAATTAAGCCATTGAAAAGCCATTAAAACAATATGTATCTATTAATGAATTTACACTATTTCCAATATTATCTTTGTAAATGAATCTCCAGTTATAATATTGTATCAGAGGCAATGTAGCATGAAGAACAAGAGGTTGTGTTTATCTTTAATGAAGCTAAAGCATTTGGCATAATATTTTCTTCTATAGTGGTCTCTTTGGCCATTTCAGCAACACTGTACATATACCAATCATAGCTTTATTAAATATCTTTTAAGGTATGATCCATTTAATATTTATATACAGGCATCAGGGATTTTGTCCAAATGTCACCTGGTACTATAGTAAGCAACGTAAAGGATATAGAAGACATGAACCAAGGTGTGATATGAGTCTTCATACTAAGGACCTGAAAAAATAACAGGATCTAAGATGATATACTTCAACCTTAGAGTCAAACAGAGGTCAGTTTAGAATGCTTTCAAAAACTTTCAAGTTGATTTCTGTGGCATATATAAATACATACACAAATACATTTTCCATGTTAAAGGGGAAAAAGTGTAAGAGGAAGAAAGACTGAGACAGAAGAAAGTAGGGACAGACGGGGGTAGAGCCAATTAAAGAATAGTCAGTAAGTCTTATGAGCATGTAGTTTGTAATTATTTAAATTGCTATTCACAATTTTAATTAGTATGCTCAGAACCAAGATCGTATGGTGTTTAGAAGCAGAAACCCTAGAGTCAAACAGAGGTCAACTTAGAATGCTTTCTAAAATTTTCAAGTTGATTGCTGTGGCACCTTCCCTAGCCTCTCTAGGCCCTGCCTTTCTTGGGTAGAAGGTTATTTAAATATATTGTATGCAGGACACATGAAACATGTAGTCCTGTATCTGAAGAAAATGAAAGATCAATTTTTGTACTGAATTGATTCAGCATAGCATAAAGCTGTCTTTTCTTTTCTGAAAGAGTCCAAACACTTATCATGCAGTATAATTTTTGCTTTGATTAGCAGGTACACTATAATCACTGACAATTGGTGCAGAAAGGATCACCCAGCCATTTCATGGTCTGAGAGCTAAATGTGACCACTTTTTTTTTTCCAGATAAGGACAGCTTGACAGCCTCTTGGATCAAACTGATATACACCATTTCCAAAATATACTTTTATTTATGTTTCTTGTGGATTTTCTCTGCAGATGATTGTAGCAGAGAAGCAGAAGTCTTTTTCTTATACCTCTCACATGTTGAGTCCTCCATAAATGTTAGCTATGTTTGTTGTTTTCATATAGACTTCTACATTGGATTTAGAGGAGAGCTAGTGAAGGGTATTCACTTCAGACCAAAGCACCCAAGCTTAGAAGCTTCAGCTACTTAGCTTTATAGGATAAACAACAAATGATGAGATTATGCTATGTTATATTTCCCATATGCAGTCAAGTTAGTTGAATTTTATGGTCTGTTTGAAAGCTCAATTTTTCTTTGCATGGCTCACTCCACTTATAAGGTCTCTCAGGATACTGTCTGTGGATTCTCAAGTCATATGCTATCCTGGTAAGTGTATCTGTTCCCTCAGCCCAACTATCAGACCCTGGTTGAATAAATGAGGATCTGATGAAGAGGATGTTTAGAACAAGGAACAGTGAAGATCAGTGGGAAGGTGGAGAGAAAATGCACACGATGCTTGATTTGAGAACTGGCAGTAAGCCATAAATGCTCATAAAAATGTATCCATACAAATAAGGACAGTATGCGCAGAGATAAGCAAGCAATTTGCCATACAAAAGAAAACAATCTGAATTTGTTTATAGTCTTCAGCATGGGACTGGACTATGACTTACAATTGTGTTGTTGACTCCAGAGTGGATTTCCTGTTTCTATCACCAACACCTCATTTATGTGACTTGTCATGAGTAGACTAGAAAATGTTTGTTGAAGGGTGGATCCTTATGGCTTTTTAAATTACAATTTCCCCCATATGATTTGGCACTGGAATATTTCATTCTCACTTGGTTGTGCTATGTAAAGGGGCATTGGAGGTAGACATTTGGAAGAAGTACATCACTGAGGGCAGGCTTTGAGAGTTTAAAGACTCAATGCACTCTAAGTCCTCTCTTTCTGCTTGGTGATCACAGTTATAGATGTGAACCCTCAGCTTTAGCTCCAGCCTCTGTGCATGTACTTGCTGCATATATACTGTATCGGGATATTTAACCCTCGGGAAGCATCAGCCTGAAGAAACCCTCACTAGTATAAATTCCTTTGGTTATGGTGTTTCATCACTGTAAAGTAACTAATACAGTCCTTGAAATGTGCAAGTTCTAACTTCCAGCACCCAGAATGTTCATTGCAGGACAAGATGGACTCATGAACCAGTATGACTGATGTCTTTATTCAAAGGGAGATTTAGACAGAAGCCCACAAAGAACACTATGAAAAAGGAAGTTGGAGGTCGGAATGATGTTTCTGAAATTGAAGAAATGCCAGGAATTGACAGAAAAACCATGACTACCTAGAAACAAGTCATAGAATGGTTTATCACAGCTCTTAGAAAGAACTGACATGCTGGACCTGTAGCTAACACATTCCCATCTATTAACCCAACCAGACTGTAGGACTTCATTGTGTTAACCCTGGGATACAGTACATTGTGAAACATTACATGGCTTTGATTTTAAAGGCAAACAGAAAGCACAAGCATCAGGGAAGACAGGCAATCAGGCCAGTAACTTTGGCCACCAAGTGTTAAATGGACTAAATGGAAGATGAGGAGACTGAAGACTGGAAGCAGTAAACACTATAACGCAAGTCAGAGGATCCAGTGCTTGGACAGTAATCCATGAATAATTACATTTTAAAATTACGGACGTCTACTATCTAACACACCTCTAGCTTTTTCTTATTTTGTATTTACTTCTGTTCTATGATGGGGAGCTTTGTTTCAGAAATAGCTTAAGTGATCATCAAAGAAGGTTACTGATTCAGCTAGAAATCAAAACTAGATCTGATTTAAGCCAGAACTTTTCTTGCCACTATCAGACATAGTCATATATATATATATATGTATATATATATATATGATTAAATGTATGAATGGTAGTATCCGTGAGCATAAGAAAAAATAAAGCTAAGAAGATTTATTGACATAATGTAAATTCTTCCCTTTAGGATATGGCATCAAACAGATATTTTACATAGAAATTAACTAAAAAAAACTGGGATGCAGAAAACTTAGAAGCATTTAAATAATGTGAAATTATATAAAATTTATCTTGCTATAATAAGACTAATCTGACAAACAGGTCATAGCTGCAGACACAAGAAGATTTATAATTTTAATACTTGGCCAGTCAAGTGAAAATTAAACAATTAAACCTACTTAGAGTTCATTTCTACAGCTTGTAGAATATTATTTGATCCTTGGGAGTTTCTATTTCTGTTAACTCTCATTAGTAATTACAACATCAGTGGTTTCATTGCATTCATATTCTTGTCTCTGTTTCTTTTCATAGGCCCCTTTCCCTTCTAACCTGATCACTTATTGCCTTAGTTATTAAACAAAATGAAGAAATGCTATTACTTTGTGCAGGTGGGTGATCACCTTGCTTAGATCAGGTGGGTGATTTTCAGTGTTTTTGTTTGTTTGCTTGGTTGGTTGGTTTTGTTGTTTTTTGTTGTTGTTTGTTTTGCTTTTTTGTTTTGTTTTGTTTCTTTGTTTTGTTTTGTTTTGTTTTGGATTATGGAAGATCATTGAGAGAATAAGATTGAGAACCAACGTTCACTCTGTCAGGTGCAAATTCGAAGCATAAATGTTTCTGAAACAATAGAACATGATACAAAAGATCATACTCATAAAATTTAGTAAAGCATACACCATGAGCAACCATGACTCATGATATACAAATTGCAGGAGCATGAGCTAAAAGATCCTGTCACACACCAAGACCCATTTCAGTATCACCTCAGCGAACTCCTTAGACAGCTCCATAACAGCTTCAGAGATCCAAGGAAGGATTTATGCATGACTGTTACTGCACACAGATATACAAGTGTGGTCTGATTTGAAGAATCTCAATTTGATAGATCAATTTTTGCTCTTGCATATATATTTCTCTGTGTGTACATAGGTATGTACCATCTATAACAATGGCACCATCTCTATTTATAAAATAGTAGCGTATGATTCAAAGAGAAGATTCACAGAGCGCATGATTATCAGGGACATCAGCTAATGTGATAAAAACAGTTCCATGTTCAAGTTATATACTCTGTTCTACTGATAACACAGGTGTAGAAAGGACAATCAGTCAGTGTTGGTAGACCACATTATCATCTGTAAAATAAAAAAAAAAGTTGCTTTGTCCAACTTAAAAGCATTATTTTGTTCTCAAGATTACATCTTAAATTATACAAGTGTGATGCTTCTGAATTCTTTTTTTTATAGTTTATTTTTTCTCAAGTCGTAATTCATTCACACAGGGGTTATAAACACAGAAAGGCAGGATGGGGGGAAGGGGATGACACTGGAGTGTGGGTGTTCAGGGGGAATACAGATATCTTCAGAACCCGGTATCAGCTGGGTGAAGGTTCAGGGGACAAGTCACTATGACTCTGCCTATAACTCGCTTGTCCTTATCTAAGTTGGTATTGTCTGCCCAGGCTACCTATTTACAAGGTCTATGACTACTCAGGCTTGTAAACTTCCACAAAAGCTGCCTGTTTACATTAGCTTATAGCCATCTGTTTCAATGTTTTTCAACTGAGACCCACGACTTGGTGTTAGTATACATGTATGACAGGCCTATTGCTGATTTTAGGCCTATGGCTGATTTTAGGCCTTCAGTGTGTAAGCAGGGCTGCCCCTGACATCTGCTCCTTCTCTAAGTATAGAAGGGCTATGGCAATTCTAAACTTTTGAAGGAGGGGATAGAGGCCTGACCTCCAGTATTTGAAGGGGACCCCTGTCGTTGTCCAGTGAGGCATGAGGGCCATACCCATCCCGATGTCTTTTTCCTGGAAAGGGGATACTTTTGACATCAACCTCTATGCAGTCAGGCTTGTCCCTCAGGGAGCCCAGATAGATATTTTGAATTCTAACAGCCACTTCTCGACTTAACATATTTCAAAATCTACTAGAATACCATGAAAGAACTGCTTATTTCTTCTACTTCTATGTGGAAAGGCCAGTGTCATCCTGACTACAGGCAGATGGAAATTCCTAAGCATCTTTCAAGGTTTCTTAAGCTGTAGTGAGGAGCAGACTGGCAGCTATTCCTGACATCTCTCAGCAGCTGTTACCCATGCGCCTTGCAGCATCTTCACTAAGATGCTCATTGCTTCAGAAGCATCACCTACAATCCTGCAGACCTTGTTTCTTTCTCCATGACTGTTCTGTGTACACTAAAAAGTGTTCTTCTTGTTGTGTTAATAGGAGAAAGTCACAGAATGTACTGATGTTAGTAGATCTTTCTATTAAAATGGATCTGCCTGTGGTTCTACAATTAGAGATATGTGTTGTTCCCATTTTTTTCCCTTTAGTCACTGCTATGCCTTATAAATACTGGTATTGGGAAAATTCAGGTGGATAAAACAGCTCATGCCTTTACATTTCAGTTGCCCCCTATGACAATTTAAAAATGATTTATACATAGACATTTAATATATGGACATATAGATATGTATAAAACTAATTGCAAAAATGGATCATGAATTCAAGGAGGGAAAGATTGATGAAGCACAGGAGAAATTTGTGAGCAAAGAGTGCATAGAAAGTATTTGAACATAGTGTACTCATACAATAAAAATTTAACAATTATTTAGAGCTTATAGAGTCACTTAATATGTAGCGTTTTAATTGTATACCTATAGAAGGAGCCACAATGAATTTCACTGAACAGTGTTTATCACAAAACTTAAAAATAGTCTTTAATTTACGTTGGAAAATGTTCAACTAGGTATTTTATGCTCAATATATGGCTGGCCATATTGTAAGCAAAGAATCTAAGATCTCAACAACAGGATGGAGTGTAATGTAAGTATTGTTTTCAAAAGAAGGGGCTTTTTAAAGGAATATAACACAAACCACGCATACCTTACTAAGTATTTGTTAAATTTGAGTCAATGAGTTTTTATATGTTAGAATCAATATTTTTTTAATCATAAATATTTTCTTGTCCTCTAGAACCTTATGTATCTTCAGTATTGGGAGATATATTTTCTATCCCTAATAGGTCTGTAGCAGAGACTTAAATTGCTCATTCAATATCCATTTTCTTCTCCAGCTAAAAACCACATTTCCCAGCTCCCCCTGCATCTTATCATTTGAGTGAATGGGCATGGTAAAATTGGGGGTCATACTTTAAAATAAGTGACTGTCTATCTTCTTTCTTCTTCATGAATGAAATTCAGATAATAGAGGTGGATATGGGGGTGTCATCTGAGAACACAAGAGGGAGTACATAGGAAGACATAAGACAGACAAAATAATAAAGGAATTTAGAGGGGAAACATGGCAAAGATGCCACATCATATGATGCTATTCATGTTTGGACAATCATGGAAACAGTAGGAGAGAGAAAATGACTGTACCTCACTTAAGCCGAGGTTATTTGGCCTTTTATTACAACAATCAAAGTGCCAAATAAATGGCTTTTCAGAAGAATAAACAAAAAGTGTATTGTCATATTATTGTTTTGCCTTTTCTATCAAATTCGCACCTGCATATTCAACACCACACAAATCTATAAAATATCACAGACTGCTACCTCTTTCTTTAAAAATTCTCTGCAGTTTAAAACGTACCATCATTATAAATATATACCATTGTCCCTAGTTTCATTTAAATTGGATGAATCTGCTCACTAGAGGAACCATTGTAAGACTTTTCCTGTTGAAATCCTCAACATTTCTGTATTCTTGGTAGATGCAACATAACTGAGTTTATTGTAAGTGGATTTCTTAATGAATAAATGCATTTGCAAATGAGTTCCTGGAACATGCTAATGGCATTTTGTTCTGGACCATTTCCAAAATGATTGCATGCAAACAAGTTAACGAGAGAGAGAGAGAGAGAGAGAGAGAGAGAGAGAGAGAGAGAGAGAG
>NW_021620661.1:1801355-1843741 GCF_004785775.1 Grammomys surdaster
GAGAGAGAGAGAGAGAGAGAGAGAGAGAGAGAGAGAGAGAGAGAGAGAGAGAGGACTGACTTGAGAGACAGACAAGTATTCAATGGCTGTTAACTAAAAACATTTGCACATAAATTTGATTACTTGGGAAAAGCATTGGAGTCTGATTGACGGATACTGGAAATTGAAAATGGATTCCCTTGAAGTTCAAAGCTTTATCATAAATCACAGATTCGATTCATTAATTACCCAACATAAGGTCTAGAAAGTTGCCTGTTTGTAAAGTTGGCTGCCTTTATGTTCTTGAACTTAACCTAGAAAAGCAAAGTTCGAGAAAATAACTAGAAATTTTAATTTTGTTAATTAAACCATCAAGCAAACAGAAATCTGAAAAATGCCAAGAGTCTATCATTTATTGACGACTTATGATTTCCCTGTAATAGTAGCATATGGACATCAAGCAACTATGCTGTGCTTAATCCAAGTGGATTACAGTACTAGAAAGACATTGAAATTACTTTTGAAAAACCACACAGCTATCACTGTCAACAGATAGAATCTCTCTTCTGGTTTGGGCCCGAGCATAGAGCAGGTCACAGGTGGCAGCTCTGTACCCAACCCCAGAAAACCAAGAGAAAGAGGGACTCCCAGGAGCTTGAACTCAGGCAGCATCCCAGGTAAAAATGAATCACCCATGATGTCTGCTGTTAGAAGTTCTAATCCAGATGCTGGACTCCGAACTTATACTACTCAGACCTTTGAAGGGCCACTGACAAGAACATCAAACAGCTAGAGATTGACATCACTAATCTGAAGAAATCCCTCGTTTCACTGTCTGAAGAGACCTCCTAAAATCACAAAGATCCTTATGTGACTTGATTTACTCTATTACAATAGAAAAGGCTGTGTACAGCTCTAGACTGTGTACAGTTCTTAAAGAAGAAGGTTACCTTTACATAGACAAGACAAGGAGGGTTAAAGAGAGTATGAAATAGGTAGTGAAGGCCCTAAGAAAAATCAGACAGAGAGACAGATGAATGCTGGTACAAGAATTGGTTTTCAGCCTCTCCAAGGTTGTCAACCTTATTTCCTCCCATCCTGGGACTATTATTTGGGTTCTTTTTGCTTTTTTTCTGCTGGTCCCTGGCCCTCAAGTAGGTGGACTAACTCTGTGATACAACAGATAAATAATTTGGTAACAAAACCTACTCAGATACATTATCATAAGTTAGCTATGGAGGACCACGAGACTCAAGATGAGGATGTTACTTTATACACAGGGTTTCCAAAGCCCATCTCCACCCAACCTAAAAAGGGGGACTTCTGTCCCTAGATCAAGAAGAGAGGGGCCACCCAGACCCCCCTCTGACAGGCGATCTGAATTCTTGCTTAGGCTGTGAGGCTAAGCACTGCAAGGGAATATAAATAAAAGATAAAAATATCTCTCTGGGTTCCCTGAGGGACAAGCCTGACTGCATAGGGGTTGATGTCAAAAGTACCCCCTCTCCAGGAAAAAGACATCGGGACAGGTATGGCCCTCATGCCTCACTGTACGACAGGGGGACTGGAGCCATTACAAGGTCCCCTTCAAATACTGGAGGTCAGGCCTCTATCCCCGCCTTCGCAAGTTTAGAACTGTCACAGCCCTTCTATACTTAGAGAAGGAACAGATGTCAGGGGCAGCCCTGCTTACACATTGAAGGCCTAAAATCAGCCATAGGCCTAAAATCAGCAATAGGCCTGTCATACATGTATACTAACACCAAGTCGTGGGTCTCAGTTGAAAAACATTGAAACAGATGGCTATAAGCTAATGTAAACAGGCAGCTTTTGTGGAAATTTACAAGCCTGAGTAGTCATAGACCTTGTAAATAGGTAGCCTTGGCAGTCATAGGCAGAGTCATAGTGACTTGTCCCCTGAACCTTCACCCAGCTGATACCGGGTTCTGAAGATATCTGTATTCCCCCTGAACACCCACATTCCAGTGCCATTCCCCTCCCCACATCCTGCCTTTCTGTGTTTATAACCCCTGTGTGAATGAACTATGATTTGAGAAAAAATAAATTATAATAATAATAAAAAAGAGATAGAATCTATATGCATCACCGAATTTGAAACATGTTTGGCACCTTTATTTTCCTATGTATATTTGATATCATGTATAGGGGACTGTCTGTTGTGTTTAAATCATTGACATGTTGATCATTGAGATCCTGAGCCTTGTTTTCCTTATCTGTGGAGCAGAGTGATAATCACAACTGATTCATGATCTCCTTGAGTGTGAGATCTTAGTATATGTAATTCACTGTGTGGTACCAGGCTCACAGCGGGTGTAATATAAGTGAGATAAACACCAATAAATATATGGTTGGCCCCAAGAAAAGCTTCTTAATGGAGCAACAGAGTGACTGGTTGGTAAATGCAAAACTTAGTAAATAACATTGATGCAATTAGAATACTCCCTAAGAAAATGATCTCTCTTTGTGAAATTGAAGAAAGAAATCTCAAAATCTCCAGTACTCCCTGATGGTTTACTATGTGGATACTTCATGATTTTCTTCAGTCTTTGCAAAGGCCTCAAGTGATTCGTGTTCCAAGACACCAGTGGTGAATTTAATAAGGTCTTAAGCATTGTAAAATGCCTTTTTTCCAATTGTAGACATTTCAATAGAAAGCTTTATTTTGAGAAAACCTAAGATGTTGAATAAGACTTTAATGATCACATTCTGATCCTACATAAGGGTAGGTACCAGCAAGAGGGAGAGAGAGAACAAAGGAAAAAGAAAGAGAGGCAAGATGAGAAAACAGAGGAAATCAGAGCATTGAAGAAGTCAAAATCACCCAGTATATCAGGTTACACTGACACATTTCCCTGGCCACGGCTGCTCTCTACAGGCAAGGTCACATGCCCAGGTGGAATCTGGAGCAAGTGTGTGTGTGTGTGTGTGTGTGTGTGTGTGTGTGTGTGATATATGCATGTGCACTTGTGTGTGCTCACCTAGGTATGCATGATCATAGTCACTATGTGCTTCCCTCGAGCTATTTGGCTTCAGACTAATAATTAGTGATGGAGATGTTATCATGAAAAGCACATAGGGAGTAACTGGTTTCTGTTTGCCTAATGTGCTGCTAGAGCACAGAAGCATCAGAATTTCAGTGACTACTGAAAGAAAACTGACTGCAAACCCATAGAGTTTTCTTTAAACATTCAGCAATACTGCACAAGCTCACCTTATATACTAAAAGCGAATAAGCTCCTCTCATGTATAATTTTCCTTCAGCTATACTATTCTCAAAATAATTGAGATACAATTCAATTTTATCACCCAGAGATTCACTGTTTCCTCTATTATGTTGAAGTTTAGATTGCTAAAATTTCTAAGCAAATATTATTTTAACATTGTATTTGGCAAAACAGACATAAGAAAACATCATAGAAATGGCAAGAAATCCCAGCTATGCAATTTTTTTTGAAATTCCGAAGCCCATAGCCATACACTATGCAGAGAGAGAGTCTACACTGGAAGTCTCCATCATGGCCCTCTCCTAGGAGCTCAGAGAACCCATGGAAGAGGAGGAAGAAAGATTGTAGGAGTCAGAGGGGATGGAGGGTGGCAGGAGAACACAGCTCACTAAATCAACTAAGTAGGCCTCAGATTGGCTCATAGAGACTGAAGTGACAAGAGGGCCTGCCTGGATTTGCACCAGATTCTCTGCATACTATATATGGTATGGCTGTTAGCTGCTTGTTTTTATGGGACTCCTAACAACGGGAATGGGTGTGTCTCTATTTTGCCTTCTCTTTGGACCCTTTTCCTCCTACTGTGTTGCCTTGTCCAGCATCCATATGAATACTTCTTGTATTATTGTATCTTTTTCTTCCTGTTTGAATGTTATCTTGAGGCCTTCTATTGTCTGAAGCAAAACAGAGTGGTGAGTGGACCTGGGGGAGGAAAGTGAGGTAGAGAGCTGATAGGAGTGGAGGGAGGGAAAACTGTGGTTGGGGTGTCTTGTATAAGGGAAACATCTATTTAAACTTAAAAAAAAGAAAGAAAAGAAAATCTGAAGACAGTGTTACAGGTATTTATTTACAGCTCTTCTATAGTCCAGATCTTTGGATTTGGCTGTTCTCTGGCTTTTCTAGATATAGAGAAAGTCCTCCCAGTCAACACTACCACTCATCCCATGTTTGGATGATATTTTTGGAACTTTGGTTGTCTTTGAGATCTGCTCTACTTAGGTCAACTGATGAACTCTGAGGAACAACTGATGAACAGTATGTAGGGGCCACTACATACTGTTTCTTCTCACTCCTATGGTATTTCATTCTTACTATCTTACTTTCTTTTCTTCCCTAGAATTATTCTTTGGACTCAAGTACACCTAAGACTTAGCTTGGAACAAATAATGTAATATATCTAATGGGACTATCATTGAGGTCAAGTGGATATACTATGGAAGGCTTCATAGAATAGGGCACACAACAAGTACAGAGTCAATGCTATTAGTCACTGTGGTCTCTGTGCAACTACTTACATATTTACCTTACCTTATAAAAATTCTTAGAAACTGTATTACCTTAGAAAATTCTTAGAAACTAAACTTTTATTGTGAATTAAGATAATATACAAATTAGACAACTCAACAGTGAGTACAGAGCAAAGAAAAGGAAGAAAATACTTCCTCATTGAAGAATTTGATTCAATTGAAACACTTAGATCAATACTATTGATACATAAAGCAGTAGAGGAAAAAAAGCAAAAACAAACAAATAACCAAGAAACATGACACCTAGGCCAAAACTAGCCTATCACCTAATTACCTGTTTCAAAAAGTAATGCTTCATTGACACACTGCTATGCTGGTGTGGTTGTGTACTGGTAGGTGTGATTTTTGTGTACAAGATCAGAATTAAAGTAACTATAACTTAAATCTTATTAGATGAAAATTCTAAAGCCATAATTACCTTAAAATATTTGTTGAGCCATAGTCTAGATGATATATGGGTAGGAATATGTAGGAAAATGAGTAGGAAAACAAAGAGAAAGAGTCTTAAAAAGCAATATTCCAAAGAATGTTCAGAACCCAAGTTTAGAATCATCTTCCGAGGCCCCATCTTAGTTTGTCTGCTGAAAATATACCCAAAGTACAGCAGAGAACAGAAGACTAAGTCACTATAGGACAAAGTTTAAGATTCCAAGTCAAAAATAATGATACTGAAGTCATTCTCTCACTTCCAAAGGAGTAAGGATGTTTTCACAGTAAGACAACATGGGGAGGATTTTATTTCTTTTACAGACATGAGGAAATTTATGAAGAAAGGAGAAAAAATAAGTCTCTTGTTTTTTCTGGAGACTCACAAAATCCAGAAAATCACTTTTATGTATAGAATAAGGAGGTTAACCAAAGAATAGAGTGTGTGTGTGTGTGTGTGTGTGTGTGTGTGTGGTGTGTGTGTGTGTGTGTGTGTGTGTATGTGTGTTGGCGGGGGGGGGGGGATGGACATTATCTGTTGGAGAGTTCATCAGTGAGAAGAAGGGCCATAGAGTTGGGTTTCTGGATGAAAACCTCATTTGACTATTATCTGACTCACTTATAAATATTCCAGGTCATTGACTCTCACTGTTTGAATAAGATTCTATGCCAGAGTCTAATCATAATTTGGCTCAGGTTTAATTTTGTGTATGGAAAGAAAACACTAAAGAAGTTACATTAGAGATAAATAAAGTTATTCAGAAAATTCCATGAGAACAAATAGACAATAAGAAGGTTATTTGTGAGGACCAGACACAGCTTCAAAAAGATGTTGTATGGGCCAACCTCTAAAGAAGTCTGTCCATGGGGTTTGAAAACACAAAATACAAAAAACCTCTGAGGGGCAAATTGTCACTGAGCTTGTGAGAAGATCCACATCCTCCTCTGAGAAATTTAGCATTCCCTATAACAATAATGTTCATCTATTCAACATTTTGCAATGGAAATGTGAAGTTTTCATGAGTGTAGACATTTGAGATACTGACTGTCAAGTTATCTCCTTTCTGAAGACCATGGTAAGCGTTAAGTAACATTTCATACTCAGTCAATCCAGACACTCGCTAACTTTCAATAATCTATTTTGAAGCTTTATGCAAACAATCTTAGGAAAGAAAGCTTTTGTGTTCTAAGGTCTTTTGAAAGTTCCTAAATTTACATTTCAGATTCTGTTCATCACCTGCTTTCTATGTCCAACAAAAAGTTAATATAATAAGACTACTGTAGATCATTAGTATCAGGAAATTAGCCACCCCTCACTTTCAAGACTTAAGAGAGTCCTGTGTGACTACAGGGAGAGGCCCATTTCCCCTGTCTACAAGGCATTCCATAGTACTGAAAATCTAAGAAAACTTGTAAAATAGTATAAAATTCAGGGGTCATTCCTTTTAGCGCATAATCATTTCATTACTCATGTATATATTTTACTGCTATCAAGAAGAGATTTTATAAAATAATTCTCTGTAAGGAAAAGACAGCTATCACCATTAGGACTATGTTACTATACAGTTTCTGTGGGTACTCTTAAAATAATGAGGCCATCTAAAAACCAAAAGTATAACTTTATAATTTGATATTTGTGACATATCAATGAAAATAATTCCCCCCCCCATTGGGGACAATTTAACAAGCACTTCCTGGCTTCTTAAGCATGTAACTAGGTTCCAATACATTCATACATAAGACCCATGATGCAAGCATTCAGTGAATCTTCAAATATTCATATTGAATGTTCACCATTATTTGTTTGGAGAATAGACAAGATCCAGGACCCTGCTCTTAGAGAGGGCGGTGGCTCAGAGGATTAGAATCAATAGTTACTCTAGGCTCTTTTATGCAGTTTTCTCTCTGATGGATATCATGAATGACTAACAGCATTCTCAGTGGTATGCATTGTTATGAACACCAGGGTCACTTTAATATGAAGAACATGTAACCTAAAGTCTTAGTAACTTGATTACAACCTGAAATAAAGGTCAAACTTGGCTCCAAAGGGAATCTCACACTGTAGGCCAGACTATCACACTGAAGACACTAAGTAGATAGAGAGGAAAAATAAGAGTCATAAGAAAGGTAAGTGTGCTTTGTGCCTAATTACCTAGGTCAGGCTAGATCTTTCTTATGATTTTATTATTAGTAACTAATTCCTGGAAAACTTTCTGATTTTTATCAATCTTAGTGATTCCTGTTATGATAAATGAAAACAAGTTTATACTTCTCTCTCTCTCTCTCTCTCTCTCTCTCTCTCACACACACACACACACACACACACACACATACACACACACATATACACACACACACAGATACTCACATTCACATATAGACACACACACAAAGATATGATCATTCTTTCTCATAATCTTGTCATCAATCAGGAAATTAAATGTGTATTACACATATATAAGTTCACCATGTAATGTCACTATGTTATAAATGATTTTCTTTTGAAATTATCTTCACTAAAATGTCAGTTAAAGTTTACTACAATAAAACTTCTACTGGTCGAATAAAATGAAAATAATTCAAAAATAAAGCCTATTTCTACTTTGATGGTTCTTTATACAATAGGTAGTTTACTATCTCATAAAACAAAAAGGTATGTATTAAGTATATTACACATATATCCTAGAAAAATTCATTTTCATCCAAAAATCTGACAATAGAAAGCCATTTTAATTTCCCTTTTCATATTGTTTCTCATTCCAGTGTGTGTCAAGAATTTAATTGTAGCATGAAATTAACCAGTTATAAAATATTGCACTTGTGCCCTTGCCTTCTAAAGTAGAATGCACTAAATAATTTGCTTAATGGCCTCTAACATGGGACTTCAATTTAATAACTAAAGTGCCCTTACTCATTGGATGAATTCCTGGAGAGAAGTGCTCTGTGTGAAATCCATCAAACCATTAATGGATCAAACACATACACACACACACACACACACACAAATATCTGCACACATGCACCTAATTACACACAATTACACACACACACATATCCAATCACAAATACACACAGACACACGTCACATATATACACATATATGCACAGACACAAGGACTTATACAGTGTACACATATACAGATAAAAATATATATATATACATGAAAAGATACACACATAGTATTTGCACAAAATACAGAGATAGACACATAATACACCTAAAGCAGATACACAGTATACACACAAACACACACATATGTACACATACATACACAAATATAAACATATACATGTATATATACAAATATATACATGTGTATACACAATAATGCACACACACACACGTGCGTGCACACACACACATACACTAATTTGACCACAGCAACTTATCACAGTCATACAAAATAAAAAAATCTATAAACTCTGACGTAGCAAGCTGTTAAGTTGGAAGCAACTCTGCTTAGCCAAATATTATATCATTCATTTGGATGCACAAGCGGCTAATCTTGCAGCCATGATGTAGCCTTATTGACTGAAGAGATAGTGAACATGGTTGCTTCACATACATGAACCCAATGTGTTCCTAACCCCTTTTCATGAAATCTCTCTCTCTAAAAAATTAATTGATGGACTTCATTTGGAAGGGAAGTGGAGAGGATCTGCAAGGAGGTAGAGGAAAAGAAAATTAAACTATAGTGTATGAAAAAATAATTAAAATATCCACTCATTTTAAAAATGTAAATACTTCTTTCATTCATTACATCCTATCCACAGTTTCCCCTCACTCCACTTTTCCAGCACCACCCACCTTCCCTTTACCCTGGAAACACTCTGCCTCCATTTCCTTACAGAAATGAGCAGACCTCCCAGGGATATCAAACCCTCATATCAAAACTGGATGAGGCAACCCAGTATGAGGAAAAGGGTCCCAAGGGCAGGCAAAAATTCAGAGACACCTCTCACCGCCCACAACACACATGTACACACATTCCCACTGTTAGAAGTCCCACAAGAACACCAAGCTACACTATCATAACATATGCAGAGGACCTCGCACTGACCTATGCAGGCTCTGTGATTGTTGGTTCAGTCTTTATGATCTCCTATGAGACCTGTTTAATTGATTCTATGGGCTGTGTTCTCCTGGTGTCCTTGACACTTTTGGCTCCTACAATCCTTCCTCCCTGTCTTCAATGGGATCTGCCTAGCTCTATCAAATGTTTGACTGTGAGTAGGTCTGGGTTAGCTTCTAAAATGAATACTACTATAATATAAAGGAATACCAGTTTAGATATGAAACTGGGAGTTAATTAAAGTTTGTTTGTGATTTCACAAAGTTGTATAGATTGTTTTGCATAACCATACTGTATAAGCATGTTGCAAACCTATATACTCAGAGACTGAAGACATGTCCTTTTAGAAACCTGAAAAAGGATTCATGACTTCTGTGCCTTTTTAACTGTTTGTTTTTTAATAGATTTATTTCCATCTATTGGTTTGAGTTTATGAAAACTAAGGGAAAAAGAATGTCAGAAGACAATGAAATAAGAATGAGGTTAAACAAAAAAGAGAAAATTGTAAATTGACATCATTCTAAACCTTTAGGTTGATTTTTTTGTGATTTAGACAAGCGAATGTTAGTAACAGCATTATGTATTTGGGCATCTATAAGGATTACACTGAAGACATTTAAAGGTAAGGACTTGACATGTAAACATATAGCACTCTTTTGGACTTCAAAGTTAAAATAAGAAACATCTTACAATCTCTATGTTGAGTTTAAATCACACAGTGTTGAAGAATTATTCCACCATGCTTGTGAGTGTTGTATTATTTGTGTTTCTGTGTTTTGCACCAAGATGAGAGTTGGAGTTTGAATAATACAAATTGAGACTATAAAACACTTAGAGGAAGTATAAAAATCAGGTGTTTGATCAATTCCAATTGCTTATACAGAATAAGAAAATTAATATTTTAAAACTTTATTTTTAATGATCGCTTCCCTGTAACATTTTTTTAAACACAAAATAATGTTTTTAGTCCAATTGCTTCAGCCTTTTGCACCCATTCAAAAAGCTCTTCATAAGGATGAATAGTCTTTTTCCCAAAGCCTAGATATGAATATAGATGGAATAAAGTATTGACTGAAAAGTCTAGTTCTGACCTTAAATTCCTGGTGGTGCATTTCATTGATAACCTTAAGAAGGATATCAGGCACATAAGAATTAAAATGGCTCCATGTGCCCGTGTAACACAATCTTATAAATGGACGTATTTTCCGCCTGACACATTCATGTTTCATCCAGTTTTCATTAACTAAATGCACTCTGTCAAGGAATTGAGACTGGTGAATATATGTACTGCTTTCTCTCTTGTTGCCTGCCCAAGTACAGTGCACCATTACTATCACCAAGCAGAAGGCACAAGCTGCATGCTTAGATAGTTATTGCTTGAAATTGATCATCATGAGCCTGATCATCACAAACAGATAATGATATCACATTCATATGTTATCAAAGGTTGTCATTTCAAAGGGAGTGTGTACATGCTGGTGTGTGACACCATCGTGTCCCAATGTGGTGCATTTCTCTCTTCTTCCCTATGCTCACAATAGCCATTGTATTGTGTTCCCAGGTTATCTCTTCTGCATTAGTTCAGACATGCCTTCAAACTTGCATTGAACTCCTCATTCAGCTCTGGGGTGGCAAAGGTCATTCTGTTCTCCTGTTAACTAAATCACAGTCTGTCTCAAAACAAGATTGCCAATAGCACTGAGCTAAAGAAAGAGGCTCTTTGCTAGAGGGAACATACACAAGGGGCTGTGTTGATACCTTTAAGCTGACTTCTTTTTACAATTCTAAGTCACATTGAAATGGAAAGACTCGGGCAGATAAGGTCACTGCATTAAGGGCAAATCCCCAAGCAGTATTCCTTCCTAAAACCCAATAACATTCTAATCTTTCATTCCTCTACTTTAATACAATCATATAACTAACTGCACAGGCTTAGTGTTTCCAACTCATTTCAAAATGCTCTCTTATATGCACAATATCTCCTTGGAGACTTTTAATCTTTTACAAAGTGACAGAACACTTTCCCTTTGACTACAAGTTCAAAAGCAGGTGCTTGATTTTTTTCAGGACACATGTGAAATTGATTGACTCCTTTAGAAAAAAAAATCCCATGGTGTCAATTCAAGCCAGAGTCTCACAACAGCACATTGTATTGGGCTCGTAAAAAGTATCAGTTTATAACAATGAGTACTCCTGACAGCTGCTCATTGGAAGGAGTATTAGTCATGGGCCTCAACATTAAATACTTCATTGATGGTTACAAAACAGGCAACATTTATGTAATTCAAAAAACTCTAGGAGGCGAGTGGTTACTCTTTTCCTTCCCTTTCTCTTCCACTTCGCTCTCTATGATCCGTTACCTGGTGATGGATATCAGTGTGCACTATGGTAATAGTATCACTCAAGTTCTCCAGCTTGATATTGGTTACACATTCCTCTTTTATTTTTAGCTGACACTTGGCAGTAATGTTCAGCTATATTATGCCCCTCCGGCTTATTTTTGGTAGATTGCTTGTAGACACCATCCTTTATGTTATGGAATCTCTCTCCAGTGAGATACTCTTTCTTATTTTTCCTCTTCTGTTACACCTGTATAGTCTAGTTTAATAGTGAACAACAAATGTCATGAATCAGGAAAAATTCAGCAAGACATGTATTATGGGCATTGTGATGGAGTGGCAGCTGAGTGACACTTAGAGAACAATTTATCTACCTGAATTGGGCTAGACAACACTAATGCACACGGCAGATTGATTGTGCAGCTTTAGTGGGTGTATTCTTTATTAATGAGATTCAACATGGTTTGCTAAAAAGCCTTTTACTGGGCAGTCACTTTTATCCCCTCCCCCTTCTCTCTTTATCCCATTTAATCTGTTGAACCATGTACCATGTTTTCAAATGTGTTCTTCTCTATTTTTTGCTTGAAATACTAAAGCTTTTAAAATAACTACCGGGGAACCGAGTAGAACAATTACAAAATTTAAAAGGAAATATTGAATTGGAATGGAGTATAAAAATGGAAACCTAAAAATTAAATTAAAATCCCAAAGAGACATTAAGAACTTACAAGAGTATAATTATGAGTAAAAGATGAAACAATCTACGAAAAATATTTGACATCTGAATTAATTAACTTCTCAAACTGAATGTTTATGCTAACAAGGCTTATGAACACATCATCGATTTTCTTTATAAATAAAATAAACCATTTTCAATGGTCTGCTGAGACCAGATAGGCTTTACAGACTTCAAAGACAAGACAGTCGACATTTAGAGAAAAATTATAAATTACTTATCTCTTAGCTATTTGTTTAATCAGCCAGAAGCAATATGGAAGAGAGAATAATCTGCATTGATTATGACCTTGCAAATACTGATACTTTTCTAAAAACTTTTCACCTGAACAAAATACTCCTTCATAACAGGGAGGAAAGGGGAGCCAAAGGTAGTTACCTTTCTTCTCCTGAGAGAAGATTGAGCATGTGTTCTGTCTAATACAGCTATTCCTCCGTTGTCTTTCTTTTTTTTCCTTTACTGCTGACTTCTATCACACTTCTTATAAGTAACAAAATATTGTACACCTAAATAAAGTACTATCTTTCTTCAATACTTGTATATTCCAACTATTAGCATAAATGCCAACTTTTTAAATTATGTATGAAAACTGGCAATAGGAATCCTTGGAAGTAAGCATCCCCCTCAACACACAGGAAACTTTTAAAAAGCTCAAGTTCCTCCATGTGAGTCTGGTATATTTTGTCAAAATTCTGAACAAGGCTGAGTTACAATAAATGCACCAAAGAAACAGAAAGAGCTCTTTCCCCAGTCAAAGGGCAGATGGGAAAATGGTAGGACCAGCCTGTCCAACAGCCCCAAAGTCTTGGAAGGTAAAGAAATGTCTTAGGAGAAAATTACACTCTGGCACTGAGAATGTACTGCCAACCAGAAGAGAAACCCAGGTGCAAAGCAGTACAAGGCATCATTTTAGATGTGAGGTCTTGAGATAGATGGGAATTGTCTTATTTTAATACTTCATTAATGATGAACTCTCCCTAGCTACAGAAAAAATAATTATAGTTCTTGGACAAAAAGAATACATTTCCATTAAAAGAGCAAAAATATTGGCGGTTCACACTCCAAGAAGGAAATCATTTAAGGTGATTCCTTTAAAATATGTAAAAACTGAGAAGCCGATTGCACAGTGAGTATCGTGTGTTCTGTTAGATTGTGTTACGTTACCACAGCAGGGAAGTTCATCACAATTTGCCTTTTTTCAAGGTTGGAAACCAACTTTTCACAAGAGATAGTTTATCCTTTCTCTTATTATCATTTAATAACTAAGATTCAAACTCATCAGTGTCTGAATCCTTTTGAATCCATCTATATGACGATTTTTTTTCCTCATGCAATTTTAAGAATTTTAGGGAAAAGAACAAAATACAAGGATGTGATAAAACAGGGTGTAAAAAGTTAGAATCTTTGGCAGGGTTGAGGGGAGTGTGCTATTCACTAATGCCCAAAGCACAGACACTTCTATACTGGATTTTACCCTCAGTGGCAATATAACACCTTTGAATACGGTGGCATATGTAATGAATCCTGGAGCAGCCTTACATGATAAAGAAGGGGGAAGGCAGTTACAGGAGCAAACAAACAAACATCAACAATGCACACAATAACAGAGAGTGCCAGCTATAGCAGCTGTGTGTAGGCTACCCCGCAAGCCAGTGAGTACCACATGGTACACATACCTGTCCTATCTTTTAAAAATTGAACAAAACAAATATTATTTTTATCAATAAAAGATAAATGAGTAAGTTTAAGAGGAGTTAAAGAACTTGCTATGGCTCTCACTAAATCTAGCAAGTATAGTCTAATCTCATCTTGTATTTAGACATTCAAATTTCAACACGGTTAGGCTGTGCTTCACTCTGATTGCATACACAGCAGGGCTCCAATTTCCTCCTTACAATGGGGTAGAAATTGCAGGTTTATCAGAAGACCTTAGAACAGGGAATGTCTCCTATATACATCAATTAGAAGACTAATTATTCATTTCTCCACAGTTGCCAAAAGACCATAATATTACCAATGGTAATAATGACTGACTCCACTCTTTTTTTTAAAGGCGTTGTTCCCATTTGAAGATGTCAGATGTCACACAGGCTTCCAGCTGTGTTTTATCTTGATTCTTAAATTACAGGATTAGGATTGTTAGCTTTAACCTACATGAGAAACCCCACCCCCACCCCCACCCCCACTCATGGATCACATAGCTCTGAGAAACAAGATCACTGACTCCAATAAACTCACAACAGCAATTCCTCTAGGCTATTGTCCATTTGTTCCAGTAGCTGTAAAAGCTCACCCTCTTTTACACTTAAATGACTAGAAGTTTCAGTTCCCAGGATGCATTAGGGATTTTCTGAGTGAAATTACTATATCAAACATTGACAAAATGTTAGGAGGATAGCTAGAACCTTTGCCCACAATTTTAATAACAATAATAATAATAATAATCAGTAAACTTTCCTTGAGCTGAAATATATATGCATAAATTCATGTACCTGTTAGCATTTTATAAACATTTGTAATGTCTCCAAAGGTTTTCAAGTTTACACTTACATTGGCGAAAATGAGTCATAAATAATACAAACTTCTAAAATCAATGATAGTCCAGTGGACACTCCCAACTTAATATGTATGACGTCGTTGTCAGTATCATACTTCTTGTCCGGTTGCCTCAATCCCTGCTAAATTTACCATCACCTCTGAATGGTATTCTCACACTCCATATCCAATCTGAGACACAGCTGACCAATCCTACCTCAGCTTCTTCCCTCCAGGCTACAATCTTCCCTCAATTGTCTTTCCAAGACTGGAGCACCTGCCTCTCTCCTTCTTGATCCACAGAGCAGCTAAGAGGCCATCTTTTCAATTATAGAGCCAGTCTTCGTCTCAAATGACCCCAGAAGCTTCCCATTTCATGGTAGTTTTTCTGAGTCAAAGTACTGTCAATAACCCCATGGTCCTTGCACGGCCATCCACCACCCATCTTGATCCAATTGCCTAGCCTTCTGAACCTCACTGGCTTGGCTCTGCTCTAGCCACACTTTGAGTTTTCTCTCTCTTTACAAAAGTGCTTCTCTGACTTCTTCTCCTAGCATCTCTTTCTCTTGTAAGCCTCCCCTCTCGAACTCTCCACTCTCTCTCAGCTCTTATGTCAGATGTGACATGTCATTTGAGATGGCCTGAGCAACCTGGCTTAAACTACACTCTCTAGATACCCCAGAATAGAGTAAATCTCTCTCTCTCTCTCTCTCTCTCTCTCTCTCTCTCTCTCTCTCTCTCTCTCTCTCTCTCTCTCCAACTTTGTTACTGCCTTGACCTAGACATGGAAAGTAATGGTTGACATAAAAGATACTCAATAATGGAGTAATTAAAAACTGATACAGACACCAAATAGCTGTGTAACACACAGCCTGATAGAAGGCCACCTCTCCTTGGTGATGGCTATTTTCACTCCCATGAGCGTCTTCATTTCTTATTCTAACACCAAAATGTACTAAGTGCTTGACTTAGCGTCAAATCAAAAGCTGAAATGCAATTTACTAATTAGAATAATGGATTCTAAATGTTGGTCTATTTTTGTGTTTTTTAAAGTCTTGCTGGTACATTGTGCTGAAGGTACTTGTTTTTTAAGACACAGCGAAGAAGATCACCCTCCCAGTTCTCTGCATCTTGGCAGCCTGGCTATGTCCATACTCCAGTAGGGGCATGAATATTTCCAAGAATGAGCATCACAGAAAATAGCTTTGAACTGAAGGCCTATGTCCCCAGCAGAAATTCGTGGGGAAAGGTTTGATTTTTCTTCTACCAACTTAGGATTATAATTAATTTTAAGGTAACCCGCACATTTGTAATGCAGACATTTTCCACAGGCAGCCTCAAAGTTGGACTGAAGCCTCAGAGGCAATTTTATTAGCATGTTTAGGCTCTACTCTGGCAGTTTCATTACATTAGACATGATCTCCAGGAGCTACTTCAAATTTAGTAGGAAAAAAAATACATCCCCTGATTCATATTCTAGCTTCACAATAATTCCTTTCTTATATGTATTATTTTTAAACATTTATAAATGCCATCTTTACATAAAAGGTTGAGAATATCTTCCCATACCTTAAAATGTGTAACAAAATAAGCTTAGATAGGAAATAGGAAGCCCCCATAAGAACCTATAAATAATTTAGCACTACCCATTAAGGAAAGGGTAACTTCACCTTTGCAATGAGATTCCTTTAAGTCTCTCAGTTGGCTTGAAGTTGGGGTTCCAAACGTCCATTCCCTGTAGTGATTTTCCTCTGCATCAGAAGAACTCATCCTGGGCAGTGCTCTGTCTGGATATGGCTGTGTTCTAAACAGCCCCTCCCCTTGCTAGCATCTGTCTATTTATTTCAGGTACAGAACAGTTACTGATCGTCTTAAGGCATAAAGCCAGTAACAGGTCCAGGATATTATTGAAATAGGAGCAAGAGAAAACACAGTGGTTCTGAAGTCAGTCTGTGAGAAGCTGAAATAGGCAAAACTTAAGCGACCGATCTGAAAGCCCCCATTAGTGTGGGCTCTAATCTATGCTGGCAGGTGACTAAGTAAGGCCATTGGCCAGTGTCATTACAAATATTAGCATCATGTAAACCACACATTGTTGATTTGTAGGGTATATTTTAATCAACTTAGGACAGGAGGTGACCTTTGCTGAAAACAGTAGCATAGGAGAACCATCAACATTTGCATCTCAAAAAACACTCTCAGTTGTTTAATATTATTCACTTCCATCACTATCACTGAAAATGCCCCCCCAAATTGATGTACATATATCCATACTTGTAAAAGTGGTTTCTGGCTTACTAAAGAATAGTCAGCAAGAAATTTTCAAGACTAGCTCCTGAAAATTTTCTTCCAAACCTAGGGTTCTATGAATTAAAGAAAACACTCCTATGTATTTGGGAAAGTGACCCAAATTATTGCTATGTTTTTATATCTCATTCAACTCAGAAAAAGACAATATGGATATATAGCTTTTCCTTCAAAACCAAGCAGAGTTTTGCTTGTGATACTCTGAAATGATTAATAGAAAAGTGGTTTGAATTAATGACATTCACAAGAGGAAGCCAAAATTAGAGAGGGTTATTACGAGAGTGTCTGCTGTTTAATCTCACTCTGTATCAACACATTAACCTTGTTTTCTCTGCCTGAACACTAAATCCTACAGTAAAATTAGGTCAGAAACTCACATTAGATCAGATCAACAGATTCACGGCAACCCAAGCATCTGACAAGCTGTGTATGACCAAGGGCTCATCTCCAGTGTTCTTCTAAGCCTGGAAGCAATGGCTAGCCAGAGGCTCTCCCCGAGCTACCTGTAGATAATTTCTTTAAACTATAAAGCTAGCTGTAGAGCTTTGTGTTTTTGAACCTTTGTTCATTTAGCTGTCTTCATTTTGCTTATGAAATGATGCTTTTAGTATCCTTTCTGAAACAAATACAGGAAACTTCACATCACCACATTGCTGCACTGGAACGAATTCATTGAGAAAAGTTATATGTGACCAGATTAGCTGCTCATGCTATACTGAGTAGATACAGAATTCACAAAATGCACGTCAATGCATTTTTGTCTGTTACCACAATGTTTCCTGTGGTGTTGTAAATAAAATTTTAAGAGTCAAAACTAACTAAAGACTATTGGTCTAACGGACCATTCTTCCCTGATAAACACTCTTTGTGTACCATGAGTTTATGTTAATAAAATGAATTGATTTACAAATTTGATATCACAATCATTTACTTTTGGGATAATAGTAAACCAGTAAATAAAAAAATAAATTTAAAGATTTTATTTTTATCATAATTTTCTCCCTACACTTTTGTACAAGAGAGAGTTTAGTGGTTTTTTGATTCCGTTTGCATAACAGAAAATCTGAAACTCTTAAATCCACATAGCTTTCAACTGCACACACAAATATCCAATCGCATGCCCCTTTAAAGGGAGCCATATGTAATCTAATTCCATTTCTGACTGTCACTTTTAAAGAGGAAATATAACCTCATATAGATCCCCTGAGGGCACCCACGGGGAATAGAGACACTGGTAATCAGCCTAAGTAGTCCTCTGTGTCAGAACCACTTTGCTGAAGTCAAGAGCTGTCTTCCAGACTCACAATGTTTGGAGAAATTTTGCTAATGTAGTGTTTCATTAATTAGGAGGGAAAACACATCTGCTTCCTACAGTAAAAACTGTAGTTGACTAGACATGAGAAATTCCTTTTTGCCTTTTGTTTAGGGGATACTTCTTACATTGGCTTCAAAACAGCCAAAGAAGGTGGTATGAGTACTTATTCCAGAATTCAAAAAGGATTTTAGTTAAAAGGAATCCAGAACACTGTTGTGCCTGTGGTATGTAAAATGGCCTTTTGATCACTCATCTTCTTCAGCGAATGTTCTTATTCGATGACCTAACAAGGGGTTACATATAAACCGAGGACCTCCAAAGAAAGCATGTTTTAGAGGCGTGTGCAGATGCAACCCTCCAGGTCAGCTCATTCATCGCATCCTTACTTCTCACTGGCTGTAACTGTACACAGTGACCACCAAAGATTGTTCCTCCCCTCTCCCCCTATTTGTGGCAATCTAGGGCATGCTAACCAATCTAGAATGAACTACCTTGTTGAAAGGTAGTTTTGCATGTTTGTTTTTTTTTTTATGGGCTACTGAATAAAAACAAATCTCGTTTACTAGCATCTATACAAAGCTACTGGGATTTAAAATAGCATAGACCATGAGGCATCAAAATAATTTTCATTCTCCATTAATTCTCTCCTTCAAGCATTTCTGTTTCTTACCAAACATCACTTTAAACTGTTAAGAGAAGCACTAGGAATATCACTTCTTTTTCTTTACTTAGCGTTTCCTTCTCACCGGCAAGTCTTTTCAGTAAAGCCCATATGACAGATAGAAGAGAAGATGCAAGGAGTTAACAGTGACAAGGGATCAAGTTGGTTCCAAAATAAGGAACTGGGCTCACAAACCATAAGTGATTCAGATCACAGAGCAAGCAAAGGGGGGTGGATGTTGTTTGTCTAAGGACTCTGTGTTTAAGCTCCCCAGCTTGAGCACAAAAGGCATTTCAGCAGTATGTGCTCCAGAAAGTCAATCACATGAAATCCGATTTCCATGTTTTAAGCATGCCTTGGCAGTCTGCACATTTTTGAAATTGCAACTGGCGCACTTCACAGAGAATTATCATCAATGCCTTTTCAAGGTCAAATGTGCTGCCTTTTAGAATTTCTGGCTTTTATGTCCCATATATTAAATCACAGAATATATTTTGAAGGCATTCAGCAGAAAGATGATGTAATTTTCATTAATTTGATGATGTTCATTAATACCTTGTCAAGTTTTTTTCTACTTGATACTAATTGCAAAGTAAAAAAAAAATAAAAAATAAATAAACACTGAAATATGTGTTAGATTTAAATATGGGTGTTCTGTGTTTGCCAGTATCCTAGAAACCCTAAAATGCCTGCTTGAATAGAATCCAGTTCATGGACTTTGTAAATAATAGACATATCTCAATAGGAATGTTGAAGTGAAGCACACATTGAAGAGAGATTAGCATTATTTCAAAATTGTCATACACCCACGACACTGCACAAATTAAAACCAAATTCAGATATTACTGTAGTACCTAGACTAGATTGTTTGCAGAGATGATACAGCCTGTCCTCTCACAAGACAGTGAGGAGGCCTTTAGACTCCTCCTCAAACAGAAGCATTGCTGGTCTGTCTTTGTTCATTTTTCCTCTCCAAGCCCCTCCCTAATTTCATCCTAGGACATCTATGCCATTTTGCTTTACACTGAGTTTTGCTTTTGGAAAAGAAAAGTGATTTGGAGAAGTGTCAACAATTTTGGGCTCTCATAGGATTCTTACACTTGCAAGATATTTACACATTAAACTAGAATTCCAGAAAAAAAGATTTTGGGCAGGGTTGAATAGGAAAGAACTTGGTTTATAAATAGCAAGATAATATTGTATCTTTTAATTCCTAAAACATGCAATGGTTATGGGGCAAGGATTAAATGTTATTTGGGATATGATCATTTTTACCTAGGTCTAGAGGATGCCCCATAGTCCTCTCTCAGATGTACACTTGGTCAGTTTTACTTTACCATTGAGTTTCAACTAGGGGTAACATCTGTGGGTCTTTTGTGACCTACTCCTTTCAGATCTGTACTAGGGTAGTCCCTGGCATTCTGTGTTACACTGGGAACTGCCCCAAGACTCTGGGTCCTGCTGTTTGTCCCAGTCTTCACCCACAGTTTCAGTGAAGCTTCAATCAGAAAGAAGGGCATGCTCGGTGAGGCTGATCCTCTACTTCTTTCCCTGCTAGCTCTCCTCCATAAACAACGCTCAGTTCTCCTTTGTGGCTCCCTGACTACATTGGTTGGGCTCTTTCATAGGTTCCTAACCCTGTGAAGTTTGAGGTGGCCTTGAGAATATTCCTGGGGTATTGACCACTTTAAAATTTAAGTTCTAGGTGTGCTTGTTGTTCTGTAAACTCATGATTTAAAAACTTACAGGAAGATTAAGGTGATTCTCACTACTCTTGTATAGAACTCTTATTATGATCTCTACCCAAAGTCTGGGTCTTTTATCTAAGCCTCCATCCAAAATCTCTACCTGAGTAGTTAGGAGGCTTTTGAACATTTACACATCAAAATCGGCTCCCATTCTCTGCTATTTGCCTTAAACTTGCTTCACATTCAGTCTTGGCCATTTCATGAAGTAGAAATGTCATCTTGTTAGTTCAAGAAATAACAGCACACAACAGGGAGCAAAACAGCAGATCAACCCAAAGCTCCTCGCCATTTACTCTCCCTACTCAATGCCTGAGTTCCATCAATCAGAAAGTGTATATTGTGGTCAGAATTTAGCTACTGTACCCAATTTTGCTGCAGCCAATCCCCATCATTCCTTGTGAATTAAAACCAGATAGAAGAGTTGATTTACATGTGGTTTTTATTTGATTATCAAAATATGTTAGACTTAACTCTAATGTACAAGGTCGAAGTTAACGCAGACCACTTTTGGTTTGTTTGGTTTTTTTTCCTTTCAGCTTAGTAAGTGATCTCTGCATTGTAATATAGCCCTAGAAAGTCATCTGATTAGTGCAGCAGAATGAGCTCAAGTTCATACAACTGTATCTCTGACACATTGCTCATCCTGAAGCAACAGAAGCTGATGTATCACCATGTATCTAGATACTTGCACTCAACAGCCTGAGAGTTCAAATTTCTTCATCATTTTTTATTGGTGCCTCTTTAAACACATGTCAGTAAAAGCATTTGAAATTTAGCCACTTCTGTTGTCACTTTGTTTGGATATTTCTGCAGAAGCCTATTAAAGTCTGTTAATGCAATAGAGAAGCTAGTAGGAAAGAAGTATACATTGTGGCGCTCTGAGGGACCATCAGGATGTTGCAATAAGTCATTCTATTCGTTCACTTATCAAAGCAATTCATTGTTGGTTTGCAAGTGCAAGAGTGCAAAGCTTTAGATTGTACTGCTATAATTCTTTAGTAATCTTATTACCTGCCTTCTTTGCTTTGAATGAAAAAAAAAAACCCTTAACATTCAAAATTAAAGTAAAACACACCTGTACACACAGAAATGTGTCAGATATTCTACACAGAAACATTTGTGTGAAAAGGTACTTAGCATACTCCAGCAAAAAAAATCGTTAAGCTTAATAAATTTTAATAATCCAGAGGTAAAAACAGTGTGCTCTTTCTAAAGCATCTCATTCTAGTTTTCTCTATCTCTCTCCCTACTCTTTCATTCCACCCCTCCTTTTCGCTCCCTCCATCTTTCTCTAATATGTAAAACATTTTCTTTAAAGTATTGGTTTTATACAACGTTACTGCACCTCTTTATGACCTAAACAATTGAACTTGAAAAAAATATTTTCATTTCCTTAATACTGTAATCTTCCTAGGGAGTAGGCAAATAACATTTTAGATAGAAAATTCTCTATGAACTACCCAAACATCCAATCACTATTCAGTCATGCAGATAACTGAAAGAAGTAATTTTCTACATTTTGAAAATTTGAACTTGGTAAATCAATTCCAGTAATAAAACAGGATTCCATAAAACACAGTGTGTGACTACAGGGAAACATGCACATGGGGGAATAAAACTGCTTTATTTTTCTCTATAAAAAGAACAATAAAAATAAGAGTTGTGTCTCTTTCTTTTGTGTGCACTTACTAGCAGCTTAACCTCTATTTGGAAGGCTGCAGTCTGGGGCTCATTAGCTTGTCACTAGTAGGTGGTACATCATGGAAGCAATTTCATTTGAGCAAACCCGGGACCCTTGGTACCAACCAAGATGTATAATCGCCTTAAAATTTCCACAGGAGCATACACCAAGGACTCCAACTGCCTTCAGAGGCTCATGAACATCTCATTATTCACTGGTCTTGGTCATATTGTAGGAAGAAGATGAACTCTATTTTAAGGTAAGAACTATAAACATAGGCCATTAAAGGTGGACATTCTCATAAAACTTTGGCTGTTAAAAATGTATCTGTGCTCCCTGGTGCTTTTATCAAGAGATTGTTCAACACAAGCTTTTATGGAGAGAAAATTGAATTCTCTCCTCATCCCATCTGTACCGCCATATGCACAAAGCACAGGCAAGTAACTGTTGTTAACGAAGGCCAGGATCTGTCAGCAGGATAGATGAGCTTTCTGTAGAGCCCAGGTGTCTGTTTCCCTATGCATCCCGCCAAGACTCTGACCAGCCTCTTCTTGGCCAGGTGTCAGCAACACAGTCTTAGCAGGATTTGTAGATTGCCCCCCACCCCATGGAATGCAGTGCCTTATGCTTACCGTTTGATTGTTTCTTCCTGTCGTCTGCGTTTCTCGTTCTTCTCCTTCAAGTAAGCCAGGTTTGTCTCATTTCTCAAGCGATCATTCTCGCGAGCAATGTCGGACGCATTTTGAATAACTAGGCCATCATATGCCTTCATTCCCATATCCTCAATATACTGGAAAAAGGTGTCCAATGGGTCTTCTTCAGGGTTAGCACTCATCATCTTGGAAGGTATCATGGAGACAGGATGCTTTCTGCAGATTGACAACACATCATACACTTAAGAAGAGTATTAAGTTTCTTCCCTAAGATTATGTGACCTCAAAACTCCAGGGAGTTGCCAGGCTTCTCAGGATATCTGTAGCCCTGGTGAGTTAGAATACTTAAGAGCCATCGAGATGGCTCAGTGGGTAAAAGAGCTTGCTGGCATATCTAATGTCCTGGATTCTAGTCCCAGAATTCATCAGGTGGAAGAACATAACTAACTGACTTTCCAAGTTGTTCTCTGATCTCTACACATCACTATGGCCCACTTGTGCTCATCTGCGTATAGTTCTACAATTTAAATATATTAATGTATTTAAAGTGCATTTAAGTTATGGTGAGTAAGAGCATAAAGTTGTTATAAGAAGACCATTAATGAAAATATTAGAATTAAAAAATCTATGCCCTATTTATATTATTTTGGATTTCTCTGTTCTCTTGAATGAAGCTTAATTTTATATAAATAATTAAGACATACATTTTAATTTAAGTTTTCCATTGAGAAAAATATCTCATTAGGAAGTACAGGTGCCCAGAGTATTTGGAATAACATAAAATGAGTGTTACTTGAGTATCAAATGTGTCATCTAAGCAGCAACATCAGCAGAACAAAGGACCAGAGTTCTGCCCTGCCACCTGTGAATCCATAAATATTGTATCTGAAGATATTTGCTTTGTATAACTACAGTCATGATTTTGTTTCTGTAAATGTGTTGTTATAATACCATAAATCTAAATTCTGTATTTTCATTAGCATAATGACATTTCATGCATATTTAAATTAAAATTAAGTTATGTTGGAGAAAAATTGAATTATATTTTTCATTAAATATTTAAGGAAAATGTATAAATCAAAAATATCCATACAAAATATGATCACGATCAAGAAAAAATAAGTTGACATCTAAATTGTATACTTTTGTGACCCTGTGTTATTTTCAAAATGGCCCTATATAATTACTTCATATCACAATTTACTGTGACACATATTGTGTATTATTAGGACCATTCACATCCTCAGCAGTCTGGTAGCAGTAGCTTTGATACCTCTAGAGAATTGTTAATTCAAAGTCCTTAAGTCTTTAAAAACTTAAGTCACAGGAGCAGTGACTGACAAATCAAAGCAAAAACAGTATTTTAAACATGGAACTTTTACCAAGTGCATCTCTTCACATATCCTGTCTGTAAAATGAGAAAGACACAGCTCCCACTAGTTGTGATTAGTAGAAGGAAGGGTTATGAAGAATTTAGAGTAGAATTAAACAGTCCTATGCACATTAAAGTGTGCTAATATCACAGTAATGTTAGTGAGGAAGCCTGTCAACAATATCAGTGTGTGGTGAATGTGTGGGTTGATGGATGGGTGCGTGCATGCATAGATGGATGGGTTGATGTATGGAAGCATGCATGTATACATAGATGGATGGATAGATGGATTCATGTATGCATGTATAGATGGATGAGTAGATGATAGATGGATGCATGTATAGTTAGGTATGTAGACGGATGCATGGGTACATATGTGCATAGGTGGATGGGCAGATACATGGGTGCATATATGCATAGATGGATGCGTGCAGAAATGAATGGGTAGATGGTAGGATGTATACATGCGTAGATGAATGGGGTGACGGAAGGGCACATGCATGCATAGATGGATGAGTAGACAGATTGATGGTCCAACAGGAAATTTTAGAAATCACCAGGTCTTGAAGAACTTTCCAAGTATTCAAGATAGGGCAGGAAACTGCCTTAACAACAATAAAAAACAAAATTTCAATTTTTTATCTTCTGTGTTAATAAGACTTCCTTAATCTTCCATTCCCCATGGTGTAGAAAACTGATAGAAGTGAACGACACATGTTAACAAACAAAAACCTATATCCTTCGAAAATCACAGCAATGTTGATTTACTGCAAAAAATTCCAGAAGTTTCTTAAGTATACATCATAATCGTTTTGAAATGAAAATCGTATTTCATAACCCAGGTGATAGTTACAAAAATTTCATTTCATAACATAATTTATTAGCCTTTTGGCTACCAGTTAATTGAGATTTGAATCACAGGCTGATCTTAAATTCCTTCCCAGTCTTTGACATTTTATAAACTGAAGGTTGTTTGTTGCCTTTGGATCTTTATGTTAAAATTTTTATTCTGTTTTGTTTGATTTTTAAGCTCCAGTAGATTAAAGCTTAGTAGTCTTTAAATTCCAGATACATAATGCAATTGAACTGTATTTTTACATCAATCCACCAGGTTACATGCTTAAGTAGTGGGCACCAAGAAGAGAAGAAAGTTGCTACTGTGAAGGAATTCCATTTCGGTGAGTGGAATGCAGGAAAGTGTCTTTCAGCTATCTGAAGCATTACTATTGTTAGGACTTTGCTTGTACAAAGAACAGCCGTAGTAGGTGCTCCAGACTAAAAAAAGAGCAGCCTAAATTTATGACAATTAATCTTGCCTCAGTTAAGCAAGCCAGCTCAGTAATATAAGCATGCTAGAGGTAATACCTCAGGCTAGAACGATTCCTCCCACTCTGCCCTCCAGCAAAACGATATTTCTCCCAGGTGCAAGAAGCATGATTAGCCAATGGGATCTATCTATCTATCTACCTATCTATCTATCTATCTATCTATCTATCTATCTATCTATCTATCTATTTATCTATTTAGCTGAGGTTTTCCACTAATCCCAGGTGCAAGAAGCATGATTGTTCAATGGGATTTATTTATTTATTTATTTATTTATTTATTTAGCTGAGGTTTTCCACCAATCCCTGTGATTTTTACACAGTCTACATATTGTAATTATTAACAAGGTTTGTTGATCATTTCTGAATATTCTGAACATTAATTATCACTATTAACGGCCTACTTAAATGGAGTTTAAATTGTTCTGAGGAAATGTGAAATAATATTATTGCTAAATATATATACATGCAAAAGATATTTTTTAAATCACATGGGTTTTTTTTGAGATGAAAATCAACATGTTGTCAACTTAAACTTCATATTATAAAAATGGGTTGCATGTTTATGTATGTACTCATACCCACCTCTAGGAAGGTATTTGGTCATATGATCATCCATCTATTTAAGAGTCTATTGGGCACCTGTTACCAACAAGGCACTGATAAATGTCAAATTGCAGTAAAAGACTAGAATGAATAATGCATCACATCTAATTCTGGTACTGTTTATGTCACCAGCTGGCCATGCATCCTTTACTTCCACTATTTTTGGGATAAATAGATAAAATTTCTCAACATTGAAACATGTTCTTTAAAATAAGATTAGCATCCTGTCAAAGATCAAGCTCACAGTATTTGGTTTGCTGGTACCCATGGAAATTAGCATACAATGTTTTGGGTTCTGAAGAAGTCCTGTAGGCACAAGTGAAAGTTTTTCTATGTGTTCTAAAAATCTCAAATAATTTGTTTCTAGGTCTATGTTTTTACATTAACTAGTACATTTAAGCTTCACTTTACATTTAAAAATTGATGGCAGTTGAAATGGACTACATCATGGACTACATGAGGATTTGGTTTAAAAGTTTTATATGTGTTCAATAAGCCTGATTGTGATATTGCAGGTAGAGCCTTTTACCACTGTTAAAAGGCAACTGGGTTTTTACGTTATATGTACCATCTTTGGTATATTATTTGAATAACTAGCCATCTTCCTTTCTTGGCTTTAAATTAGATATAGCAACAACAGAATGGATAAGGTTGAAGGAGAATTCCTGCCTTCTTATGGCCAACAATAAATTTTTGCACCCATTGTTTGTTTAAAACACATGGGAGACTTTTGCTGCCTACCTCTATTTTTGGAGTGTTGTTTCTTCATTCTAAAAGTAGACAAAGGTGTGTTTTCTTTGGAAGTCACAGCACTGGTTCAAATTCCTAAGTTCTATGTATGTGTTTATTGAAATTCATGGCTAAATTTTAAAATTATATCAGGGATTCTCCTGAATTAGTAGTCAAATGACCAGTGCAGAATCCCATGCAATACACAGAAAAATTAGGGTCTTTACTGTATGCCCTCCTATATTTCTCTGCATTGAATCTCCAGAGATTCTCTCCATTTAATATTTAGATTACTATGTCTACAATCGTGGCAGATCATATCAAAGCTACAGATGTTGGGTTAAATATTAAAGTGAGTGATTGTTTTTCTGCTTTCAATTTATACTGTTCTTTCATTGTGTTACCTATAGCCTGTTGACCACACCTTTCACAAAGACGATAGTTTGTAATATTTGGATTTTGTGATTTATAGCCCATTGACCACACCCATCACAATTAAAGTGTGTAATATTGTGACTTTGTTGTGTATAGCCTGTTGACCACACCCTTCACAAAGACTACAGAGTGTAATATTGTGACTTTGTTATTTATAATCTGTTGACCACACCCTTCACAAAGACTACAGTGAAATACAGTCTAAAATCTGAAACTTGATTTAACTAAAATGTACTAATTGAACTCTTATCATGGCCAAAAGAATTAAACTAAGCATTTAACATTGTATTGAATTTTCTACATATATTTTTAAACAGGGCTATCATTACTCCTTACCAGTGTTGAATCTAGACCTGATGGTGATATTAATTCTTCACAAATGTTCCCACAGAAATAAACTCTCATTACCCAAACACACACAGCAAAAATCATGTATGTCCAAATGATACTGACAGAAACATAAAATTAGAAAATCCCCATTTTTTTCCTCTTTGTAGCTGATACTTTCATCAAAGAAACTTAAGACCTAAACTATTATGTAATACTTAGCATTAAAGAGAAATTTAAGTAGTATTTTTGAAAGTAAATGCATACAAATTTCACCAAGGTCATGTGATTATATGGTACTTTCCATCCACCAATGAAGAAACCCACTCTGTGTAGTGTCAGTTCACGGAGTCTATTCACTAGGTCACCAACTCATGGTGAGACTGAGTTCCCCAAAGACATGCACTGGTGTGTGAGAGAAGTCACACAAAGAGATTCAAATGAATAGTCAAACTGTCTGGTTCTCTTTCATCTGTGCTTAAGCGTCCCTCTTCCCTTTGTTTAAAATCCTGAACCAATTCTTGAATTAGTGTAACCTTCTGAGTTTTTATACCTACCACTCCAGCTCTGTAAAGATGGGCTTGGTGGGAGTGCACACTCACTCATTAAGATGTTAGTTCTCCTTACCCAGAGCAGAATTTCACATGTACCAGCATCCTCTGAGTAAACCACGTCCACCAGTTTCCTGATCAGTAGTGTTTTTTTGTCTTTTTTTTCCTTCGTAAACTGTTTACCCCAAATTTTTAAAATAAAACTCTTCGCTGTGTAAGACTTAGCTTTTCCAAGAAACAAAGTGGTGACAACTTCTTTAATCTTAATTTTTCCACCTACACTGAGTGTTTGAGGATGAGAAAAAAAAATGACTTGGGAGAGAATTATTTCACCATATTTAAAGTCTCATAAGAAGTTCTGCATTTTAGATCCCAGTAAATCCTGCAAGATAATCTTATGACCAGCATAAAGTAAAGTTCAGTTTATGCTCTTGTCATGTGATTGGTGAGCCATCGAAATGTCACATGCATAGAAGAGAATAAATAATGTAGGGCTGGATATTTTACCCTTTTTTCCTGTTTACATTTTAATTTACTTGAGGATCATGCAAAATTCCTAGTGTCTATACCTCTTATATTTTTTGAGGCTTTCAAATGGCATTTGCCTTAATGCTCTATGAAGTTCTTGGGATTTTTGTTATTAAAAGTTAATTTTCCTTCTCATTCCAGTCATTGAATTTCCCTAAGGTGGAGAATGCTAGGGGCTTAGGTCCAGTGAAAGTCTCCCCAGGTGATTTTGACTATTTTGTTCTTGTTGGATTGTTGCATTGTTCAGCAGTATAAGAACCATTTTACATTTTTTTGCATGTACTTACATGGATCTAAAACCACACAGCACACAAGGCATATGAAAAAATATGTAGTAATCAGGCTTCACATGCATATGTTAAACACATATGCAAATTCCTATTTGAAATTTGCTAACTTCAGATTAGGACTTCAAACCTAGATACCAGAGTTAAAACCCATAGCCATGCTAATGATGTCTAGTTGATTTTGCAACAAAAATCTTAAGGCTATCAAATACTAGTGTCAGATATTTTGATCTGTGCTTGGAATTCTGTCCCCCATCCCACAAATGGTCATGTTCATATTCTCATTCTCAGTGGTCTCAAAAATGCAGCTGTTCTGCACAAAATGGGGAAAGAAGTTACCACCAAGAAAGCCTGCAGGAGTAACTACAAAGGCGTTGATTACTTCTTCCTCAGAAAGCAGATTTCTTTTCAGTGAGTTTTTCTCCTTCATGTCCCTCCCCCAAATTGGGAAGTGGGCATAGATCATACAAGTGCAGTAAAATCTTTTACCAGCCATTTCCCTAACTTCCAGGCTGTCATGGTTTCTTTTACCAAAGGTCTTAAAGCATTGCATATATCCTCTCTTACATTAGAGGTTCAAGCAACGAGCCAGTGGCTGAGGGACTTTGTGGAGCCTTGGGCCAGTTGGTTCCAGACGCTTACAAGGCAGTATTTGCAAAGCAGATACAGTGAGTTTAATACATTGCTGACTGGAGCTAGAGTGGAAGCCATCTAACTGAGTTGGGAGTCTATGACTGATCGATTTATTTTCAACAATAGGCACCATTCTTTACCCTGAGATTTTGACACTTCTGCACAACTTTACAAACCATTCAAGAGTTTTGTAACTCTTCTTGCCTTTTGCAAAGTTGTAATATTTTTCACAGGTCTGGTCTCACCATTTCTTAACTGTTAAATGTCCTTCACAGAATTACCTTCTTCTCTGAATTGGACAAAAGTACATTCTAATTTTCAAAGAAAAACAAAACCATTTGTACATCTCTGGCTCCTGTTTTCTCTTTAATTGCTAAGGTAACACTTGACAATGCATCAATAAATTGGAACATATCCAGAATATGAAAATTTAGGAGATTGATTTTTGTTCCTACTTTCTATTTTATTATTCTATGCTAATTGATTATAAATTCATAGATACTAAATTTATCACAATTATACCCTGTAATCTCTTCCATTAAATGCCTTTATATTTTTCACTACATTTAGAAGAGTGAATGTACTCCTTTAGTAAAAAGCAACTTTAGTATTTTTCAGTAAAAATGAGCATTTTTAAATACAGTATTTTCCCAGATGTGCCTACATTCTGAGTATTGAAAACACTCCTGGGTAGATTGAAAAATTAGACTAGAGTTATTTCAATGAAATAAGTATATGTCCCAAGTTAAACAAGGCCACCTAAAGTTCTGCAGAAGATGTACATTTTAGTAAGACTAAGGAAACCTTCCAGATATTGGCTAGCATTAAAATACATTTTCTGAGAAAAAAAATGTCCATTTGTTATCAGCCAGAAATAAGCAGTTTCACCTTCAAAGTATGTCTAGCAACTTGGACAAGGTTTGGTAGAACGCATATCTTTCTTTCTGAAAATGCAAAACTGGGCTCTCACTGATGACACCAATGAACTGAGCCTGTTGTGAAATATTTATGATATGGAATTAAGATAAAGAGCAGCAAGCACAGCGTGAATAGTAATTAATGGATGGAAATACTTCCAATTTTTAAATAATTCAACATGGCTTATTTTACTAATGAAAATCCATTTAACATCTCTATGGTAATCACTAAGTGGGCACGGGTTAAAAATAGCCAGGGGCTCACTAACAGTGTGGATGCCCATGTTGTATCTTTAATTCTGCTTCACCTACTAAAACATGCAAACTTCAGCATTAAGTATCCCTAACTAAAATTCATTTCATTTCATATCCAATTGCTTCCTCTCCTTAGTTCTAGATTCAATTAGCATGCTTATAGAATCTGAAAAATGAGATACATACCAAAAATTAAGTCCCCGGGGGAGAACTAAGTGGAATAGTCAGGAGGTGAGTTGGGTCTGTCAGAGCCCTCTCTCAGGGCTGGTCTCGGGGCAGTTCTGTAGGAGTAATCCAGCACCATAAGAAAGAGACTTGTAGGTTCAGTTCAGTATTTCTTCAATTAAAGTGCATTATATCTGGATGTGAAAAGTGTCGAATCCAAGATTCTTCATCACTAGAGATCAGAGCATTTTCGATGTTCTTTCTATCGGATAAAATGCCTTTTAAAGTTTTCAAGGAAGATGCAGTAGCAGAAGACAAGTGCTTGCTTCGTTAAATCGACATTCGGAGAAAAGAGGGCATAGCTAATGGGTGGGGATGAGCGCACAGCCCCTCTCCTTCCAGGTCCAGCAGGGAAGAAATTGAATAATTTTACCCACTTTGCTACACAGATGATTATAAGACCCGAAGCAATCACCAAGCTGACTAAGGTACCTCATTTGATCATGTTCTGTGAAGAAAAAAAATAAATGGAAACAAACCCCAGACACATCCTCTCTAAATGTCTCCTTTCAGCCCCAAAGATGCTCTTTCTCCTTGCATACATACAGAAGGTTTGGAGAAGCCTGGCTGGTAGCATCGTCCCTCCCCCATGACAACCAGCTTGCTCTGGCTGGCTCTGGTGTGTCTCCTCTCTCTCTCTCTCTCTCTCTCTCTCTCTCTCTCTCTCTCTCTCTCTCTCTCCTCTTTCCCTCCCTCCCTCCCTCCCTCCCTCCCAACTCGCTCCCTCCCTGCTTCTCTCTTTTCTCCAGCTGCCTTAGTCTGTTGATGCTGCTGCTGCTGCTGCTGATTAATCAGGGATTTTGAAACAAAGAACGTACCTTCTCAATAAACGGTAATCTCTCTCCTCAGCTTCTGCAATCCGCCTGCATTGAGCAGCAAAGCTGCCAGCATCCTAGCACCTTGGATAGTTCCCACACCCTAGGCCCACTGGAAAGGAAAGACTGAAGAAATGGCAAGAAACCCCCAAAGCAGCACCGATTTCAGCTCCCCAGGGGCGCCCATCCTCATTAAAACCCTGAAGTTCAAACAACAGAACCTCTTTCTTTTATCTAACTGAGCTAAAGTCTGATTTGTCAATAATAAAAGAAAATGAGGATAAAGAAACCTCTTCATTTACATCCACTACGGAGCACTAAATCAGTCTTTTTGGAAAGAAAAATTTAAATCAATCAGAATTATTATTCTTGTATGGACGATACTTAAGTTATAAGGTTTTCACTCTGGTGGGGCTAATAAAAACAGTCAACAACTTAAACGGAACTCTCGGATCTCAGTTTGATGCCCTTATTTGATATCAATTTTGCCTCCACCCACCCTGCACAGCAGAGCCATGCACACAATTACTGCTGACGTACTTCAGGCTGCTGCTTGCGGAGAGGGGGGAGGAGCCTTTTAACCTCATCAAAACAGCTTCATGCCACCTGCTCCCGTGGCATGAGAATAAAACTAGCCCACTTGGAAGAACATGCACAGGGCACCTCCAAAGAACAAAGGTCTCTCTCGGACTGCGACGCTTTAACCAAATTCAAATGTACAGTGATTATGGCATATGTGCTCCTACCTCCTTCAGACTCACTGCAGAAATGATTTAAAGTCATTCTATTTCTTGACTTTCCCAAAGAGACTCTGGATTCTTTTCTTAATATTCCACTGAATCTGTGCATATAGCTTATGCTATGGACTGTGATTGACACGTTTGTATATACTTCTGCCCACACATACACAATATATTTATATACTTGTGTGAATATGTGTGTATGACAAATCCAATTTTAACGCTTGTTTTTCCTCAGAGTAAATGACAAAAATAGATTTTTTTAAAGAATATGTTGTCTGCATATGATGTAACAGGATGATTCCAGGATCTTATTCTACATTATGATAAGACAAGAAGCAAAAGGAAGTAAAGGAATGAAGGAAGGGTGGGAATAAATTAAGAAAGAAAGAAAAAAGGGGGAGAAAGAAATAAAGGACGACTATGGTAGTAATAAACCAGTTAATGAAAAAATATGTCCATATTACTGTGGTCTCTCCAGTTTTCATGTCACCTTCTCCCAGTAACTTTTACTGTAAATAGCTTCTACTTGCAAGTTGCTTTCTTTAGAATTAAATATCTCAATTCATAAATAACTCATTATGAAAATATCTTTATATACCTGAAAACCTTAAAAGCAGCAATCTTCAGGTCAGTTTCCTAATTCTTGAATAACAACTAGGACTGTCCTATGATTTTATACATTTGTTTTTAAGTTAAACTTGGGAAAAATAAAGCCAACACATAATATTATTCTATACTTCCCTAGTAAAATCGATATATAACATATTACACATTATATATTATATATTACATATCACAATCACATATCATATATTATACTATATTATATGCATCATATACTATACACATTATATATTATATTACATAGCTTATATTATATGTAATATAACATATATAATATATAATAGAGATAAATAGAATATATATATATATATATATATATATATATATATGTATACACACTCAACAATCTCTAACATACATTTTAGAATAGTGAATTTTAAGACATTAATTTGAATTTCCAGATCTTTGTGTATCTAGCTTTTGAGTAGAACAGGATTTCCATTTAATGTAATAAAATTCCTTGGAAGATTAGGTAGATGCAAAGGAGGGAGAAAAGCATAGGTGTGAAAGGAGAGAGATCCTATCCTATGTGTGTTTCTCACATACTCTTTCCCTTTCCCTTCCCCAGCCAACCCACCTTGTGTTAAAATCTTAGCACATCTCCATAAACAGACTCAAGTACCTCTTACAATCTTGCAGCCGCTCCCATACTGTGATGAAGAGGTTTACTAATGTGTCTTTTTTTGGTAGCAAAGTGCTCTTATAAAAGTAGTATTTCTTCACAGAACCAAAGTTGAAAAGTTTTTTTAATAGAAAATTGTATGAAAGACATTTAGGGAGTGGAAATATTTTTATCATGATTGACAATTTAAGCACATTTAGATGAACGTACTTTGAACTACAGAGAGAATTACTAAACAAGGGAGAAATCCCTATACATAGGAAAACAGTGCTCAGGTAATGAAATGACTTGCTACACGCATCAGATGATCAAGAATAGAAACCAAGTCACTGACTCTTCTTGTCATTGTATCACACAATTCAAAAACAGTGAATAGTGGTTGATACAAAGTTGCCAAGTATAAAAGAGACCTGCCAAGATTGACTAAAACATTTCCAAGAGAAAGAGGGAGTTTTAACTCAAAAGAAGAGACATGAAATATGTATCACATAGTCCTTAAAATTGTACACTTACAATATGAGAAATTGTATGGTATTGATTTTCCCTTATCTCTTTCCTACCTCATTTTCCCTCTCTTCTTATTTCTCTCTCTCTTCCTTTCTTCCTTCCCTTTCTTCTTCACCCTCCTTTCTTTGCTTTCTCCTTTTTTTCCAATATTCATTTACTTTCTTTTTCTTCTTATCCTTCCACAATACAAACAAGGACCTAGAAATCATGTTGCATCATATTCATATTCTTAACCCCATGAAATATATTCATCCCAACCCCAGTGTCTTATAACTGGACATTTTTATATCTGGAGATATATTAGTGTCTAGGAGCTTGTGATATCTTTGAGGTGTGGTGTCTAGAACTATTTCTTAACATACCAGTGAACAAAACAGAAATGTTTTAATGTTGTTTTTCAAATAATGAGATAAATGGAGCTTCATTTCAGAGAACTATGCCTCAGAAAGAATTAAAATTGAAAATCCTTATAATTGGAATAAATGCATATAAAGAACCAATAATCTCAATGTTATAGTTATATGATGGTTTAATTTTTTTCTGTCTTCACAGAGTGGCTCAGCGTCTCTGATATTCCTAGGAGACCATATATTGGATGTTTCATTGCTTAAGGTTCTTAAGTCAGGGAAAAGTCCCCTCTTTTTGTTGTAGTGATGAAAGGATTTGATGCTTCGTGGCTTAAGTAGACCTCTTTGATACACACAGGAGAGGAGTTTAAGAGTTGTAAAAATGTGCTTTATACTATAAACCATCTAGGCAGGAGGAATGCCTCTATGAGTAAACATGGCATAGATGGGAGAATTAATAGTTGACAGAACAACCCAGCTGCCTAATTTCAAGATTCACCAGGCACACAAAGTTTGTGTTTTTTTATTTTAACAAAGCCTTTGCAGTATTTTTCTCTGATATGTATTTCTTCTATTATTTATTCCAATTAGCTTAGCAAGATGAAACCCAGTTATGATGAAGTTATTCTATTAAGTCCAAAACCTAATCTCCTTTATATCCAATACTATTGTCTAGGACACCCAACATGAGCAGGACAAGAAAGTCGTAATAGGATTAGAACAATTTACCCCTCTTTGTTTTGCCTGCACAAATCTAAGTGTTAGCAGAAGGCTCATTGGTGACTACTATCGAACTGGTGTGTTGTGTATGCTACAAGCATTGCCTGATCCAGGTATCTGATGACTAAATAAGGATTCATAACATAATACTCACAAAACTAAACCTATAGCTTCTGGGGACAAACTGACATTCCGTGGGCTTGTTATATGGTAAGAAAGGTAAGAAAGAGAACACATATAGATACCACTGTTTGTTTGAACCAATGTTACTTTTAATGAAGGTTTCATAGATATAGTTATTGTTATTCTCAAACATTCTTTTAAAAATCCCTAACAAAAAGGCTCCCATGACTGGTGAACCAGATACCAGTATACCAACCACACAAGCTCACTATTTGAATGGGTATTATCTACTCAAGTTTTCTTACTCTCAAAGCATATCCTAGCTTACTATAGTATAAAGTGGTGCTTGCATTCAATTCTATGAAACATTTAATGAATGATTAAAATTAAAGTTATGAGTAGCTGAATATGGCTGCTTATTTCTTCACTTGTACTTGTATAAAAGCCCTTAAGGAGGGTGATTTTCCTTTCTTTCCCTAGGCTTCCAACACAATGACTATATCCCTCTGATGTTAAAGATTTGCCAAATGGATACAAAACTCCTGGCCACAATAGATGGTTAATCTTCACTCAAGTAGAAATGTCAAGGTACGTATGTGATGAGCATACAAAGATCATCTTAAATACAAAACATAAATGAATATTTTCAAATAGAAGTACCAAAACAAATTATAAATGCTTAAGAAAAATGTAGACTTTTTCCACCTGAAAAATCAAAGACTACCAATATGAAATTCACTAAAAATAGTTAACGAATAGTAGCTGGATATGCAAACGTATGGTTTCTATTTAAAGAGAATACTAATATTCTTTTTAAATATTGCATTGAGTTAGAAGTTTGAAAAAAAACACACTCTGTGTGTGCCTAAAGTATTTCTAGTTTTGAATGTCAAGATCAAGGTGCTTACAGACTTTTCTCCTCAAGAGGACCCTTTCTGGCTTACTGAATGTAAGAGTCTAGGTTTTCTTCCCTTCCACATAAATCTAGCAATCCAGTCCCAGGACATCATTTTCTCAACATTATGTAAACTCAATTGCCTCTCAATAGCCTGGTCCCAATTGCTTTTCGGGATTTAGGCTTCAATATATGTATTTGGGATATGCAGTTTAGAATGGAGATATAGAGAAAGTAATGTGGTATTTCTTCTGGAATAGATGGAATCAATTTTATAAATAGTTATGACTTTACAAATGTATTAAATCAATGTGACTCAAATTTAAATAAAATTTATAACAATGGAATTTGATAGCTATTGGCACATATGTCCTGAACTGAGTATTAAAATGTCTTATAAATCAATATTGATTTACTTGTACAGGATAAGACTGTAAATCAATAGAAGAGGTTAAAATATCTAAGGAAAGCTTGCAGAGGTATTACATCACATGACAAATATGCATTTCAAGAATTAATGAAATTAAACAGAGAAACACATGTATATACATATATAGATGCTTCTTAATGTAAGGTGTAAAATGATTCTAGACAGTTGTAACTCAAATAATAGTACAGAACCTTCACGTGAGTATTATTTGGGGTCTTGTTAAACATGCAGAGGTATGAGATACTTCACAGACTCTTCAGTCAATTAGGGATGCTATAAGGAGATCCCATAGTATCTATAGCATAGACTGACTGCTTAAACAACAGAAAGTCATTTTTTCCCAGTTTCAGAGGGTGGGAGTTAGATACCAAAATGTCAATATGGTCATGCTCAATTGAGGGCATTCTCCATGGTTCCTCACATGCGAAAAGACATGAATATAGAAAGACAGAGAAAAGTAGATAACAGACAGGTGGCAAGACAGAGAGACAGACAGAAAGACAGAAAAACAGATTATAGATAACAGGTAGATGATCGATAGGTAGATGATAGATAAACTCATGATTGATGGATGGTTGATAGATTCATAATTGATGATTAGATAGGTAGATAATGATAGCTGATAGATTCATGATAGCTAGATAAATGATGAAAGAAAGAAAAAGAAAGAAAGACAGACAGAAAGAAAGAAAGAAAGAAAGACAGAAAGACAGACAGAAAGAGAAAGAAAGAAAGAGAAAGAAAGAAAGAAAGAAAGAGAAAGAAAAAAAGAAAGAAAGAAAGAAAGAAAGAAAGAAAGAAAGGAAGACAGACAGACAGAAAGAAAGAAAGACAGAAAGAGAAAGAAAGAAAGAAAGAAAGAAAGAAAGAAAGAAAGAAAGAAAGAAAGACAGACAGAAAGAAAGAAAGAAAGATACACAGAAAGAGAAAGAAAGAAAGAAAGAAAGAAAGAAAGAAAGAAAGAAAGAAAGAAGAAAAGAGATGGGAGAAATGAATAAAATAAAAGATAAAAGGAGGGATGGAGGGAAACAGGGAGGAGGAAAGAATGAAGAGGAAGGAAGGTCTGGAAATGATCCACTTAATGATAACATTAAATTGAATGAAAAATCAATAAAAAGAATACAGAAAGGTTCAAAACAATCAGTTACCTATGGCTATGATAATTTTACAAAAATCTTATATACATACAATAAATAATCATTGGAGTACTAAAGAATAAAAATACAAGAAATTAATTATTAAACTCAAAGCTAAGATTGAGAATAAGTGGAGGAAATGATTCTTAACTTTAGTAGGAATAAAAAGTAAATTCAATCACAGATGAATCAGATTTTAATAATTGTCATGTAGGCATATACAAGGAGAAATTGACAGTTGTGTGAATATACTCACCTGAAATTCAGGTTCGTCTGGTGGTGTTTTAATGGGCACAGTCAGTGAAACATTGCTTCTGCTTCAAATATGAAATAAGTGCAAAGCTCTATGGTTGAGGTTTTACTGTGCTTAATAATACTAACAATTTGAAAGCTCTCTGCTTATTCATCATCGAAGATTTAACATGTAAGTGTTACAGCAGCTTTAAAAATACTTTCATTTCTTTGAGTGTAGATATTACAAGGGGTCAAGGGTACTGTCTCTACCACTGCCACATGCCTGCTCTGCTCACTAGCCCTATCCTCACTCATGTGACAATGCACAGGACACGGATACTCCATATCTGCCTTTTATTAATGTGAGTAGTGGCAATATTAAGAGTACAAAATATGCTTATTACGAAGATTTGTAAAACTTTCACCGCACGATATCATGCACTTTGACCATATTCAACCCCGTTCCCTTGCCCAGTGCTTTCCTTGCCCAAACAGCACCTTCCTGCCTAGCAGAGGTGAGGAAAGTAACAGGGAGCAGAATTGAAAATGATAGTTACTACTAAATATGTCCTTGACAAGTTACCTTTGACTATGTTAGATTTCTAAACACAATTTTTCTTTCATCATCTCACTGGAAATATTATTTTACCTAACTTTCCAAGATCTTGCTTTCTTGGTTTTCTTCTTATTTCAATGACCTCCCCTTTTGGATGTCTTTGTCTACCTTTCTAAAATTTTGAGTTCTAAATATTTGGAAACCTAGAACTCCCTCCAGGTCCTTGTGTTTTCTGATCCTGAATTCTCTTCCTAATTCTCTATTCTGAAAAAAAAAAGAAAACCAATGCAACCCCTCATCATGCCAATCGCACTAAATTTTCAAAGTATCCTTCAAAAATCACCATCTGCTTATATATTGTTGACTCTGAGGGTTTTTTGTTGTTGTTGTTGTTGTTTTTGGTTTTTTTTGTTTGTTTGTTTTTCGAGACAGGGTTTCTCTGTGTAGTCCTGGCTGTCCTGGAACTCACTCAGTAGACCAGGCTGGCCTCGAACTCAGAAATCACTCAGTAGACCAGGCTGGCCTCGAACTCAGAAATCTGACTGCCTCTGCCTCCCAAGTGCTGGGATTAAAGGCATGCGCCACCACCGCCCGGCGACTCTGAGTTTTAAAGTTATTTTTACTTTTTTGAATTTTTTTTCTAAGATGAAAGCCCCGTGGAAACTGGAGCCTTACATGCATTTGCTTACCTTTGCACCCAGGATACACTTCAATGCCTTATAGAGAGGAGATATTAAACTAAGTAATTGGAAAACCAATTTACTTCAGAGCATGGCATATAATAATAATAATAATAATAATAATAATAATAATAATGATAATAATAATAATATCAACAACAATTGTGTACAAGAATAACATTCATGGTAACAGCACTGTCAGCAAACACATATGCAGTGTTCATTATGCACTGTGCTCCCACTAATTCACCACCAATCCCATAACCACACTGATCTCATGAGACAGGCACTCTAATTTCTCTCATTTTACAAACTGAGATAAAGAGAGTTAAATTGATTTGCTTGAGGTTTTTCAGCTATTATATGCACATGGAAATGACTAATGCAAAAAAAATTTATAAGGGCTAGTTTTGTTTATACTGAGTAATATATTTCTTAAAAACAAATAGGCATTGTTTCATTTTCTACCAAATATATGTTATCGCATAACAATTTAATCAGCTGGTTGGAAGTAAAATGCAAAATTCTCTCTTCCTACACTGTCCCCCGGAAACAGTCCTCTTTGGAAACTACGGGTTTCAGCTTAATTTTGGAATGAGAAGGCTGGGTCAGGAGGATTTGTGGGACAGGAAACTTGCATTGCATTAGTGAGTTGGCAGTGTCTACAATAAAAAGATAACTCAAATAACCATAAGCACACTGGTCATATAGGATTTGGGAGAAGTGTAGAGGTTGATTGCAAGTGAGAACACAACTTCTCTAATGGAAATATTTAAAAATCAGTGTAGTGTGTGTTGTTGGGAGTAGAGGGAGGTTGGTTTTCTGTATCAGGTTTACACGATATGGAGATATGTTTTGGCCTCTCTTTCAAATTCTATGACTCTGTCACTAAAATGGGCATCTTGTAGTGTTACTTACATTCACAGAGAGTATGTGTTTAAAAATATCCACTGGTAACTAAACCTAATAATGGAAGAAACAATGCACACCAGTGTCCTCCAGCCCTTGTCTCTTTACCTCATTTAGTTCATCTAATTATAGTTTTCTGAGGGGAGTATAAAGTAAATAAAGGAGGCCATGGAGGGTTGTTCATTGAAGCAAGACTGGAAACCTCGGTCATACTCACAACATGACAATAAACAGAGTAATTTCATATTCTCCTGACTGTAGTTTACATTTTTACATATGTTTGGACAAAGTTTCAAATCCATCAAAATTGCTTGCTCACTCAAATCTTTCTCTTCACTATAACCTTCCCTGTGATCACCTGTATTAGAAATTCAGTAGTCTTCAGCCATAGAAAGTTGAACAATTTTTTGCCTTCTATGTGGCTCAGATTCCTCACTGGTATAATTGGAAAAATATCTACCATTATTGTTGTGAAAACGAAACAAACCATAATTTTTAAAGCACACAGCATTACCTCCTAAAACCCCAATTTATTATCTTTCATGCATTCTATTATATATCATTGAATTAATAATGTGCTTCCATGTTTCTTTATTTTCTGTGTTTACCATCACAATAAAATTCTTGAGAAGAAGGTGACTCTATTCCAGACACTATGAGCATTAGGCAACAGTAAGAGTCATTTATAAAAATTTTAGAAGACTATCTACAGATTTCCTCCCTCTTTCCTTGCCTCTTTTTTCTTTTCCCTTTTCCTCCCTTTCCCTCCCTTTCCCTTCCTTCTCCTCTCTCTTCCCACTTCCTCTGTACATTTTCTGTTGCTGTGAAGCACAGTTTTTAATGGATCAAACAGAATAAGAGAAGGATGAATTGGTGAAAAACAGTTTTTGGTAGAAGAATCACATATAAACATCTAAGGTGTAGGTTTTAAGAGTGAGATAAATAGAATTCAGGAGACAGCTTCATGTTCATTACCTGTATCTTGTGGACTATAAACAGGTTGTGTTTTGAGACTTCTGTTAAACTTCTACTTCTATATCGATATTAGGATGAACAATATTAATAAACTCATATTTGTAATCCATGATAGTAAAATAAGTATTATTATTATACTTATTATATAAGTGGTATTATAAACCACTCTGGCTATAGCTAAAGACCACAGTCTTATCAAAATAATAGGTATATTGTTATAAAAGCATCACATTACATTAAATTGCACAGAATGAAACAGACATTTAAAGTTAATTTTAAACATCTCTATTTTATACTAAACGAACAGAGAATATGTGATGTATCGATGCTAATGTTGTGGTTAGAATCAGGTGTTGGGCTCCTGAGTGATATTCCTCCTCGCATGAGGCCCAGATAAAGCAGAGTGAGAGGAAATCTGTCCAGTGTTGGGATTCTTCATCTAGGAAATATTGTGATGTGCAGGAATGCGTTCTTTTGGAAAAAATCTCTTAGTGAACAGGTGCTGTAAAGTTTATGTAGCTGATCTGAGGCCAAATGGGTTTCATAAAATTTTAGTTTTACTGAATCTCTGTTTATTGAATTATAATCTTAAAATGGTTTCAACTCACTATTGGTTCAGTTAAAAATAAGAAAAAAAAAGAAATATAAAAGTGTACTATGATAGATTCAACTTTGGTAAGTTCTAAACTGCCACCTGTAAAATATAAATATACAAATACATGCACAGTAAAGTATGTGGATGTGAAATAGTCAATCTATCACCATGATTCTAAATATTACCTGTTTGAAAACTTTATCAACTTAAGGTCTGATGAAAAATATTTTCTTTTAAAATAGTATTATTGTATGTTTCTCTCTCTCTCTCTCTCTCTCCC
>NW_021620661.1:1843841-1856104 GCF_004785775.1 Grammomys surdaster
TGTGTGTGTGTGTGTGTGTGTGTGTGTGTGTGTGTGTGTGTGTATGAGAAAGAGGGGGTATGTATTATTATAAGTGCCACAGAATGCCAGTGAAGGCCAGAGACAACTTTGGCGTCAGTTCTTCCTTCACAGGGTATCAAGGATGGAATTCAACTTACAAGTTTGAGCAGCAATCACATTTACTCATTGAATATTAATTCTGAATTTTATTTTATTAAATAGACTTTGTGTGGAAAACACAAAGTAACCATTCCATTAGCAAATTAAAAATACATGGCCTGTGTAATTAAAACCGATATTTATCAACTTAGTTTTCTTACGTGGAAAGTGTTATATAAAATACTCAAATGATTATCCGTAATCATTTTCTAAACAATTTGGAAAGAAAAAATACAGCTGGTACATTTCTATAATAGGTAAAAACCAAAACCCAAGCAAGTGATTAAGAATGTATTCATCCTAAAACCTTAGTGAAATCCTAAGGACCTTACACGTTTACAGAAGAGTTGCCTATGGAGCAATCTCAGATTAACTCACCTATTTCCCAGACATGTGAAGTAGTATATATTTAATGGAGCATGGGTATTTTGCTGCAAGAAGTGTATTTAAATATTAATAAATATGTTCTAACCTGATTAAAAGTAATATATTTTCAGAATCTGGAGACATAGCTTTGCGGTTAAAAGTACATGATATTCTTGCTGGGGACTCAAGTAGAGTGAGTGGCTCACAGTCACCTAGAATTCTAGCTCCAGGAGATCCAGAGCTCTCTTCTGGCTTCTAAGAGCACCATACTCATGGGAACAAACTTTGCACACAGACAAGCACAAACATACATAATTAACATTTTTAAATAAAATATTTAGAAAGCACAGAGCAGTATATATTTTACGTGCCGGTCTAAAGCTGAAATTTGTAACAACTATATGCAACTAATAATTTAAATGATTTAAATTTTTAATTGATTAGAGTGTTCTGTTCTTATAAATATATGTATCTATATAATATTTTCTAGGTATACTTATATCTCATTGCTTATAGATAAACATAGAAACAGTAGGTTAATTTGAAACCCAATATCCATTTGGCTCTCATTCAAATTTTTTACCTAAAACACATTAGAATTCTGAAAATTTTTTTATCTCTAAATCTATTATCTGTTGGTTTTAGATTTCAGGGGAGCCTTTCTGTCTCCTCCAAAGTCAGCCATTTTTTCACAAACTCTAACTTGGTTAAGGAATCAGAATTCTTCACAACTGACACCAGAATTAAGTCAACTTGAAAACATAAATCTGAGCTGAGCAGTGGTGGCGCATGCCTTTAATCCCAGCACTTAGGAGGCAGAGGCAGGCGGATTTCTGAGTTCGAGGCCAGCCTGGTCTACAGCGTGAGTTCCAGGACAGCCAGGGCTATACAGATAAACCTTGTCTTGAAAAAAAAAAGAAAGAAAAGAAAAGAAAAAGAAAACATAAATCTGGCTACTGAAAAATACTATTGTGGGATTCATTCTATCAAAAGTCATGGCTCACATAACAAATGGAATGAGACAGAGTTTATGCTGATGTCAAGTAGGAATGACTGTGGCTTGGGAGAACAAACTCAGGTTACCCTAAATATTGTATTATAATGTGGTAAGAATTTCATGAAGTTTTTACAAGAGTGGAACAAAGTCATAATTCAGAATAGTTTAAAAATACATCAGTGTAACCAGGCAGCATACACTACCTGATATGAGGCCCCTGACACATAGACAGCGGAAGACTGACTTGTCTGGCCTCAATGAGAGAAGAGGCACCTGACCCTTGAGAGACTTGAGGCCCCAGGGAGTGGGGAGGTCTGGTGGGGTGGAGTCGTGGTGGAGATATCCTCTTGGAGACAGGGGAGGAGGAATGGGATGAGGAACTGTTGGAAGGCAGACAGGGATGGGAATAACAACTAAACTGTAAAAAAAAGATTTAAAAATATACATCTGTGTGAACATGAGGCAGATAGCAAAGTGGAGACATCTCTACTACAGGGATCAAATGATATTTCATGACATTCTTAGCCTTTGGGTTGGTGCCTGTTACAAGTGTTAGTAAATTTCCTTAAAATGTTTTATTTAATATTTTTATATGCACATTATGTGCTTTGAACAAATTTATGACCTATCCCTCCTGTTCCAGTTTTTATCAACCCCTTCTACTACTTTCTCTCACAATTTCATATGTTCCTTTTTTTTTTAATTCATCATAATACCCACTGAGGCAATTTATTGCTACCTATATATACACATGATTGTGGGACCCTCTATTAGAGCACGGGAGCATCTCAGAGCCCTGATGAAAACTTATTCATGTTTCAAAAGGACTTATTTATAGTTTCAAAATATAGATGTTATTCAGATATGGAAGGGAGAATATCAGAGATAGCCCAAGATAATGCGGCTCCGAACTTGTGACATTCTATCCCTCTTTACTTACTGAAAGCCCCAGTCAATTCATCAGTTCTGTAGAGCCTTTACCACATCCAACTCTCTTCTCCGGGAAGCTCATTTCATAATATCCTTATCATTCATTGATGGCCTGAGTGATCAATGGTAAGAGCCTGGGGGTAAGGGCACATCATTGAGATGTAAGTACAAGACAGGTACAGAGAGGAATGCCTTGAGTGCTTGATAACATCCTGTCTTCGTCCCCCTCCCCCATCTTAGCTTGAGTTCCTTTAAATACAAAGTAAGTAAGTATGAAGTTTCTGGCCATAGCAGTTTATTTGACTCAACACCTCTAAACAAACATGGTCGTGGCCCTTGCGTCTAAATGGAGCTGTCCATTGTTTTGAATTCCAGCAAGAAGGAACAAATAACCTGACGCTAACATGAATCATCACTATCCATATCTTAGCAGTCAGAATTAGACTCCTGGTCAAATTTAGCTGTGCTAGAGACTTAAAACGTTGTCTTAACCAGGACAGACATACATTTAAAGGGCCATATAAATTTTAAAGGGGAACTAACTCTAGATCATTACTGCAGTGCAGACAAGATAGGAATAGCTCTAGTGCTGAGAGATGGCAGTAACTGGGGCAGAAACAGAAGGACTAAAAGTGAGTGGGCTTCAAAAAAGACAGGGAACACTAGAAGACATACTGTCAAAAGAAGAAGCTATTTTCTTATTACAAACAAGGCCTTTACTTTCAAATTATTTTGTATTTAGCTGGATAAAAAATTTGAGGGGGAAGAAAACCCTTTCAGTTCTGAGCTCTTCACTATATTGTTTTCATTTTAATCCAACAAGCTAAGCAGTATACTTTCCAGAGAACCCAAAGGCTATTTACTTTCAGAGAGAACCTTGTTTCTTCCACTAAAAACAAACACAAACAAACCAACAACCCAAAATCTTGGATCTAGAAATAGACCAGAAGATTTGGGCTAAGAGCTAGTAATATTCACTACTCTCACAGAGAAGCTAAGTTTAGTTTCCAGCATCCAGGTCTTCTGGTTCACATCCACTTGTACTTCCAGTTTCAGGAACATCCCCTGCCTCTAGCCTTCTTGGGGACCTTCAGTCATGTCCTCATGAGCCCACCATGCCCCTCATAAATACACAAAATAAACATTTAAAAATAACTTCTTGAAAAACACCTGTTTTTTTTTCAAAACTTCTGCTTAATAGAATAAACATAACATTGTGTAGTGATCCTCACAGGGTGAGAAGCAGGATAACCAGTGCAGAATAATACTCTAGAAGAAAGGATGGAAATTTTGCCTGTAAAGCTGTGCTGACCACCTCTTCCTCAATCTGACTCCTTCTGTCACCCCTAATCTGATCTTCTTTTTAATTACTGCTTCATTCCACTCATTAGGAGAAAGGGTCTCCTACAGCTAGGTCTTAGTTGGATTTTTCCCATTGTAGTGTTAAAACAGTGACTAAAACCAACTCAGGGAGGAAAGAATTTATTTTGTTTACAACTCACAGTTCACCATTGAAGCAAGCCATAACAGAAACCCAAGTGGGAACCTGGAGGCCGGAACTGAAGCAGGAAGCAGAGCAGAATGGTGTCTGCTGGTTCACTCAGCTTACTTTCTCAAACAACTCCAGACCGCCTTCTAGGGTTGATGTCAATCAAAGTAGCCTAGGCCTTCCCACTTCAATCATTAATACAAACAAACAAACAAACAAACAAACAAAAAATAAAGCAAAAACCCTCACTGACATTGCCACAGCATAGTCCATTAAGATTTCCTCTTTCAGGTAACTCTGCAGTAAGCCAAGTTGGCAAAAACTAGTCCAGATACACTCAAAATACATTGGTAGAGATATTTCCGTCTTGTGATGCCAAAGATACTTTCTTACAGAGACCTTCTGCTTTTGAAAATTATTATTATTATTATTATTATTATTATTATTATTATTATTATTATTATGTCCTCCTATATATCTTTGCATTTTAAACACGAAGAACAATCCCTGGTCTCACCTCTTACCAAAATATCTATTGTATATTTTAACTGGGAGAGGATGGCTGGAATGTAGCTAAATTGGAAGCCTGGGTATTTTTAGTGCTTGGTGAAAAGACTTACATAAAGAACAACTCTATTCACTCTACTGGGATCTTCTTATGTAAAAGGCCTGGCATGAGCGTAAGGTATTATTATGACTATAAAAGCTCCTAACTCTGTAATCATAAGAAAGGCAGTACGATGGAGAATGCCATGTAGTTGCATGGCAACTGAATCCTTGCGGAGTTAGTTACCATGCAGAGGAGATCTTGCAAGTGTTTCAAATGAGTCCAGCCTAAAAGAGCACCCAGACCACAAGAATATAAACATCCACTTGTTGTCCAAGGACATTTTCTCCTGGTAATTTCATAGAATTGAAGAGGAAGGTGTAGCTGCTTTCTGTGTAGATCCTCAGTACCAGTTAAGGGGAGATTTGTTTGACAAATTTTTCTTTCTTCACTGTGAAAATGAGAATGCATGCATATGAGTGCATGCATATGGGATACTCATAGCCTTAATGTGTCAATTCAACACAATTCTGGAAATGAAACTGCATTCTACTGACCTGTAATGTCGGTCAGACATCCCTAGGTTCCTTCTTATTAAAAAGTAAGATTCCTATGTACTTTAAATTGGGCAATTATTATGTTTCACTTGCCCAAATTTTTCTCTCATTTAAAAATTAGTAAAAAAAAAAACTTTATTTAAGGACACCATCTGGTCTGTGTTAAGGAAGGACAGGTAACTGAAACACAGCCAGTTCCTATAGGCTATTTCCACATTAGCACCCAAACAGCAGCAGTCTTAAACAAATCATAAAATAGGGTCTACATAGGCTTCTATCAGAACATCAGGGAAAGAAGATCCTTTCTGCAGCACAAACTAACTTAGCTAGCATCTCACTAAGGACTGGTGGCTACCTTTCTTTCCTTCTATAGATAAAACTTCCAAGAGAGAAGCCATAACATGAGAATACAACACAGTGAGAAGTGTGTTGGTCACCAGAACATCAAGTATGACTGTATCATTAAAACATTTAGGATCCTGGAGGAAAGATTAAATATTCCCAAATGGAACTGAAAAAAACTGTTCAAGAGCCAAGGGTGCTGAGTAAGAATCAGAGACAGAAGCAAAGTGGTCAGTCTTGATAAAGAAGGCCTGACCACGATGAGGCACCGCCTCAGGAAATACGTGTCCAGCTCACTTCCCAAAATTATTCTGACTGCAAAGAAGTACAGACAACCCCTGCAGCAGATCTGTTTTACCCTGAAACAAAAAGCACCCAGAAAAGGAGAAGCCCTTTCAAAACCATCCAGGACTAGTCAGCCATGGCCTAAACAACAGAAGATACCCCACCCCAAGATGAGGATATGGTAGATCCTGAAAATCAGAGAAAAGGCCCTGTTTTCTCACCAGACTGACATATCAACTGACTTAAGCCAGGCCTGTTGGTTGCATCCCTGTGATCTCAGCTCTCTGGGAAGCTGAAATAGGAGTCCAAGTTTGAAAAGTGCTTGCGAAGGTTAACAAGACACTGTCTCATAATAAAAACAAACAACAAGAAAAAAGAATGACAAGTGGTGGTCATGTATATAGCTCAATGGTACAGCACTTACACAGTGTGCATGAGGCATAAGGTTCAATCAATCCTCTGTACCGCATGAGGAGGAATAAGGCTTCGATGCCTCTCTATGAAGTAAGAGGAATACACTAGCTTGCAGAAACATGACCCTTTCAGATATAAGATCAGCTACTCCCATTCTCTACTCTTTAGGCCTCTAATTCTTAGGCTGTATTCATGCCAGGCAGCCTTTAATAAACTCTGACAATTTTCTATTACACATATCTCTTGGAGCCCAGCAACAAGACGAGGTAGGCCAAGGCACGGTGATTGCCATCTTGATTCCTGATAGGACTGAGCTCATCATCCTGTTCCCACGAATCAAATTCCTTTTGTCTGAGATAACTGGCATCATCAGGGGCCTTTGGGGACACCCTGGGAAGTCTTCTGCAGGAAGCTTTACTCTACCATGCAAGACTCCTCTGCAGTCATAAAACAGCAGGTGCAAAGAATACATGTTTGGAAAAAGGAATAAGATAAGAGAAAATAGAGAAAGTATAAAAAAAATCAAATTATTATCTCATTGTGTTGTTTCCACAACATAGATAATATTCATTGGGTTGTCACAACAGCTATAATAAAAGGCACAAATATTTAAAGTTTCTCATATAATGAAGATTTTCCTATTTCAGTCACATTTCAATGATGCGCACACTGCAAAAGAAAATATATAACAGTTACCTTTATTAATTGGTCAGCCACAAACACCTAAATATGCATATCAACTTAGTGGCAGGCAACTTGCAAATATAACACACACACACACACACACACACACACACACACACACACACAACTTGAATTAAAGTCTTTTTACTTATTCTAAAATATACTCAGTAATTATGTATTGAGTGAAGACACCGGACACTAATTCAAATTTTCCCATGAGTTTGCCACAACACACAGGAGTTCTGCAGTGCCGTTAGGTTTAACTTCATATTCTGTTGTTCCCCCAGGACACTTACAGCTCCACATGTACAGAGATTTGCTTTAATAATATTTTATGATAAGTAGCCCATTCATTTATGTTTGCTAATGTGCTAGTTTTAGCCAGAACAGAGGAAAATAGTTTATATGAATAAGAATCTTCGAAGTCCTTCCCTACATCCACCTCACTCCAATGACTGAAATGGGGTCTGGGGGTGGGGGGTTGGCAGATGTGTTCATATATTACCTGGTCTTGATAGTATCATTTTTTTCTAGATCTTTAGATGACTTGTATAATCGCTAATAAACACTGGATTAATGAGTAATGACAAATCTAGGGTGACCATGACCTCAGAAAGCTGCTGAAGCTGGTAATGCCAATTCAGAGTAGGTGTGACCCAGAAAGCTGAAGGGACAAATCAAAACAATCAGCCTAACATTTGTTCCCAAAGGATCATCAACAGAGAGTATCTGTGGGCAAGAGATATAAAGGAAGATCATTTGAAAACGCAATAGACTAGCCGGAGCTTGATAAGAGCTGTGGGTTGTGGAGAAAGACTATAATGAAACCATGTTTATTAATTCCCAAACTTTAAGCCTCCCAAATGACAGTGGCACTGACAATGTCCTAAATGACAGTCTGGGTTCAGCTCAGGTCCAGACTCAGAGATTCTCTGGCAGATACATAAAATCTCACACTCAGCATCTACAGAAACCTGTGAAAAAAGATTTCTGTCTTCACAGAAAAGGCACTTCCTTTCTCTCCAGCAAATGGGGTATCTAGCTATTTATCAAAGCCCCACACTAACCTCCAGGCCCCTTAGATCCCTGTTAACACCTATCACTAATACCCATCAAAGCTACCAGTTCCTTTAGCCCTAAACTTCCAGACTGTTCCAAGCTGCAGGTTCCTCTTCACCATAGCTACCTGCTCTCTTTATAAATGGCAAGCCTTCCATGAATTTTTGGCTACACATTCCCACCAGCACCTCCACCATCATGAGAGGTCCATCCATGGTAGTTGTGGACTCCCTCAAATGCCTCTAGCTATTCGCTCTCTACCAACAGAGAGGTAAGCACATGGCAGATTCATGTTTATAACAAACTTCTTCTCTTCCATAGAACAATTTAGTTCTGTGATTCCATTGTACCACCTTACAGTGCAGAGTATTCATCAAGTGTCTTCTGTAAGAGCAGCAAACTCTCTTAACCATGACACCATCTTTCCAAGCCCTATGCTTTTCTGTCTTTCGTTTTCATTTCCACATTTGAAAAATATGCATCATTTGCCTTTCTGTGTCTGGCTTATTACACTTAATATGGCATATGCAAGTTTCATCCATTTTGCAGCAAATGATAAGTTTTAAAATAATTCAATGTTACTAGTCCAAATAATATATCTTAATAAATAAGTCTTGTAGCTGTTGGAGAACTTTCACAATGAAATTAGTATAAAAAGTGACTATGTCTGTTGCCGAGAAAATAATGGACAAGTACAAGTAAAAATAAGCCTTGTCTCCCTTGAGAGTTTATATTCCTTAGAAACTGTGTCTTCTTGGATCCACTGCTCCAGCAACAGGAGACTTATCCTCACTTGCTTGATACTCTGCCCTTATGCAACCTCAGATGGCTTTCTTTTCCTTCTTCTTTATTTCTAATTTCACTTCTTGTTTTTACTCTCTGGGAGAAGGTGGAGACATCTAACAAGTAGACTATGCTTTCAACTGAAATTACTCCATCCCTACAAATATGAACCCAGATTATACATAGCTGTCAGAAAGTTTTGTTAAACAATGAGCTTGAACCAGGCCAGTTTTAAATTCTGTCAAAGAAGCTGATCTCAGTGGACAAGCAGTGGTGGAGTAAAGGTGTGTGCCAAGATCACCTTCAATGGCAGGGCACGTTGCTTCAAAAAGAGAATTGGCTCAGATACAATCACACACACCATAAAAGTGCTTAATGATACATTTTCACAAGCCTTATCCATGAAAAGCCCCGTGTGCCTGATCTTACAGTGACAAAGCTAATAGACCAGCGTTTGGAGAGTGATTTATTACAAAATTAACATGGAAGTAGTCATATACCAATGATGCTTATAATATATTGAGCATGTATAACGAGCTGAGAGGCATATGAAACCTTTTACAGATCTGCTCAACTCTCAAGTAACTCGGGCATGTAGATAGGAGCGGCTCCAGATTCACAGACAGGGATGTCAATTTGAAAGCTTCACACCGTTGTCCTAGAGACAAGGGCAAAAATGTAGCCCACATAAGGATCTGTAAAAACTTGTGGTCATCAGGACTTTCATCGAGAACACAAATAAAAATATCATTTCCAATAATGGTTGTGCAGTGGTTTTGTTACATGTTACCAAGAGACTTCCAATATTTGGGTACTAAGGAAACAGTAGCTGCTGTTTGAAAATATTGCTGGTTAATATTGTTCTTTGACATTTCCATACATGTATATATTAAATCCCAGGTACCCTTCTCTGATAAAACTTCTCTTCTCTCCCTCCCACCCTAGTCAATTTCCCTTTTCCCCTATAGTTCCTTCCCAGGACACAATGCTCTGTCTTGTCTTGTGCCACTTTGATTTAGCCAGGTCATGTGTATGATCATTAGACTGGGATTTCACATTGGATTGGAACATTGCTTTGCAGCCTGGTAGGATTAGTACAATAGAGGCAATGACACTGCCTCTCTCTAAATGTTTGAGGAGCAAATAGTTTATCAGCGAGAGGTATGGTCCCTGAGCCCATCACCATCCAGGACTGAGGTCTGGTCTACTCTTGGGTAGAGCCTGTGGATGCATTTGAATCTACTGTGAGTTTGTAATTGCAATGACTGTATAGCTTGCCTGGAAGACGGCTATGGTGGCTAATCTTGATTGTCAACTTTATCACACCTGAAATCAACTAAAATACAAGCTGGTGGGAACTCCAGTGAAGGATATTTGTAGTCAGATTATTTGAAGTAGGAAGATCCAACCTAAACTTGTGTGACACCTTCTGGTGACAGCCTAAATGAAAGGACATGGAAGAAGGAAACTTTGCTGTCTGTCTGCTTGCTCTCACTCTCACTGGTAAGTTCATCTATTCTGTTGCTCCAGCATGTTTTTGCTAATATTATAGTAAATTTCTTTGGGTTTCCAGTATAGTCTGAAGACCAGCACTTCTCTAAGAATATTCCATGTCTTAAATGTATTAGTACTGCTGAAATTCTTTACTTCTCTAGTGTGTTGTGGCAATATTATATACATAGACCACAGCCTGTAAGTCAATCATATGTGTGTATGCATGTATTTATACACATACACACATACACACACATATATACTTGTTCTATTAGTTTTGTGTTTGTAGAGACCCTTGGTAAAACACAGTCCTTCCACAGTTTTACTTTTAAATACTTTCTTCCTTATTCCACAATGTTCTCTGAGCCTTATCAGATATGATACAAATATCTTAATTAGGAATAAGCACTCATGTATCACTTAGTAAAGAATTTAATACTATATTATAGCTAAACTGATACTGTAGCAAGCTGCCTGCTAAATTTAATGTTTACATCCATAGACAGTTGATATTCTTAGCCTGTTAAAAAGTATTATTTTCTTTGTAATCTCCAATTCCAGGTAATCAGAAACTCTCAGTCATAAAAGGAGAAGCTTCTCTTTTCAGCATTAGCTTTGTTTGTTTGTTTTGTTCTTGTTTTTTCTTTTCTTGTTTTGTTTGTTTGTTGAAACAGTTTCTCTTTGTAGCACTTGCTGTCCTGGATCTCACTCTGTAGACCAGGCTAGCCTCAAATTCATAGAGATCTGCCTGCCTGCCTCTGCCTCCTAAGTCCTGAGTCAAGGCATGCACCACCACACTTAGCTGAAACATTGACTTTTGAAGTCATGTTTTACATATCTGTTTTACTGGTGTTTCAGATTTAAAGTATAAAATCTACTGAATGTGGGAGATACATAAAGGTTTTCATTACCATTTTGGAGAAATACTGGAAGTCTATCAGGTCTCTTGGCAAGCACCTATTGTTGTACCTACATTCCTAAAAATTAAGATAATTTTCTAATAATCTGCAAAATGTCTAGCAAACACTAAAGATAGAAAAACAATAACCTATACCATAAAGAAGGCATGGTATGATAAATACTGATGGATATAAAAATATTCAATGCCTATACAATATACAATTGACACACCAGAGTTTCCTTACCATTTGTATCTATTATCTAACTTTTAATTGAACATAACCTCTGAGCTGGCTCACCCAGCCAGTAGAAAAGGAACTGTACCTTGACTGTATTTGGTTCTCTGCCATCTCAGTGTTGAGATGGTTTAGTTTGGTTTTCTGGTTTTGTTTGTTTGTTTGTTTATCTGTTGGCACTTCATAGTGCCTCATGGCTCTTGTCTCTGATGTTGGGTGTTATAAAGACCTATATGTTGGTAGTGGACCCTGCATCTCTGATACACTCATTTTGATAGATTAGATAGGATTTTACAGCCAAATTGTTTTCCACAGTGTGTCTAATACAACTGAAACCGTGAAAGTCTGGCCAGTTCTATTGGTCCATTTGGATGACTTTTGATGGTAGATGCACTTTATCAGTCTTGTTGCAAGTATGACAAAGTATGACACCATTTAAGAGGACATCTAGAGTCTACCTCCAAACTTACAACGAAGGAAAAATGTAGACACCATCCGAACCGCAACATAGTCTCTATGTTCTCTTACTCTCTGTCCTTCACTAGTGCAAGAAGTGGCACTTGAGCGTCTCAGCATAAATATCTGCCATATTTTCCAGATTTATCCAAATATACTCATTGTTCTTTAATATCACAGGCAGGAAATTTCAACAAAGGATCACAGATGCGATGACACTCCAAAGAGTGACTCACTCCCTAGCAGTGAGAACAAATCAAGAGCCAAAGCTCTTCCTTGGTAACATAGTTAAACATAGGGTCACAAATATGGTTGTAAATTTTTTGATATAGGAAGGATCACAGAGGGCCATGAAAAACAAGGGACATTAAAGTGATGAAAGTATGAGAAGGACCTTCGGCAGAGAAGCAGGGAATCAAGGGAAAAGAGATAGGAAAAGACAGTACAATGGTGGAATATAATCAATTATGTAAGTGATAGTGTGAAAGAATAAATAATTTTAAAAATGTATTTTGATTTGTGTGTGTGTGTGTGTGTGTGTGTGTGTGTGTGTGTGTGTGTGTGT
>NW_021620661.1:1856114-1901286 GCF_004785775.1 Grammomys surdaster
TGTGTGTGTGTGTGTGTGTGTGTGTGTGTGTGTGTGTGTGTGTGTGTTGCGTGTTTTCAGGTGCCCTCAAAGGCCAGAAGAAGGTATGTTATTCCTTGGAGCTTAAGGTATAGGCAACTGTGAGTCACTTGACTTCAGCTCTCAGATTCAAAAAACCTCTAGTCTTCTGTTGCATACCACACAGTCTTTACCATCAAGCCATCTCTCCACCCCTAAAAGAAAACAATGGTCTGTAATGGATGTTTTCAGTTTCAGTCATACATAAGGACATAAAATATATTTTATAATGAAACTCTAAATGCTGTTGTAACGTATCACAGCTTCAGAATGCCTATTTTTTATAGTTCTTTGAAATACATTGACTTAGAGTCTTGCAACCTTTGTGTATGTTGTATTATTTGAAACTTCTGTGAACAATAAAGCTGTAATAAACTTTATAAAAAAAGAAATTGAAAAAAAGGTTACTGATTCACTAAATTGATATGGATGAACCAGAAAATTTTCCTCTTTTTATTCGATTTATGCTTAAAAATATATGAGAACTAAAAGATTAAGAAAATATTGTAGATATTATTTTAGTCTACAGGTTTCATCTTTTTTCAGTCTAGTCAAATACAAACTCATCTCCTTTCTAGGCAAATAAAAAACATCACATATGCATATGTAGCTCTTTGTAATTCAGTCTTCATATTATTGCCATTATACCTGGGTATAAGATTCATTAAAATTTAACATATTCATCATGCTTAGCAGTTTGTATTCATTAAAAGTAAATAGCCCATGTTCAGTGACAAAACTCACAAAACCTCTTTTCTTATCCAAGAAAATAGAGAACAATGTTGAAAGCTATACCTGTAATTTCATAAGATATTTTCCCATGATGATCATTTGCCTTTGATTCATAGCGCCATTCACTATGTAGCAGCCCTAACTTTTACACAGGAATTGGGTTCTTGAAAGCTTTATTTAATTTCCTGGGGAAATATAAAATGTTCAGCTCAGAAGCCAGTTTGAAAAGGCAACCTCATTGATAAACACAGTTGCTATTGATTCAGACATTATGGGAGATAAGTACTCATTTTATCAAGAAAGTTGAAATTATATCATTTATGATGGTCTTCTCTGATTCTTTCATTTCATTCTTTTCCCTCAACGTCTCCCTATTATAGAGAGAGCCTGTATAAAAGAAATTAAAACTCCTTTCAATTTCTTTTTTTTAATTCCACAAAGAAATTTATTGGTCATAATACATTCGTAAGTCCTCTTAGTTGATAAATTTTTCGAAGATTCAAAGGTTCCTCTGAAAATTAGTTTTTTCTTTTTTATTTAAAATTTTATATTGGATACTTTATTCACATTTCAGATGTTATTCCCTTACCCCATTTCCCCTCTCCCACCCAGGGACCCCCCTATCCCATCCCTCCTCCTCTTCCTGCTTCTATGAGGATGTGCCATTATCTACCCCCCCCCCGGTGGATCTCTTCTCATATGTTATTCTGAAGCCTGAGTTGAGAAGAAAAATGTCATATGGAAGCCACCATGCAATGCAGGGTAGATAGGTAAGAGGCATTTATGAGCATACTCTGAGGACAAGAAAATATATCCACTTTTGCTATCATTGAGTGTCTTGGTTACTTTTATGTTGCTCTTAAAAAAAACACCATGACCAGGACAATTTATAAATGAAAGCATTTAATTGAGGATGATAGTTCCAGAGCATAAAATCCATGGCCATTACAACGGGTGCCACAGCAACAGGCATGCTACTGGAACAGTAGCTGACTGCTTACATCTCAATAGGCACAAGGAAGAGCAAATTAACAGGGAATAGTGTACGCTTTTGACATCTATTAGAAACTCAGTGACACACCTCCAACAAACCTGTACCTCCTACTCCTTTAGAAACAGTTCCAACAACTAAGAGCCATGCACGCAAATATTTGAGGCTATGAGGGCTGTTCTCATTCAAAACACTAGAATGAGTAAAGCACACAGAGCACTTCACACAGCACATAGTAGATTTGGAGTAAGCACCTATGTGTGAATTTCTCCCCATGACATTTACTTATGAGGTCTTCCCATGTAGATTAGCAGGTTGACTTTTGTATGAAAATATCAACTTGAATCAGCTTAAGTGACACCAAGACTTATTCCATTTGCATGTGGGAAGACAACCTGCAATATAATTCAGGTAAACTCCAGACATGATTCTACTGTGCTGGCTTCAATCTTATTATGATTTTGAAAAGACTGCTAATGTCTTTGATGAAATCTCAAGATCTGATGAAACTTAAGAAAAAAAAAAGAGGTGATCTACATTTCTGTCATTTTAGAGTCCAAATATTTTTATACGGTGGCAACACTTATTATCTCTTGGCCAGTACTAAGTAAAATACCCATTCATAAGCAAAACCAAACACAGTAGAAAGATTTCCTAATGACCAGCATGGGGAATAGTCATTTCTTATTACCTGTGAAGCAACAGAGAGGGATGGTAGAAAACTATGAAGTAAGCTAGTTTGGAAGAACCATATAGCTGATGTTTAGCAATAGAGACAACAGTCCTTTAAGGAGTATGGTTACTATTAATTATGAACCTGACAGGATATGGTATGACATAGATATGATCCCCAATGTCTACCTTTCGATTAGATTAATTGTGCAAGCCAGTCCATTCCTTCTTTAAATTGGTTTTGTCAATGCATTTTATCACCCCAACTGAAAATTGACTCAGACAAGGAGTAAATGCACTCTCTGCAGATAAATGTTGTGGCATATATTTTTAAAGTGAGTTTTATACATGGTTTAAGATGGGATGAATTAATAATGAATGCCTGTCTTTCCATATGCTCAGTATCTAAAACACAAAATATAAATTGGCCTAACTAATGATACAAGTTGTATAGATTCTTGATACTACCATTTCCTACAGTTGAAACTGGTTATAGTTTTTTTGCACTATCATTTTCTATAAAGAGACTGGTATTTATGGACATCTAGATGTGATGTTTAATTGGTAGTTTAATGACAAAGCAGTTAAATGTAAATATTTCAAAAATTATATATTAGTGACCAATAACATACTCAGACTAATATTTTGTTTTCAAATAGATATTTTCATTTATCCAGCTCCAAAAACTGAGTGGCCATTTAACAATGAAGTGATTAAGGTGAAAGTTTACAGGATAGTGCTTGCCTTGCCTTGAATCCTTTTATATGACTTTTATAGGACCAGTAATTTTCAAATAAATTTCATTTTCCTTTTTTGTGTTTTGTTTTGTTTTGTTTTGTTTGTTTTGTTTTGAGACAGGGTTTCTCTGTATAGCCCTGGCTGTCCTGGAACTTACTCTATAGACCAGGCTGGCCTCAAATTCCAAAGTCTGCCTGCCTCTGCCTCCCAAGTGCTGGGATTAAAGGTGTGAGCCACCACTGCCCAGCTCAAATAAACTTCATATTACTGTCTTTGCTGTAGTCTACAATACAAATCCACATGCCTTGTAAAACTGAAGAGCAAATGGTAAAACATTATTCTACATGTTTATGAGATTTCTTCTGGATGAGATTAATATTTTGATAAGTAAGCTGTACCAAAATTACCCTTTCTATGAGGGAAGGCCTTAACTAATTAAGTAGATATGAATCAAACAGATAGGCTACGTAAAAGGACAGTTTAAAAAGAACGAGGTCATGACTTTGAAAGAAAACAAAGAGAGGTGTATGAAGGGTAGAAAGAAGAAAGGGAAGAGAGAATTGTTGTATTTATTGTCTCAAAAATAAAAATGTCTATTTTAATACTTAAAAAGAAAACAACCACATTTCTTGCTTTGCTAAGCTGAAGCTTTGGACTTTTCCAATCACCAGGTTCCTAGTCAAACATCACAATCAAAGTCAAGGAAGAACTTTTTATAGAAATCCAGTCACTTGAATTTTGGGCTTCCTGGAGTTCAGACTTTTGTACTCAGGGTAAAACCTCTTGGAACCTAAACACTTGTTCCTGTATACCTTCAGCTTACTAACTGCAGCTCTTGGGACTTCCTCAAGCACATAATTGCCTGATCCAATTTTTAATAATGATGAGAGAGAGAAAGAAAAAGAAAAAAGAGAAGGAGGATGGAGAAGGAGGAGAAGGAAAAGAGGAGGAGGAAGAAGAAGATGAGGAGGAAAAAGACCACACTTACTAAATGGTTGTCAGTAATCCTATAGCAACTATCCTCCCCCATTAGTCATAGATGCCTTCTGCAATCTGCATGGACTTGTGGTTGAGAATCACAAAAACTCTCAGATGAGGAAAAAGTATGAAGGAGAGAGGCATTATTGATTTGGGACAGGATCAAATACTAGCCTTTTTTATAAATAAAATTATAAAATGTCTATCTGCAGAAAAATGAGCAAGATACTTTATTTAGAGAGAAAAAAACATGACTTGAGGTACAAAGCTGGAAATTGCAAAGTCATTTATGAGAAAGAAAGAGATGGTCTTCTTTGATTTCATGTCTACACACTGAGCATTATGTATTTGATGCTGCAGTATGAAATGCTTCTTAATCCATAATCACTTCATTCACAATTCCTCTACTCACACCCAGGCTTTAGCATCTGATGCATGTTCTCTCTAGAAGTGGCTTGAGAGTCCCAGTAGAGAAGCTCATATTTGCTTCTCAGCTGACTATAATGTCCTCTTGTCATAGAACGTCTCTGTTTCTTCTGCACAGGCAAACACCATTCTTCCATATGTATGCTGTTCACCATCCCATGGAATGTTGCTCACTCTTTATCCAACTTTAAATTTGTATCTCTTAGTAAATTCTAGGGTGCATAAATCTATCTGGGGCCCATTAACCTTCAAGCCTAAGGGCTTAAAACTATAAAAACTACTAATATATGCTTAATCTGGCTCTGAAAAGAATTGCTGATTTTAAAACAAAAAACAAAAAGTAAGAGAAAACAAAGAGAAAAACAAAGGAGACCATGAATCTCAAGCCCATGTGCATTACCTACTTTTTTCTGCTGAGATAAAACACTACAACCAAAACAAGATATAGAAGAGTTTATTCAGGCTAATAGCTCCAGATGGTAAGAGTCTATTTTGGCAGAATGAAGATATGGTAGCTGGCTCAGGAAACGGAGGACTCACATCTTGAACTACAAGCAAAAAGTAGAGAAAGCAATCTAGTGGAAGGCAGGGCTCCTACTCTCAAAACCTGCCTTCAGTGATTTACATCTTCCAACACATTGCCATTCTCCCAAACTTCCAAAACTGTGTCACCAGCTATGGAACAAATATTTAAATTCTCAAGACTATGGGAGACATTTCATTCAAATCACCACACCACAAATAACTGAAATATGGATGAAAATAATTGAGGTGCTGCAGACATGTTCATGGTATGGCAGAGATGAGAAAACTCTTTAACTCATCACCATTCCTAGGCTACTAAGACCACAGTGATAACCAAGGCTGTGTTGGGGAATCCAGCTCAAAATGTCATAAGTGTAGGACATTTTGGTATTGTTGATAATGAAAGCAGTGCCAAAGGCTGAGTACAGCTCAATCTAAGAGAATCAGGGGTTCCACATACACCTCAGCCATCCACTTCTCCACCATCACTACTGCTCTCAGTTGCACTCAATTCTCTGCTACATTTGTTCTTGGGTGATATGGTGACCTCTCAGTTCCACAATGTCATGTGACTCTACTAGCAACTATCATGGAAGAGCCCTCCCTTTTCCTTATGAAGTCTGGGAGAGCCAACATTGCACCATTCTAGACCACTCTGTTTATGGGATGAAGAGTGTGTGGTATATGATATCCTACTTGCCCGGATTTAGGTCATATGTGGTTCCTAGAGACAAGACTAGGCTTAGTCTTGACTGAGAGCTGGCTAATGATCTTCCTAAAACACACTTGAGGGCTCTTGTTAGCAGATGGGGACACGACAAAAATACAACAACTATATCTCCTCTGAGTCCTTTCCCATGGTTCAATATGAAGAGATATATGATTCATCAGATTTGCAACTATTCTGTGTGAATGCTTTTTCATTGATTTTTAGTGTTTGACTATGTTTTCTTTTATTGAAAATTACCTTGAAATTGTGTAAAATATGGACTATATATGGAATTTAACTATAGAAGGTAAAAATATAATTTCTATGAAATGTTTAAGTTTCAAATAATATTTCTATAAATAAGGCTAGTATTTGAAGAAAAAGGCCCCAAACACACTTCTATTGACACTTGAAATTTAGTATGAAATGAAAATTGTGTTCTTAGTAGAAACCAATATAACTATAGCTTGTAAAATTCAGAGTTATAGCTTACTGAATGATTCTACTCACACTTCAGAATATCTTGGGATGTAATTGTCTTAATCTCCCCTTCGAAAGTTGGCATTACTGAATGGCATTCCAAAATATTCACTTGCTTAATTGAGGAGGACTTTGTGAGGCTTTTATTCTAGGTAATGTTTGAGTCAGATTGAGTTGAGAAATTCAGGAATCAGTAAATAACTCAAAATGATGCCTGAAAAAGCTTCAAATGAGGCAATGTTTGTTGTGAAAAAAATAATAGAGACACACAGTGCAGACTGTATTTCTGTATTTGACACCAGATCTGTGTCACCACAGGCAGGTCAGTTTAATTCACTGGAATTCTCTGACCTGAAAAAGAAAGAGGGTAGATGTGATGTTTTAAAGACCCTCATCTAAAAAAGAAGTCTGTAAAACCAAATTGATTTAAAACTCAATATTCCTGAATACATGGATACTCTAACTTGAAGATTGTGAATATCAATATATTTTATATTTTGGTATGGACAGATCTAATAAAAATATAGAATTCAAACCTAAGTTTATAATGATGAGTATATTGCCAATACAGCAATTATTAAAGTAACCTTTTGAGACCTAATAAAATCAAATAGTAGATTATGATGAGTTATCTCAGCAAACTGCCAACAACCAGAATGACTACATTCAAAAGTAAAATGTCAAGTTTTAGTTCGATGATAACCTACTAAGAGTTTAATACAAAGGAGATCTTTCCACAGAGCTCATTCTTTCCACCATGACAGCTTGTCTGAATAATACTTTAATGTCTCTCTCCCTGTCTCTGTATCTTTAATACTTATCTAATGAAACGGTCTTTTAAAAATACCGTTTAGTCTTGCCCAAACAGTGATAAAATCTTTAATAAAATCTGCTTAGAATTTTTGAGAAATGTTTTGTTTGCCTTTATAAAATATCTATGTTCTAAAATTTCGCTGAAAGACCACTTAAATTTTTCAAGACAGAGAAACAAAAACACTGTCTAGGAAGCCGAAACATAAAATGCAGTGAGTGTCTATGTATTTTTCTATAATACTTAAATTACCCTTAACATTCTGAAAACAATTGTTTCTATCATTCTGCCTCCTTTTAGATTGGAGATACTCCATGGGAACTGGACTCCATGCAGTATCTCTCAACAGAGAACTCTAAGGCCTAGAACACAGTGGATGCATAATATCAAAAGGGTATATACAGAAAAGTATATCTTGAATTTAACATATATAAGTTTAGGAGAGAGTATTTTTTGTTGTTATTTATGTTAAAATAACTATTCTTCCATGTTTCAATATTTTGATAATAAATACAAACAATTAAATTACTGCAGTAGTGTTTGATGATAAAGTCGTGTTCATACAATTATGTTATTACACAAAGATCAATTATAAACAATGTTATTTTACTTGCTGACTTAACATGAAGTTGAGTATTAGTTGCCCTCAAATGCAGCAAAGTAGTTTCCTTCCTACAATGACACCCGGACATCGTGTAAAGATTCAAAACTCAGCTTTCTCCTGTAAAGAAAATGAATGATACATAAATACTTTTGGAGTGACATCAGGGTGACATGGTTCTGTGCAAGTTACTGGAGTCAGAATTTGGAGGGTTTGGATAGAGGAAAAAGAATGGCAAAAGCAATCCTGGGAGACAGAGGGTCTCAGGTTCCCTCAAAACAAACCCTCAAGATTCACGGTGCTCAATTCTTTGTTTAGGAATTTTTCTAAGCATTTACCTTTTATAGGACTGATTATTTTAAAAATTTTGTCCATTGCAAAAATTTCCTTCCGCCTATAATGAAAATGGCAGCCAACTTAGAGACTGTCCGGATTCTTGAGAGTACTGTACAACTCTGTTGTGTAATCAGACATTCCTGCTAACTGCAATCCAGTCTTACACACACACTAGCTAAGTGTCTTTGAGCAGATAATAACTCTGAACCTTGTTTCCTGATGTGTAAGTCTGTCACAGAAACAGAGATAGAGTGATTGCTTAACGTTGATTTTTCTCCCATCACATCAGCTATGCTTAAATGTAAATAGCTGAGCTTCATAGTATTGCTGTTAGGCATGACAAAGCAATTTAAATAAAGCAACAAGCATAACCAAAGGAGTTTGATACCAGCTGACATGAAGTTGGAGCAGCATGGGAAGGATGATATCGTTGCCATGGTCTCAAAAGAACTAATTCCTTGATATCCTTGCTGGATGTGAAATTTTCATTTATAACACTGTGAAATGAATGGATCTTTTTATGCTACATTTGGAAGGAAATTACTGGGGTACAGATAAGTAAATATATATATATAAAACAGAAACCGTTTGAGAGGATGGAATAACAATGCTTTGAACTCACTAATATACCCCACAAATGGAGATGAATGCCCCCAAATCCCTAGAGAGACAGAAAGAATTCATGTACTCAAAAGCTATTGTAGTAACTCTTAGCTAAATATATAAAAGAGTAATGCAACAGGCATTTATAAAAACCACTTATTTTATTAATAAAGGTTTATTTCTTTTTAATTCATGCTGTAATACTTATATAATATTTCTGAATATACCTATCATAAGTATATTATCACACCATTAGCAGGAAGTAAAGAAAAATATTATTTGAAAAACAAGCATCTGAAAGAAAGTGGATGATTAAAGCATAAAATATTTAAAACATAATATGTAAGGACTAAATATTCCTCACGCAACTCCTCTTGAAACTCTGTGTGTCTCTATTAGGCTAAATGATGTACCAGGCATACAAACAGCGACTTTTGCCTCAGGAAAGAGAAGATGATGAGTTATAAATCCTTAGGCTAGCTGAATGAAAAAACCTCTATCTAACAGTATACTATACTCTATCCTCATAGACAACTGTGCTCTCAACACATGGCCCTGCTACTCTAATTGCGTCTCATTCTATGTGGGACTCTTACTAAAACATTCATTTAGAATATCTAGCCTCCAGCATGCTGCCTGTAACAGTCTCACCTCAGATGTCACCTCTGCAAGGAGGCCACCTAAAATCTTTAGGAAGCTCTTCACTCTAAAACTCTGTTGTGAAATTAAACCTTGAGCATCTTGGATTCCAGGCCTCAGAACTGCCTTGTGAACTTAGAACTCTCTATCTCTAAATAAGAAAAATGTGAAGAGAGGGGCAAGCTTTCCTTTTTAAAATATTTAAATGTTTTTCTTATTTTCATAGATATATACATTTTGATCATATCTTCCAATGACCAGGTTTGACAGGAGAGGGTGAACTGAGGCAAGCAGCCTATGGAGAAGCAATATTGAGAGCAGCCAATAGGGTAGGTACAGATACTGACAGGGGCTTCTGCCAATACCAGTCAGCAATTAGAGAAATTACTCAGCAGACCTTTCTCTGAAGGAACAAAGCTTAATTTACTGGGGCTGGCACTCCCTGTGGCCAGGGAAAAACTCTGAATTATTTTTACTCCTTGGGCCCAGCAAGAAAGAGAAGGAAAGAGAGAAAATTCACATAAACACCTATACACACACACACATACACACACACACACTGCACAGGCAAAACAAAAGGTAGAGTCCAATAACTTCAAATATACATAAAAGCATACATTCATGCATGCATATGTGCATATATGCATACATACATGCACACAGAACTACAGATATATATATATATATATATATATATATATATATATATATATATATATATATGCATTCACACATTGAATGGCTAAGTAAAAGCTCCAGCAAGCAGGTTCCAAGTATTACACACACACACACACACACACACACACACACACTCATAACTGGTCGATGAAGCAAGCTCTAACACACACCCAGACAATCTTATATATACATATATATATACATAATATACATACATACATACATACATACATACATACATATTTGATAGCTGGAACAAAGTTTCAACACACTCCCACACAAACCTTACATATATACATACATAAACATACTTGATGGATAGAAGGAAAAATGTTTCAAAACCCACATTTTATTTTTTTTTCATAGCTTATGTATCCCAGCAAAATTTTTCAAGCAGTATACAATTACAATGTTACTACATTTTAGTTTTCTTCTAGCAAATAATTATGAAAAAACAACTGTGTTACCTAATACCTTTATAAAAATGGCATTATGTAGTACAGATAAAGAAAACAAATTATTAACAAGAACCCATGTACATGTGTAACTAAGCATCTTGTTACACTTTAACAAAGCAAGCTAGGCAGTTTTCTCAACCAGTTTCTCTTATTATCAGGCAGCAATTTGTGATTACAAAGAAAAGAGTAATTATTTTATTACTTATCTTTAAAAGTACTCTTGTAAGACTCTTAAAAGAATCACAAAACTAAACTTTTACATAAGAATCTGTCATATCTACCTTAAATCCTTAGAATGCATATCTATTTATCAGTAATTCTTAATAAATCATATTAGGAAGCTGAAGGTAAAAATAGGTATAAGAAATCAATCATCACCAGTATAGCCTCAATGAGAGTCACCTCAGCCAGTGCTGCCATTGTTCTTGTTCCCTGACTACAAAGGGTCCCTAGCTTAATAAGAGTATGCTCTTCTGAACTTCAAATTGCTCCCTAAGACTTTCTACAACAGAGCTAGTAGTATAACATCGCAACCTAGCATCCTAACAATTTTATTTTTCCCAAATGTTTTCTAAGGTGGTCATTGCTGGCCATCTACATCACTAAGTTCTTTCCTAGGGTGGTGACTGAATCATTAATCTACTCCAGCAACAGTGCCTGAAAGAAATCAAGTATTATTATTCTGAGTACCAGAGATACTGGCCAGTGAGGAGGGCTTCCAGTCCAGGGTTTCCGTATAATTCTTAGATTAAGAGGGATGTGAGGGAAGTAAACAGAGCAGAACTCCATAACAGCATGAAGCCTTCAGAACACAGTCCTCAGGGCCATGTCTCACCAAGGCCCATCCACATAGCTGTGGTAACTGGTGTGCTGTATTCCATGAGTTCTAAAGCTATTTGTCATTCCTCCTACATGGCCCTCAGAACATATCTACTTCCCAAGCCATTCTTCCAATTCCTCCTGGACCCTCATTCATACTTCCTCATCAACTTTATGTCCTCTTTCCTTTCTTAAAGAAAATTACCATTTATTTTTTACAGCTCAGTGAGTCTAATCCATGTTACTAACAAGTATGTGCTTGTAGGACCATCCACTGGAACATGAACAACAATGTCAACTGATTCCAACCCAATACAAAACAAAGATGCTTCCCTAGTTACCTTCCTATTGCTGTGATAAAACATCATGAACAAAAACACCTTGAAGAAGAAAGAGGTGTACTTCAGATTACAACTCTAAATTCATATTCTGCTACTGAGAGAAATCAGGGCAGAAACTCAAAGCAAGAACCTGGAAATGGAAATCAAAGCAGAATCAGTGAAAGAATGCTGCTTACCAGCTTGCTCATTATGATTGTTCAGCCTATTTTATTTTATAACTCCCAAGACCAAGGCTGAAAGGTGGTATCATCCACAATAAAATGAGATATCCAAGATCAATCAGCAATTAAGAAAATAACCACACAGTTTTGACTACAGGTTAATATTACAGGCATATCCCTAACTATGCTATGTTGTTCTCAGATAATTTTACTTCGTGTCAAATTTTTTAAAATGAAGATAATTGACCTTCTGTTAACCAGACACACAAACACATCAGTAAAACTATAAATTTTCCTTTCTTGCTGTGCTACGATATCATATTAATATTAATAAGACACTGTGAAACAGTCAAACATTTTAAACATAACAAAACAAAATGTAATGAGATAAAACATCACATTGAAGTTGAACAAGGCAAACTAGTAGAAGGATAAGAGGCCAAGAGAAAGCACAAGATCAGAGACTCACTCCTTCACACACTCATAAAATAATCCACTGAGGGCTAGAGAGATGGTTCAGAGCACTCACTGTTCTTCCAGAGGTCCTAAGTTCAATTCTTAGCAACCACATAGTGACTCACAAACATATGCAGTGAGATTTGATGCTCTCTTCTGGTCTGTCTGAAGACAGCTATAATATATTCATATACATAAAATAAATAAATCACTTTTTAAAAAAAATACTATACTGAAAGCTATAAAATCTACCCAAAGGGCCTGGTGCAGACCCTTGAAGGCCCTGTGCTTGCTGCTTCAGTCTCTGTGAGTTGATATGAGCTTTGCTCAGTTGATCTAGAGGGCCTTGTTCTCTTGTTGTCCTCCATCCTCTCTGGCTCTTGGACTCTTTGAACCGACTTTTGCATGGGGTTCCCTGATCTATGACGAAAGAGACTTGATTGGATGGAAAGATCCCATTTAAAGCTAATTGTTCCAAAGTCTCTCTCTGATAGCAGCTGAGTAAGGCACAGATGTTGTTTACCAGAGTTGAATTTGTGTTCCATCTTGTGAAACAAGCCTCAAGTCAACTCAGATATTGGTTGGTTACTTCCACAAACTTTGTGGCACCATTGCTACGGTAGTTTGAGTGTGCTTTGCCCAAGGAGTGACACTATTAGGAGGTATGGTCTTGTTGGAGTAGGTGCATCACTGTGAATATGGGCTTTAAGACCACCATCCTAACTTCCTGAAAGCCTGTATTCTGCTAGCAGCCTTCAGATGAAGATGTAGAACTCTCAGCTCCTCATGCACCATGCCTGCATGGACACTGTCATGCTCCTGCCTTGATAACAATGGACTGAACTTCTGAACCTGTAAGCCAACACCAGTTAAATGTCCTGATAAGAGTTGCCTTGGTCATGGTATCTGTTCACAGCAGGAAAACCCTCACTAAGACAATTGCCCTAGTATATTTTGTAGGCAGGACAGAATTTAGAACAAAGGTTCTGAGGCTGTGTTCGTGTTTATGTTTCTCTTTTGGTGCCCTACAGTCCAACTTTAAAGTCTTTACAAAAAATCAAACTTTTTAAAAGTTCAGCCTCATTAAAGCACCCAAAGTATCTATCAAAGTTCATAGTTTCTCTACAATATCTAAACTTCTAAAATTCCAAATTTTCTTAACTGTGGGATTACATAAGAAAAAATGCATACTATATTATTTCTAGTAGAAAATTTCAGAACATTGTCACAATCAAATCAAATCAAATCAAAATTAAGTTACAATGGTGTAAAAATGTCAGTGTCCGACAAGATTCACTCATAATCTTCTAGGCTCCAAATGACCTGAGCATCCACCCACAAAACAAATAAATTGTATTGTAGGTTTGGGCTAATGCCACTGTTGCTGCTGTTCTTGAAGGTCACTCCCTGATAAAGGCATTCCCAGCAGGCTGTGACCTCCACTACAACTGGACTGCATCTAAACCATTAGACCTTCCTTGGCTTTCTTTAGGGATTCTGACCCTGCTACATGGTGCCAGTCTTCAGCAAACCCCCATAATCTTCATGCCTTCAAAACCAGCACTACTTGGGAAACTTATACATTATCAAGTTCAGCTGCTGTCTCAAAGTACAGCCTTGGTAATCTCTCTACCATAGATTTTGTGTGACTGCCCTGAGGAAATACTTTCCAGAGGATTTTGCCTCAATGATTCTGATGTTATCTTAATTACAGCTGATTCTTAGGCCTTTGCTGACCAGTATCGATTATCCCAATAAAACAAAGGTTTTGCATTAATAGTTCTTAACTAAAAATGTCACAAAAATTGCCTTGATAGAATCTTTGCTTTCCTCTGAAATTTTCCAAGCCAGGCCTCTATCTGTCTTCAGAATTGTCTTTTAAGTTCTCACAATAATAGCCCATTAAACTCTGGTCACTCAATGGCTTATTTAAGCCAAAGTTCTGAAGCCCTTCCACAATTCTTTTAAAAACATGGTCAGGTTTGTCAGAGCCGGTACCAATTGACATCTTTGTTAGATTTTCTATTGCTGTAATAGAATGCAATGCCCTAAGACAACTTTGAAGAAAAAGGATTTATTCAGATTATAGTTCTCAGGTCATGGTCCATCACTGATGGAAGTCAGGGTAGGAACCTGAAGGAAGGAGTTGATACTGAGGCCGTAGAGGAAGACTGCTTACTGGCTTACTCCTCATAGCTCTTCTGGCCTGCTTTCTTATATACCCAAAGACCAAATGCCAGGAGCAGTACCACCTACAATAGAATTAGCACTTTTATATCAATTACTAATCAATAAACTGCCCTATAGGCTTGCCTATAGGTCAATCTTTTTTTTGTAGTTAAGTAAAAATTTGTTGCATCTTTTGACACACTAAAACCATACTTGTTGAGACAGTATGCAAAGTGATATATTTGCTTATATTTTCACATATTTTTCATTTTATTCACTTTACATATCAGTTGTAGTCCACTCCCTCACAGTCCCTCATGCCACTCCACCTTCCCCTTCATTTCTGAGAAGGGAGAGAGGTCCCCCCAATCTTATTGAAGTATAGCTCTCAATTGTGGCTCCCTCTTCTCAGATAGTTCTAGCTTATGTCAAATTGACAAAAATCAACCAGGAATCATGCCCATAACCATTAATCAGTCATTATAGGATCTAGGAAATTATATATCATAAGATTATTTATTAAATATTATAGGAGTTTTGTTAATATTATAGAAAATTAAATATTATGGGATCAGTTATTATAGGATCCTACCTCATAGAAGCATATTGCCAAGGATGTGACCTTGAAGTCTATGCTTAGTTTCAAACTCCCCCATATTACTTGGCTCAATGCTTTCTATTTGCCATGAGATGAGTTACCAAAATCTTCTGCCCCGTCACTGTCCTGGAAATGATGAAGCACGATGTCCATAGAGTATAACCTTTGAAACTGTAAGCCACGGTAATGACTTCCTCCCTTAGATAAGCTGACTGGGGTATTGGATCACTGTGACATAAAAGTGACTAACACAGATGGTAAGAGTTTTACATTTTCTAACACAATTGGCATCTCTCCAATATAATGCAGAATTAATTAAATGAGTATCCACACACACTCTTGTGTTCTTCCTGGATGAAATCTCCAAGCCAGTTTCATAGAAGGCCTAAGTGTTTCCTTGTGTAACACACTGATTAACTGAGCGCATGTTCTGAGTAAAACCATACAGGCATATCCTATACCTCAAACCCAACATTCTCTTCACAACCTTTCTTCTCGTCTGCGTCAAATAACTTGGCAATTTAGAAAAATCCAGCAGCAAGTTAGATGAGGTAAATTAAGCCATGGGAATGCTGAAATTCAATTAGATTTTAGGAAAAGCTATTGCTAGTGTCCAAATTGAGTGTGGAGTAAATGGAAGGAGTCAACCAAGCAAATGTGCAGTTGCTATTAAGGGCTATATTTAAACTCAATTTTAGTAATTATCTGTTAAGAGTAAGACCCTATAGCTCTTCTAGTGACCTTGAACAAATTGTATAACTCTTTATATTATAAGTTTTCCCAGTCGGTAAACCAGACACTGTTTTCCAATTACTAGTCCAAACAACGGTAGGTAATAATCTTCATTATGTGTTCTAGGGTCTTTCTGTTTTGTTTTTGTTTTTTGCTTGTTTTTTTTTTTTGTATAAGTACAAACTATTATTACTTTGCTAAAACCTAGTAATAGTTTTTGTTTGTAGAGCAACTCAAATAAAGAGAAAGTTACCCTTCACATTAGCACATAGAACACATGCATTTCTGTTGAATTTTCCCCACAGATTCTGATTTGCATTGACCCAACCTATGATTCTTATCTTCTAACAATATCTGCCTCTCCAAACCTTTATATATTCTCTTATTGTCCTTAATTTCAATCCCAAACGCTCCAATAAAGCATAGGAAGGAATTTTTATTAATATATTTCTTTCAGATTGTTTGTAGCTATCAATTAAAAACCCTAAGTGCTGTTGTCATGAAGACAGGGTTAAGATAACTATGGGAAAGATATCTACACAAGAGGACATGTGAGAAGTTGCCATACAAAGCACATTTAATAGGGGCTAAGGAGATAACTAAGAGGTTAACTTCAAGTACCACTCTTGTAGAGTAACTAGGTTCAGTTTCCAGAACCTACCTCAAGTACCTCACAACCTATAAATTCTAATTCCAGAAGATCCAAACCCTTCTGGCATTAGTGGGTATCTGCATACACTTGGTGCTCATAAACTCACACACACACACACACACACACACACACACACAGAGAGAGAGAGAGAGAGAGAGAGAGAGAGAGAGAGAGAGAGAGAGAGAGAGAGAATGTATATATAATTAGACATATAAAATATTTTTAAAGGATTTATTTATTTTATGTATATGAGTACACTGTAGCTGTCTTCAGACACCCCAGAAGAAGGCACTGGATCCTAGTACAGATGGCTGTGAGCCACTATGTAGTTGCTGGGAATTGAACTCAGGACCTCTGGAAGAGCAGTTGGTGCTCTTAATGGATGAGCTATGTCTCCAGCCCATAATTTTTTTCTAAAAGAAGTGTTTCTAGAATAATAAGACATAGCAAGTTAAGAAGAAATCAGAGAGGTCATATTTACTTTTACAATTCAAATGAAGACTCAGGTTTTTAGCCAGAATATTAGAAGCAATGAGGGTAAAGAATAAATTATTCCTTAGGTTCCTTATACTCAGTCTAGGGGATATGACTATATTACTTAGGCAAGCTCTCTGAGTTCTTTGCCCCTTGGGACTCAGTGGATGACTGGAAATTAATACTAGCAATCACTAATGTGTATCAAAGAAAGGTCTGACGGTCAGTGTGATTGATACTATGGAGCATACACTCTGTAAGGAAGACAGAAGTATAATTAACTAATGGAAATGAGAAGTGTAAATGGGCTATAGAATGCAAGCCAAAGATTGAGAAGATTGACTTTGAGGGTAGCTAGAAGTGTTAAAGGTATACAAATGGAGGATCTGTGTATCTGTGTGTCTGGGTGTGACACTTGAATGTGTGTAAGTAAGAATAGATGTTCATCTTGGCAAGTACGCCTAGTGACCAGAGGTTGACAAGACATCAGGAAGTCTTTGTCAATGGCTTTTTTCACTCTTTATTTTAATTAAGATTTTCTCACTGAGCCTGAAACTTGTAATATTGACTGGACGTGGTGATGACTGAGACTCATGATCAGCTGTCTCTGCCTCTTTAACACTGAGATTACACGTGTGTTTACTGAGCATTTTCCTCCATGACTTCAGGTCTTCACAGTAAACACAACAAGCATTTACCCCTTAAGCTACCTCTTGAGTTTCTGAATTTAGGTGTTAAGTAAGCAGACTAGGCAAACTTCATCAAGTGGAAAGATAGATGCGAGTGCTGGAGTTTTGTTACAACAGCACGTTTCTGTGCTAGTCTGATTGTAATGAGATGCTTTGGTAGTCTGGGTAGGTGCAAATAGCAGGATGAAGCTTGGAAGCCTGTGCCTGGCTAGTCTATGCCTTGAGAAGTTTTGAGGTTGGTCCTCACTATGCAATACTGTGGAGGTTTGTGGCATCATGAATTTAAAGTTGGGAATGTTATGATCAGTATACACCATTGTTTTGTTAAATAAATAGCTGGGATAATAGCAACAACAAATTCCCCCCAATATCTACGTCTATCAGACAGTTCTAATAGTGGTACACAGTGCGTCTGCAATAGAGGACATGTAAGAAAACCTCTCCACAAGATGATGTGGACCTAACTTTGGCTATTGACTTCTCTCCCACATCTCTGAGAAGCCTGCTATTGATATATATAATGTCTTCTTTAAAGTAATAATGTATGAAGTATTTTATACAGTGAATACATTACTTGAAATTCATGATAACATGATTTTTACTTCTTCCTACTTAAGAATTAACTAGCATGTCTTTTTTATAAGTCTTTCTATTAAATACATTATATCTGAATATAATGTATATATACATATATAACATATTTACCTAATTTCCCATTAATTTAAACAATAATTAACCATGCCTTGTGTTTTAATTTTTACAGTCAACAAAAAAATTTAAAACCATATCAATATAGTTTCTTACATAGTTAAAATGATTACTGTATTAGTGCTGCCATGAAATTTTGCAGTAAGATTAATAAACCAAATATCAAATTAAAAATATCAAGTTTTGTTGAAATTTCAATAACTTCAAGGTATTATGAAAACATTTAAAACTACTTAGTATACTATATGAAAACTACAGGTCTGATTATTTTATTCCTAAATAGTCCAAAATGTTTATTAATAAAGTTTTAAACAAATAATGCCAAGTAACTTGGCATGCACGCGCAAGTATGTGTGAGTGTGTGTGTGTGTGTGTGTGTGTGTGAGTGTGTGTGTGTGTGTGTGTATGTAGATAGAGAGAGACATAGATTTGTTCAATAAATGAGTGGCTCTTCAGTCAAACTATTAGTATTATAAATTGATTAAATATATGGCCATTATCCATTTTACATACAGCTATTTGCTACTTCCCTGAAGCTTACAATTGGCTATTTTCAATATTTATTGAACGTTCTAAAAGATGTAGACACTGAAAATATCTGGTGTATTAAGGATCATTTCTCCAGAGTTTTGTCTTCTGACAGGACATTACCTAGACCTCAAAGCAAACACATCATGCTAATATATTAAGTCTATTCCACTTATGGACTCAGTCAGTCATTATTCCTACTTTTTATTTGTGTGCCTTGAGTCATTCTAAGTACTTCACTTGTGTATATATAGCAAAAACAAGGAAGAAAGAAATGAGACTCCTGTGAACTTTGCCTTAGTGGAAATTATAGTCTATTTAGAGGGACTCATTAAACAGGTAATTACTAATGTAAATGGTAAAATTAGAAAAAATAAAAGTGGTGTGGATTCAAGGTATAAGCATGGGGTTAATTCAGGGAGTTAAATTAAAGACCCGGTAACTTGTGGTTTGCTTGGTTTTTCCCCAGTTCCTTATTTTGGTGGCGTAGTGCTGAGAACCCCTATATTCAATTATTCATCTCACCAAAGCCAATTAGCCTGATAGCCAGGCATATCATGACATCACTCAGAATAACCATCAAAGTGACTGAAAATATTTCGTTTGTTGCAATGGCAGTAGAGTGGGGCTTTTAAGACTTTATATTTAGACCACCATAGAAACGATCTATTTTGTAAATAAATGTAACAAGCTACCTGAGCAATTTTTCTGCTCCATTTTCCAGGCATGATTTGTCTTAATTTTTCTTTTTACAACCAATTTTGCAGACAGCGTTTCACCAGTTGAGACAGTTTCGAAATGAAAAACCTAACAGCTCCTCGTTTTAGCATTAATCTGAGGAGCAAAGTTCATGTGGCTGCTTTATCAATCAAAGTTTTGAGTCTGACAGTTAACACCTAGACCTTAGGACCTACAGGATATGATGGAGGAGGTGAGGGGCACTTCTGTCTATGCAAAATAAAATAAAATAAAATAAAATAAAATAAAATAAAATAAAATAAAATAAAATAAAATAAAATAAAATAAAGGTAATACTATTACCTTCCTTCTAGTCCTTCCCTGCTACCTTTCGTTATTCATCAACACCATGTCATTTCCCAACCACTTTAATCATTCCTCTTTCCCTGCGTATTTCTGATGTTTAATAATGACTTAATTATAGTTACTCAAAATACAACAGAGGACAAAATGATTATACAGGACATTTCATTTCACCATGTTGGCCATAAAACAAGTTTCGTCTCCATGCTTACTTTAATTATGTCCCCAGATCTATATCAATGCATTGGCAGAAAAGGTTGGCAGTTCGCCTTTAGCAACAAAATTAGATTTATTTTAATTTTATTTTATTTTACGTGTTTGAGCATTTTGGCCTAATATGTTTATTCGTATTACTTACCTGCCTGGTGCCATCAGAGCTTAAAAAAGGGCACTGGATAACTTAGAAATGAAATTACAGATGGCTATTAGCTACCATGTAGGTACTGGGAATCAAACCTACATTCTCTGTAAGAACAGTAAGTGCTTTTAAGCACCAAACCATCTCTCTAGTCTTCCAGCTTCCTATCCCCATTTTATTTTATTTATTTATTTTTTGATGAGAAATATGGGATAGTCCTGGCTGGCTTGGAACTCATTTTGGCAAAATTTGGACTTGAACTACTAATTGCCTCCAGCTCCTGCGTGTAGGCTTATAAATTTCCACTAGCAAGTCCAGTTTGTGTAATGCCAGAGAGGGGTTGGGGGGAGCCCAGGACTTTAAACCCACAAGCATTCCAACAACTGAGCAACATCCCTGCCCTGTATTGTCTCTGTTGGTTTTACACAATGGTCATGAGTGATGTATGGATGTGCTGGACTTTCCCCACTTGTCATTACCAGCAAACTCTCTATTTCTCTTTTCTTGTTGTGATCCATGTCGAATCATAGCAGCTTAAGGCTAAGCTCAAAGGAAATAACACCAGGAGCCACACTCCTTTCTGCTCTCTTCTTATTACTGAGGAATCTACACACTAAAACACTTGCAAGTCTCTCATTATGGGCATCCAGGGCCTGACAGCCAGGCAGGAAGTCAGTGTATGTGCATATCACAGTTCTGGACACTCTCAGATTATCACAAATGTACTAAAGTTCCTAAAGAAATTCTACTACCAACATCTCTTAGAGCCAAAGATAGTGATCAACTCCTAAATAAACCTATGACTTTACAAAGGAGATCCATGCTACCTAGAGATTTCTGGGTGATCTAGGTTCTTCAACCTCTGGGTTCATATTCTGATTATATCTTATTTCAACCTACCTGCTGGCCCAGTCACATTCAGAGAAGTCAACCATTCCACAGAGAAAGTAAAATAGCTGCTCAAAGACTGGAAATGTATCACTATAGATTCTATAGAAATAATATTATTTTAATATGGACAATTATACGCTATGTGATGGCATATTTAAGACTATTTTGTTTTCAGCAATTAACTCCATTGCATAGTTCATTGAAGTCCATAGGATAAATATTTACTATTTAATTAGAGGCTATATTTGGTATTCTCAATTGTGAAGAGGTACTAGTGGGTTATGGATAGTGACTAGGGAACAGAAAATTTCTTTGAGAAGTGTCATAATCAGCTTTTACTATCAACTACACAGCCTAGAGTCACATGGAAAGGTAGCATCAGTTAAGCAATTACTCAGGTAAGATTGGCCTGTGACCATGTCTGTGGAATATTGTCTTGATTATTACTGGTGTAGCAGAGCATGGACCATTGTGGGCAGAACCATTCCCTGGATGAGTAGGTCTTAGCTATATAAGAAAGTTAGGTAAGAGTGAGACTGTGAGCCATAGGCACCATTTCTCCATGGTTTTTACTTCCGGGTTATGCTTGTGTCCCTACCCTGACTTCCTACAATATCCTTCCACTGTATCCTGTAGGCTGAAAATAAACCCTTTCCTCTTCTAAGCTGTTTTAAGTCAGTGTTTGCAACAGCAACAGAATGAAATTAGAGTAAGATGTTTAAAATAGTCTAAACTAGGTAATAATACAACCCACTGAACATAATGTAATCTATGGATTAATGCCCTTTCTAATGGTAAGTTATATGACAGGCATATCACAAGGAAGCTGATAAAATGATATTCTAGTACCATGAGTTTTCACCAGATAATAGCTACAGTGGCACAATCCTCTCTTGATTAATCATATTTGACTGTTTACAAAATTCAGTTTACTTAGACAACATAAAAAAAAAAAGGCTTTGCAAGCTGTGCTTTCAGGAGCCTGTGTCAGATGTTACCTAGCACACATGCTTTAATGAAAGACATTTTAAATAACACACCTGCATTCAATTATCCAAAATGCAAACAAAACACACATTTGTTCCTCTGTCCTCTGCCTTAGAGATGCTCTACTCTGTAGTGCTTTCCCGGAATCAGTGCATGTTGGTGCCTCAGGACTTGCTATCCTGCCTCTGTCTTTGCTTCAAATAGCTGTGAAACTAACTATGCTTTTACTCAAACAATAAGCTTGGAGAGAGCAACCAGAATACTTCACTAAGGAACACTTGAAAAATCCTTCTTTCTTTTTGTACAATCTTAAGTACATAAATGATACTTTAAATGTATTATGCTATCCTTAAGTAATCCCTCGAAAACGTAGTCATTTATGGTTTGCTTGCTTTTGTCTTTTTCAATAATGACCAAATCAAAGAAAAGATAGACTGTAAGAGAGGATTATAAAGATCTAACAGAATAGAAACAACTTAAAGCAAACAAAATCAAATAATAATTGTGGCAGCAGAAATAAAATAAAATCTGAAGTTGGCAGAAATGGCAAGATAGCCAGTGAATGAGCAAGCACAGCTGCCAGAGAATGTCTAGCCCTGGCCTTTCTTTCTTTTTTCTTTTTTTTTTTTTTTTTGGTTTTTTTTTTTTCGAGACAGGGTTTCTCTGTATAGCCCGGGCTGTCCTGGAACTCACTCTGTAGACCAGGCTGGCCTCGAACTCAGAAATCCGCCTGCCTCTGCCTCCCGAGTGCTGGGATTAAAGGCGTGCGCCACCACCGCCCGGCAGCCCTGGCCTTTCTTAACACTGTTCTAATTCCATTCTAATCCAAACTCCTAGAGGTTAAGAACATGTGTGCTCACATTTTTTTTAAACTTCATTATAATTTCTATTATTTCCTAGTTTTGAAAATTCCTGTAATCCAAATTGACTTCTGATTGAAAGGTAAAGTTAATTGAAAGAAATTAATAAAGTGATAAATGGCAAGTGATATAGGAAATACCCAAATAAGGATTCCACATTGGCCTATTTTTCTTTGGGTGACTAAAGCTTAATTTTTTTAAATGTAGGACTAACATAAACATTAGTCTGATCACTCAATCCAGCAGAGCTTCTCAAGAACTGAAGTCTCAAGGTTGCGGTCTCATGCTCTGGTGACTCAGCCATTGGCTCATTTATCTCCAACTTGCTTTCCTGACTTCTCTCTCATCTGTCCCTCTCCAGGCTTCTCCAAAGCTCTTTATTACCCTTCACATTTTCTGCAATGCATCACAGAACAAAGGGACAGTTTTGTGGGAATCTCAATTACTCAGCTCTAGCTTAGACCCCCGAATTGAAGTTTCAGGACTCATAATATCGCTGGTCAGATCCTTTGCTTTCATCACCCACAATTCTCTTATTCACTTCACTTCAGCGTTCTGATTTGACTCCGGAGTTAAGTAGAATTTAGGGTTCTTCAACTAGTAACTGATAAATTTTAGAATAAATGTAGGAAGCCAAATGGCCCGTGCTCTTGCTATCTCAGCATTTGAATTAGAACTACATTGATTTAAGACAAGAGTAGGAAGGTGATGCCTCAAGTTTAAAGTTATACTTTGTATCCTTCCATCTTCCCCAATCCCGGCTATCTTAACTCTTGTTCTATACCAGATGCTGTTAAAATTCCCTGACATAAAAGTGGGAGTCATAAACCCCATAGGAAGATCAACAGTCTCAACTACCCTGGACCCCGTGGAACTCCCAGAGAGTAAGCCACCAACCAAAGAGCATACAGGGGCTGGTCCAAGGCCCCCAGAACATATGTAGCCCAGGACTGCCTTGAGCTGGTCCCAGTGGGAGAGAATGTGCATAATCCTATAAAGACTTGATGCCCCAGAGAAAAGTTCCCCCCAGGGGCCACTCTCTCAGAGGTGAAGGAAAGGGAAAGAGGGTGAAAAACAATAAGGAGGGGGTGAGTGGGTAACATTTGGGTTGTAAATAAATAAAATAATTTTAAAAAGAAAGAAATGCAAGTCATATTTTCACATTATTTTTTTCTTTTTTTAATCAAAATAGTTTTTAATTATTTTTTCCAGTTCAATATCCCCATATATGATTTTCTGGCTTCTGAAAACTTTGACTAAATGTCCATATTTAAATTACTAGAGAATTCAGAGTTTATGTAAACTAGGTTGTTAATTAATTTCACAAAGCTCTTTTAATTTCTATTTTCTCTTGAATATGAAATGTAGTCTTTGGAAATAGAAATGAAGTGATATGTAGTTTACACAATTGTTCAAGTCTGATATCCACAAGACATTCAGAGGATTATGACATCCCAGCATTGCCTGTCATAACATAAGCCTGCCATTTCTAGAAGAAAGACACAAACATAGCTGGCTCAGTGGAATTGGAAGATAAGATCATCTAAGGAGAAACTGTAAGATGTAATACACCCTTTCTCCCTTACATTCCCTTACCAGGCTATTAAACATCAGAAAAAGAAATTAAATTCAGGCGATAGAAATAATAGATAATACCCTTTCTTGGCCTCTCAGATTTTAAAAATTAAAAATAAATAACTTTGAACTGGCGAGATGTCTCAGTAAATAGAATCACCTGCCACACAAGCATAGTGACCTTGGTATAATCCCCAGAACACATTATGGAAGGAGAGTGCAAGGTATTGAAAAATGTCCTCTAAGTTCTAGATATACTCACACATATATGCACATTGTCCTGGCTAATTTTGTGTGTCAACTTGACCCAAGCTGGAGTTATCACAGAGAAAGGAGCCTTCCTTGAGGAAATGGCTCCATGAAATACAGCTGTAAGGCATTTTCTCAATTAGTGATCAAGTGTGGGAGGACCCAGCTCATTGTGGGTGGTGCCATCTCTGGGCTGATAGTCCTGGGTTCTCCAAGCTGAACTAGCCAGGGGGAGCAAACCAGTAAGCAGCATTCTTCTATGGCTTCTGCATTCACTCCTGCCTCCAAGTTTCCTACTCTGTGTGAGTTCCTGACTTCCTCTGGTGATGAATGGCAATGTGGAAGTGTAGGCTGAATAAACAAAACTTTTCCTTCCCAACTTGCTTCTTGGTTATGATGTTTTGTGCAGGAACATAAACCCTGACTAAGACAAATTGGTACCAGCATAGTGGGATATTCCAGTGACAACCTGACCATGTTTGGGGAGGACTGTGAAAGGACTTTGGAACTTTGGGCTAGAAGAGCCATTGAATGTTAAGAGCTCTGTGAGATGTTCTATAGGAGCTTGGAAGACAACGTTGAGAACAGTACAGAAGATGGAGGCCTGGCTTGTGAAATTTCAGAGGGAAGATTAAAGACTTTTATCAGGGTCGCTGCTATTTTGATTGTGAAGATTCTCTGGTTTTGGTTAGTTGGGGCTGACGAATCAGCTGTGATTAACAAGATACCAGAACTACTAAAACTAAATCTTTGCATTACTGGGACTATTGATGCTGGTTAGCTGGGGCTAAGAAATTAGTAGTGACTAAGAAAAGACCAGCATCATTGAGGTGAAATCTTCTGGGAAATGTTTTCTGAGAGCACAAAGAGGCTGTGTTCCAGTGATAGCCAAGGTTGTACCTCATGCTGTGGCTGGACTTGGTAATGTGTAAGAGTCACCCAGGTGGTAGTGGTTTTGAAGACATGAAGGGGTCATGAAGAGCAGCTGAGTCTAGGCACTGTATGAGGCCATGGAAGGCTACTGGTGAAGGTGCATCCTCAGTTGCAGTTGATGGCCCAGGACTGAAAGGGTCATGTAAAGGAGGTAAGGCTTGACACCATGAAGAGAGCCTATGAGAAGCTATTGATGAACCCTAGTTGTAGTGGAAGACAGCAGGTTTTGGAAATGCCAGTATCATGAGATGATCACCAAGAGTAGCAGCAGCAGTGGAGTACAGGCATCTGGAGCCTAGAAGACAAGGTGTGTGCTACAAAGGACAGAGCAGGAGAAGTGAGCCAAGCCCTTGGAGGAGCCTAGAAGATCATGAATGGATCCCAGACATTGGAAGGTGAGAGTTTGATTTTGCTTTTGATTGTGACTAATCCCTGATATTTTATCTTCTTGAAGGAAGAAAGTATATTGGTAGAGCCCACAGTTAAGAGAATGAATTGTAAAGACTTCGAATTTTAAAAGAGATTGGATATTTTAAAGGGATTGAAATTTTAATACGTAAGAATTTCTAAGGACTGTGGGACTTTTAAAGTTATTTAGATCTTAGAGATGAATAAGAAAGTAAGGGTTGGGGCTTAATAGTGATGTGTTTGTGTGTCAAGTTGACAAGGGGTCAATTGTACTGGCTGATTTTGTGTATGGACTTGACACAAGCTGGAGTTATCACAGAGAAAAGAGCCTCCCTTGAGGAAATGGCTCCATGAAATACAGCTGTAAGGCATTTTCTCAATTAGTGATCAAGGGTGGGAGGGCCCATTGTGGGTGGTGCCATCTCTGGACTGATAGTCCTGGGTTCTATAAGAAAACAAGCTGAGCAAGCCAGGGGAAGCAAGCCAGTAAGCAGCATTCTTCTACGGTTTCTGCACCCACTCCTGCCTCCAAGTTCCTACTCTGTGTGAGTTGCTGTTCTGACTTCCTTTGGTGATGAACAGCAATGTGGACGTATAGGCTGATAGACCCTTTCCTCTTCAACTTGCTTCTTGGTCATGATGTTTTGTGCAAGAATAGGAACACTGACTAAGACAAATATGCATACACACACACACACACACACACACAAACATGTACACTCTAAAGATAAACACAAGAAAAAACTTAAAATCTATGAGAATATCCCTTTTCCTGTTTGCTTGGGTTTCAATATCTCATGACTGAAGTATAAGAATCCATAACTGCAAGATGGCAGCTTACTCTGGGACTATAATCATAATAGTTTCAGAGCATTACTCCACAGAAATGCTGATCAAATACTTGACTACTGTATACCTCAAAGAGCTTCTGAAAAAAATTCAACTACACTAGTTACATTATCAAACCTCAAAATTAAAAGTAAAATGTCATAAGACCTAAGATCCAAAAGCTGGAAGGCTAAGAGGATTTGCCTTCCTGCTGCAGCACAGAGACCAGAGACGCAACTCATGCAAATCAGCTGCTGGATAGGTTGCTTACATATGTGTGCACATGCATATGCACATGTACACAGTTGCAAGTATACATATATACTACACATATTCCTAGCCTTTGGTTCAGCTTGTGCCATATGTACATGGCACCAAAGCCACCTGTTATATATAACACAATTCTAGGCCCTCTGTTCACAACTCTGTATGTGATGAGAACTCCCCAGAATACAGATCAGGAGAGATATAGACCTGCTAAAGCTGGACAATGCAATGACCCCTACATGTATCCAGCAATTAGTGCAAGAAAAATTAGGTGCCTAATTTTCTAGTGCTTGTCATATACAGACTGTGGCTTCTTAGTTTGTTTCATGTTCCCTTTTCATGGGCAATGATCATAAGATCATGAGGTTTCATTTCCCCTTTGCTGTGCTTGACATATTTCAGTTTTTCCTTATTAATGGGGGTTCCCATTCCCTTCACAAGGAAAATGCTGTAAGTGTTCTGGAGTTGGAGGCAAAGCTCTCCTCTATGTAGTACTCACTGCACAAGGGAAAGCCTAAGTCTGTCTTAGGTTCAATCATCTTGAGAGACAAAAGTATTTGAAAGGAGATTACCTGTGGACCATTGCTCCTGTCAAGTGCTTTAGTCTGTGGATTTCTAGAATTATTCTTTTCTTGGAGTTTTTAATCTAAGGGTTCAAGTCTATATATCTTCATGGGAATGTTTTAAATAGAAATTTTAAAGAATTTTGAAAAGTTAACTATGGCCTTGAATTAATACCCACATTAATATGAAACAACAAATAATTATATCACGTAGACATTGCATCTTACCAGATTCTAGCTAGTTTCCACCTGTCTACTCAGAGGAAACTGCTAAGGTCTATATGAGACAGACAGACACAGAGAGAGAGAGAGACAGACAGACAGACACACACACACACACAAACAGAGAGAGAGTGAGAGAGAGAACGTGAATAGGCATGCACACAGGAGCACTTGTACACAAGCATGTATATATTTATACTTGCAACTGTGTACACATATGTGCATGTGCACACATATGTAAGCAAGTGTCTGCACATGTGAATATGTTTGTGCATGTGTATGTTGACCACATTATTCAATCAGTTATGAAATGTCATATAAATATAATTCAAACCATTTTGTCTCTGGCATATTTTGTTCAACACAATGATCTAAAGACCCATTGAAGATACTTTTATATCTACACTTGAGTTCTACTAGTTGCTGGGTATTATTCCCTTGAATGATTACACAGCAACCCATTCTTATACTGATGGATACTTGGGGCATTTCCAGTTTTTGACGCTCATGAATACAGCTGCTGTGAACAATCTTGCATAAAGCTTTTGCAGACATGTTATTTCATTCCTCTTGATTAAAGACTGAGGATTGCAATTTCTCTTTCACAAGTGAGCATCTGTATGGGTTCATCACACAGCAGAAATGCTTAGCCATTTGCAAAGCCGCATATTGCCTTACATCCATGTGAGTCTGAGCTGCTTAGAAATCTCTCTGGCATTGGGGACTGCCACTATTTTTACTTCAAGTTTTTCTGATAAGAATGCTGATATTTTATTTTGCTTTCAACATTTCTGTTAACTATATTAATTACCTGGACATGTACTTATTGGCCAGTTATAAATATCTTTAGGAAGTCATTATTTAATGTTTTGTCTGTGTTTTATAGATTGATTTATTGTCTTCTTAATTGCAGTAATTATTTCCGTATATTTAGAATCACTCCTTTGAGAAAATAAATGCTTTTGTAAATATTCTCCCTCATCTGTAACTGCTTATTAATTTAAAGGTCTGTCTGAAGTTTAATTAACTAATTTTATGCTTAAGGTAATTATTCTGCTCTTTAAGAATTTTGTGTAGTGAGACAAGGCAGTTTCTTAGAGAAGAAAAAGTAATACTTCAGACTTACTATACAGATGTACAGGTTTAGCTTAAAATTATCACCAAATTAATGTTTCTTGATTATCTGCATATGACTCTGTTACTTCTTCCATTAAGTTTATTCCTGTGTGTTTTATCTTTCCATGCTCTAGTCAGTAAAAATCTGCCCTGAGCTTCTTTTTTGCATTATTTACTGCTGCTGTAGAGTACACTAATTTGGGTTAACTTGTTTTATTTCCTGCAGTGAATGAACTCATTTGATCGTCCTAATTGTGTGTTTCTCTATAGTCCTTGGAATTTTCTCTGGGAAGATCATATCAGATGCACTTAGGAAGTGGTTTGCTTGTCTTTCCCTAGTTGAATGCTTTTTATTTCTCATTGCTTAATGGTCACAGCTAGACTCCTCAGTGCAAAAAGTACACTAGTCAATAGAAATGAAGAGACCAAACACATACACACTTGTCTTTTCCTGATCTTAGGAGGAAGGAATTCATTCTTTCGCTACATTTATTAAAAGGGCTGTTTCAGTCACTGTCAGTAAATCTCTTTAATACAAGACCTTAGTATCGAAGGTATTTTCTTCCAGAAAAATCCATAGAAACAAACAAAAATCCAGACAAGTTGCCAGTGATGGGGAGGCAAAGACAGTAGGATCTCTTGAAACTATTGGATGTCCACTCTAGCCAAAACAGTGAGTCTTAAGTCTCATTGAGAATAGCCTGTCTCCAAAGGTAAGGTGAACCGCTTTGAAGGAATGACACCCAAGGTTGACATCCAGACTCCATATACACGTTTATACACACAAGTGTACATGTGAGCTGAAGCCATGTGTACTGGGACTCTTATTTGTGGGAATAATTTCAACTTCTTTACTTATAAATTTTTAGAGATTGAAGATAAAATATTCTTGATTTATTGTTTGGAAGTTTGTATATTTCTCTCTAGGCTGTGTATCAGTACAACTAACTTACTGAATCAAGTGAAATGATAGGTATATTCACACATTTTAGTTGCCATCCACCCTTTTCATGTGAAGATGTTATCTCATCTGTTAATCTTTTCAAAAGAACAATTTTCATATAATTTTAGATTCTATATCTGATTCATTTACATGATCAAACTTCAAAATTATTTTTCATGGTCTGTGTGTGTGTGTATGTGTATTCACATGTATGTTTAATTTGGTAATCTTGACTAATCTGTAAAGTTTGAAATTTACTGATTTAAATTTTTTCTTTAAAATATATATGTGTGTGTGTGTGTGAGTGTGTATGTGTGTGTGTGCATATATACTATTATATATGTATATATACATGTATACTATTATATATGTATACTATATATACACACACACACACACATATATATATATATATGCTATAAATATAGCTCCATTTAAGGCATCATTAGCTGTGTCACATACAATTACTTTTTTATCTTTAGGTTTTGTTCATCTACTAGTATTTCCAAACATTCTTAGAATAATTATTCTTGGAACTATTGATCATGGCAAGAATATTTTTGAATCTTCATATTTTTCATTATTTCCTACAATCTTAGTATTTATTGATTGATTCTTAATTTAATCATTATTGTTAAAGGACATATTTTATCTTATTCCATTAATTATAATTGAACTTATTCTACTGACTGAAATGTGGTCCTTCCCAAAGTACATGAGAAGAAGGTGATTCCTGAAGTCTGACTTGTCGATTTAAAGGGCCTTCAAAGTCTCCCATTTCCTTACAGATCTATCTGGATGATCTATCTATTATTAGATTTATGCTCCTTGTTTTAAACTATATATGTATTGCATATAATGGTTGTTGCTTCACAGATTACTTTACTCTCTGTTCTTCAAAGGTTATCTGTTACCTTTTTGCTTTTGCTGCTTTAGATTAAAAATTAATGGGATTATTCCTGTTCATATACCTTAAGTGTTGACTGCTGCCAGTATTTCTCCCTACCATTGTTTTTATTATCTTGAAAGCAATGTTTCAACTGTGACTTTATGTATTTCACTGTTTTGGTTTTGTTTTCTAAGCCACAAGCCACATTTGTTTATGTGTTCCAGAAAAACGTTGAAATTGTAGGAATTATTCCTCCACACTTACTGACTTCTATTATCTTCTCTGAAGCTCCCATTACAGATACATTAGCTTATGTGTTAATGTGGAATAAATATTCGAAGGTCTGTTAAATTTTGTCTCTTTTTTGAGGTTATGTTTTTAAGAACATTTCCCTTTGTCTTGGATCACATACCGTATAGATATAGCTCACATACTCTTTATCTGGATATCTTTGATATAATTTTAGGTCCATTTGGTACATTTTACTCTTTCACTTAGGGGATGTTTAGTTTTTTGTGGTTTTTATTTGACTGCTAGGATTATCTTTGATTTTGTTATAATTTTCTTTTAAATTTTTAAATTTATTTTTAATTGATGTCTTTGGTTTAATATTAAAATAATATTCTAAGAAGTGAAATTAGGTCTTGAAAACAAAAGGCAATGGATGACAGATGTCAGATTATATTCAGAACTGAGGGGAAATGTGGTACAAAAGATAATTATCTTCGTCAGTGTTCTATTACAATGAAGAGACACCATGACCACAGCAAGTCTTATTTAACAAATAAAAAAAACATTATGTTGAAATTGGCTTAAAGTGTCAGAGATTTAGTTTATTATTATTATTATGGCAGGGAGCATGGAGTCATATAAGTAGACAGGGCACTGGAGATGTTTGAGAATTCTGCATCCAGATCTGCAGGCAGCAAAAGAGAGAGAAAGCCACTGGCTTAGGCTCTTGAGACCTCAAAGCCCACCCGCTAGTGACAGACTTCTTCTGACAAAGCCACACCTATTCAAACAAGGGCACACCTCCTAATATCAAGTAGTACCATTCCCTGATGACTAAGCATTCAAATATAGAACTCTACGGGGCCCATTCATATTCAAACCTTCACAATCTTCATAGCTAGAGATAGTAAAATTTGAGCTCCAGAAAAAGCTTAAATAATAATATAATCTCAGTGTTACATTTCCTGGATATTATATGGTTCTCTGGTTGTGTAACAGCAAATGTTTATTCTTAGCCTACAAGGATTATACTACAAAACAGTTTGCTATTTACTCTCTAGTATTTTGAGAAACAATTATTAATAGATGAAAGAAATATATGGTAGATAGATATATGATAGATGATAGAAAGATAGATATAGAGGATGATAGATAGATAGATAGATAGATAGATAGATAGATAGAGGAATAATCAATGATAGAGATAGAGACAACAAGATGTGAAAAAATTCCGTAAAATCTTTAAATTTTGTAAACTTAAAGAACATGTGAGGTCTTTATATTATTGTTTTGAATATATTATTTTCTGTTTATTTATTTGTGGTGTGTGTGCACGCACACCTACCATGGCATATATGTGAAGGTCAGAGACAACTTTCTGAGTCTCTTATTCCTTCCACACTGTGGGTCCCAGGAATCAAATTTACATCCACATATTAGGCTAGATCAAAGAAGTAATTTCAGACAGGAATCTAAATTTTATGCTAGAACAAGGAAGTAGGCTTCAGACATGAAAATGACTTTGGGCTAGGACAGGGAAGTTGGCTCAGATATTTTGATCATCCTGATAAGCCCTTAGAAACAGTGATCATGGGAGTGTTCACAGAATTTTGTTTATTGACTATTTGTACTTACTGTTTTCCTTGTTCCTTGGCTATTTGCATCTATTGTGTTGGTAGTTCCTCAATTAGAACTGATCTTAATATTTGAATGTAATTAAAATGGTATAAAAGCAAAAAGGAGGAGGGGGATGGGATAGAGGTTCTAGGGAGGGGGAATGGGGAAAGGGATGACATCTGAAGTGTAAATAAATAAAATGTACCATAAAAAAAGAGATTTCTTACTGAACCATTTTGCCAGACATTTTATGTGATTTGTGAATACTTTTCTTTTTACAAGTTTAAAGTCATATCAGAAGTTACAAAAATATTAATTTTACTATATGTAACAGGATATAATGTTTCCTGTTTTTTCTCTTATAGTCAAAGAAGTCAAGTTAGTTTATTCTTTGCGAAGTTTGTACATGTATGTAATATATCATGGATATGTTTCCCACATACACACTCTCTCTCATCTCCCCTCTGCTCTAGTCAAGTCTCTATCCCTCCCAATCTCTTTTCCACATTCATGACTTCTGGTTCTGTCTTCTGACTTGTTTAGTTTAATCAAGGCTATGTGTGTGATCATTAGACTGGAACTACCTCACTGTTGGTATATAACTGAAGATGGTGACTCTCCTTGAGTTTATCAGTAGGGAATAGTTCAACAGTGAGAGATAGGTCCTCCTGAGTCCCTCCTCCATCCATTGCCTGCTGTTGGTAGGTTCACTTTTGTGAAGACCCACTAAAGGTATCTGAAGCTACTGTGTGTTTCTAATTGCAATGGCTGGGTCTTGCCCCCAAACTTAACATCTCATAGTCCATCTTCCTATATTTGGACTCTTAAATCCTTTATATACCTGTCCAATGTTCCTTTGTCTTTATGGTGAATAGTATTCATGTCTTATTTAAGGGTGAAACTTCATCAGTCATTTACTTTACCTACTTATGTAGCCACAAGACTATGCACTTTCTGCCAAGAGATAAGAAATGGAAACAGCTTAGGTGACCATAGAGGTTGGAAGAATAATGTGATGCATATACACGAAGGGGATTTTATCCATGTGAAAATAAGAATGAAACTTAGAGGAAAAGAGAAAGTATTGCAGAAACTATGAATGAGATAGCACAAGCAGATGGGTGGAAATACCAATGCATTGCTTCCCTCATGTGTGGACCCTAGTCTTGAATCTCTAATTCCATGTGTTCACCTTCAAGTTCCTGTAGAAGTCAAGAAACTAGATAAGGGCCATTAGGAGAATTTCTTAAAAGATTTTGGGGAAGTAGAACATAGGTAACATGAATGGATACTAAGCAGGAGAATAGCAAGGATATAAAGATTTAAGCAGGGTAGATGATAGAGGAGAGAAAGCTGTAGAGGATAGAATTATTTCAAATGGAGGCACATCAAAAAAACATAGGAAATTTTAAATCTTGAAACCCAAGTAAACTGTAGTTTATAAAAGAATAAAACCCTTGCCAGTCAGGCAAAAGGTTCTACTGGCAGCAGTACATTGTTAAGCAATACGCCAGTGCCAGAAACGGAATATCTCTTTATCAATTAGGGGGTCAGGGAAACTGGCCTCCTAACAATACTGAACTGTTTCGTCAGAACTAAGTTAAACTGAATTGTTTCAAACAGAACTAAGTTAAGACCCTCTTTCTAAAAACATCATCACACATCTAGACTGAACGATACAGAGAAATCAAGTTGGAGCTGGACTGAGTGCTTCTTCTCTACCAGGTAGCATTTGTAGTTTGGTAAGGTGCTCTGAAGGCTGCTAGAGGAAAAAAAGACAAAAATGATATTACCTACCTTTGAACATTACAAGCTATGAGAGCAACTGTCTAGGTCTTGGCATGTCCAACATGTGAAATAGTGGAGCATAGTATGGGAATAACCAACAGCCTTCTGATTTACTATTAAGGGTACTCCAGAGGAAATCATTTACTCTTGGCACTATAAACTTGGTCAAAAGCCATAAATAGGAAAATGGCAGGTCCTAGTGGGCAGCTAGATACTTCAGTTTAGCTCAGTTGGCATAGTTTAATCTTTAAATATAAATTCTTTTAAAACAGCAATAAAACAATGAAGAGACAATACAGAAGGTATCATTGAACATGAGACTGGCTGAAGTTTTGCAATAACAGAATAACATCAAAATAAATTTTGCTGTGATAAAAACTGTTCTTAAATTATTTCAGTATTCTATTGAAGAAAAAATTAAACAAGTGCCACAGACATGATTTCCCAGTTACAATATTTCCTCTCACTATTCAGTATTTTCGAGGCTAAATTATTTAGTCCCTTGATTTAGTTCTGATGTGAGAATGAAAGAATCCTACAGACTGTTTTATTTACCTCTCGATTCTCATTCAACAGTTTGATGCTGTCATTTTTAATCCTTTCCCCATTAGTAGCATCAGAATAGAAAGAACATGCATTGTACTTTATCTCTGAATACTTAAAAGCCATTCTGTTATTTTCTTTCCTTAGAAAATTTTCGAACTTTCTTTTTCATTCATTCACAAGGCTATGTGGATGAGATAAGGCTTATCAATGATGGTGTATTCCTCCTCAAAAATACCTCAAAGAAAATATGCTTTAAAACTTCAAAACCTCAGGTGATGTAGAGGCACACAATTACACATTTATTTTCTAACTCTTCTTTACATATTTCAGCACATATGCATAATGAGTTTATCATAACATGTTCAGTTTTAAACATGTATTTTTTTTCCTTTGTATCATTTTCTTTATTTTCTTTTTTTTTCTTCTGTTTTTTTTTTTCAAATCGTAATTTTTACTTATTCACACAGGGGTTATAAACACAAAAAGGCAGGACGTGGGGAAGGGGATGAAGCTAGAGCATGGGTGTTAAGGGGGAGTACAGCTATCATTCAGAACAGGATATTGGGGTTATTTTTGCTTGCTTCTTTTGGTCTCTGGGCCTTAAATAGGCTGATTAACTTTGTGAAACAACAGATAAATAATTTGGTAGCAAAACCTATTCAGATACATTATCATAAGTTATCTATGGAGGACCACGAGACTCGAGATGAGGTTGTTACTCTCTCCAGAGTGTTCCTAAAATCCAACTCCACCCAACCTAAAAGAGGGGACCTTCTGCCCCTAGACCAAGCAGAGAAAGGCCACCCAGAACCCCCTGTGACTGGCGATCTAAACATATATTTTTGAGAGTTTTTTACATTCATGTTTTATTTACACCATTTCCACTCCCACTGTCCACCTCCAATTTCCCCCGTGTCATAATCCAGTCCACCATTATCTCTCTTTCAAATTTATGACCTCTAATTAGTGTTACACATATATGCAACCTTCTGTACCCACTGAATGTTTCTTTCCATTATTTGAGCAATGTTAGTTGAATATCAGTTCTATATCTGTTAGTTGCCTGTAGTTTTTCCTCTTTGGCTAGGGCCTGGTGAGATTTTTCCCTGTGGTCATTTGCACGTCAACTGGCAGTGTCATTAGGCAGGTATTCTTTAGGAAAACATATTATTCAAGTTTTATGGATGCCACTTCTCCATCTCACAAGCGATATCCTATCCTCCTGTTCTTATAACTCTACTGTCCCCTCTTCTGCAATGTTCCTTGACACTGAGATGTAGAAGCTGTGCAGTAGATGTATAAGTTGGGGTTGAGCATCCCATGATCTCCTGGTCTCTGCATTTTGAGCATTTGTAGATTTCTGTAATAGTCTTTAAGTTTCAAAAAGAAATTACTTAGGTGAGGATGAGACCTAGATTTGCCTGTGGATATGAGAGTGTTTTTAGAATGTACTTAGAAATTGTATTGGCTTAGGAAATTGGTAAAATTGGTGTCCTCTCTAAGGTCCAGTATATTTGCTAGCAAATAATTTGTTCAGTTTTAAACTACCAGGCATGATTCCCTTCCTACTGAGTGAGTGGTCTACTGTCCCATGAGAAGCTGTTGCTTAGTCCTGAGAAGTAAGTGCCACTAGTACACAACAACAGTTGGGTAATATATATATATATATATATATATATATATATATATATATATATATTGTACTCATTGCTACGGGTCAGAGGGTTTACACTAGGAAGAAATTTACTGAGTATGGTAACCCAGACCCAGAAAAATAAATATCACATATTCTCTCTTGTTTGTAGGTCCTGGCTCCAAATCTTGGGATGTGAGTGTATAGCCAGCTTTAACTGTGAAAACCAGGAAAATTAAAAGTGACCATAGAGAAGGGAATAATGGAGCACAGTTGCTATGAAGAGGAACGTGTGAGAAACAGGAATGGAGACTTAATCTCAGATCATGGCCAACAGGATAAAACAGAGAGATAGGAGTCAGGAGAGATAAATGGCACTAAGGATACTGAAAAGGCCATAAAGAAATATCATTTTATGTTTACTTAAAAATACATTTACAATATATAGGAGTGTGTGTGTGTACACACAGAGAGAGTATAAACATTGTTGAACCACTTTGGATTGATATTGCAAAAGCTCCAGGGATAGGCACATGAATCCTCACTTTGAGTTGTTGATCACAGGAGTCCAATAGACTCCCAAAACAATAGGAGTGATTACAGGTGCCCTTGACTGATTCCCAGAATCAGTTTGGGAATGGTCACCTGGAGGTAAGATCCTATTGCTTAGCATACCACTCCTTAACCACAGTACTTGGAGGAATCAAACTAGAACCCACCTGGAAGCCCCCCCTCCCTGAGGGCGATCTCTCATAGTATTTTTATCCATTTTTAGTAAATAATTTCGTACATATAAGTGAAACTACAAACAGGTGATTTAAAACCAAATAAATACGTCTCTATTCCATTACCTAATTAAACCAACATTTTCATTCTCAATTGCTCTTAAATGCATGCAAGTTATATTTTTACACGTGTAACTTTATACAGGAGACAGTTTGCTGTTTTGTATATAATACTTTATTAATGCTTGGCACACATTTTGATTTGCCATACATATTACTATTCTTCTTTCTTTTTCCTCTGCCCTTACTCACCTCCCTCTTAGGAAACCCAATGTTAGCAGATGGTCATATATTTTTTCATATTTATCTTACAACAAATATGCAAATATATATGATCATACTTATTCTAAGTCATTAAAATTATAAGTTGCTAAGTAAATGAAGACCATAAATTGGTAGCGTAAAATTAGAATATTTTGGCAATTGGTTGCTGTATATAAGTATGTTAGTTATAGTTCTTGCAATATAAAGTTACTGTTTTTTAAATTTTCTTACCTAAAGTATATCATGATTTCACCTTGATTTGATTTCCCAAGAGGGAAATTAAACTCTGATGCTGTTGTAAAGCATTTCAATACAATATCCATCCAGATTTGTGTAATCTTCCAATCTTGTCACAATTTTTGTGTCCATATCCAAGTCTGAAGGATATGCTTGTGGCTTTTGGCTACATGATGTCTCCAAAGTTTTAAGTATTGTTGTCAATGGAAGCGGTAGCTTTTTCTTTATTCAAAATATTTATTATGCATTTATACCTTTATTACATGTTGTACTTGAAAAACTAAAACAATACAAGGTCAGTAACAACAAAACAATGGAATGTGTAAGTGGATGATGACAGACACTTAGCTGGGTAGAGTCCTGGGTGGAGGTCCTTTTTCTGTATCAACCAGAGTGCCTCTTGCATATATTACAGAGGGAAGAAAGAACACAGATGAATTTGGTGAGTCAGATTAACACCCAATAGTTGAAAAAAAACCCTGCTTTTGTGTCTTTTAAGGTCATTTTATTTTGTACAGATGTAATTGTAAAATACATCCTCTTTCAGCTTGTGACACACATTTGCTACATGTATGAAATAATGCATCACATCTAATCTATCCCTTTCTATAATTGAGTGATATTTCAAGGATATTCAAAACTATAATCAGTCATCCCTTGTAGATGAACATTCTGATTATCTCTAGATTTGGTGACATCAAAGGGTGATTTCACGTGAGCTTCATACAGATATCTTTAGAAATCTCTGTATTTTGGTTCTGTAAGATACATTCTCAAAAGTGTTTTTCTTGTATCTCTCTTTCTGCTTTTAATATCTTTAAATTTTAAACACAATTATACATATATATACATATATACATATACATATACATATACATATACATATACATATACATATATATACACACACATATGAATGATCAGGTCTCAGAAAAGGTAATCACAATTTATGTTTACTCTTGGCAAGATTTGAGTTAGGAAAAATCCCACCATTCTGTGCAGGGATATAGGTTTTGATGATATGAATGTTCTCATTATGGACTATCTCCCTCACATCACATGATTTTGTTAAAGCCAGACTTGCAAAATGATGCTAACAGTCTATTTGTCAAGCCAGCATGCTTCTTTCTGACAGACTGACTTAAAACAATTTCATTCCAGGACACTGTCACATTGTGTCAAGTGTAAGTATGTCTTAGAAAGCAGGACTATGCAGGTTAAGGGAGAAGTTATACATCTGTGATACATATACACAGATGTATAACCTCTCTCCTTGCTCTATTGTTTAGATACTTTACAAGCAAAATTCTGTGGTCCTTAAACCTGCATAAGGAATGTCCTACATTAGGAACAGCTTGCTATTTTTCTATGACTTCTCTCATGATGAATGATATCATCAAGCAATAAGCAGTTATTACTTTGTACTGAGATATTTGGGGAAAATATATGAAGCATTTAACTATACAAACTGTTGATATGATGAACATCCAAACAGTTTTCAATTCTCAAAAATCATGACAATATTGCAACATAGGAAGTGGGTCTGGTTTTAATTGCTCATGATAAAATAAGTTAGTAGCATTTTGTAGTTATTATAGGACAATGGGTTCTGACTTATCAACATGTCATGTATCATGATTAAACCATTATTGGTTAGCCATTTATGCCGATATAAGACTGACAAATAACACAGAAATCTACCAGGACCATCAGGTTTCACATCTCTCTCTTTTTTAAAGTCTCCAATCACATGCTACAATTCTAAATCAGCTGCTGTGCATTTAATAACTTCTGATTGCTGAATCTGCAAGATGCACTCAGCGTGATCCATCACACATAAACCTTGATGGAGTAACACAAGACCTGAACTCTTGATTATCCATATCTTTGACATGCTCCAAGTATCTTTGGAAGCTTGAAGTAGTCAGAAATATGCAGCTTGCTTTTGCTGGATTTTTTTTTCTGTCATTTTAAATATTCCTACTATATTATATGTAAGTCATGGCTACAAGGCAATAAAAGCTTTGAGATGTAAAAAGATCACTTGGCTTATTTTTAAAATTACATTTGTAGGCATTCATGTTCTGTGTACATGAGAGATAAGTAAGCATATGTGATGGTGTGTGTGTCAGGGGACAGCTTGTAAAAGCTGGCTTTTTCCTTCCACCATGTGTCTCCTGAGGAGTGAAATCAGGCCTGGTGGCAAGCCCTTTGAACTCTGAGCTATCTCAACAAAACCTTTACACATTTCATTACAAGAAAATAATATTCCTTTCATGTCTGGCTTTTACAGTCTAGAGTAACACATAGATTTTATTAAGGATATTGTCTATACTGTCTCCATCTTCAAACACCCCCTTGGAGTCCAGGACAATGATGAAGCCTTTTTTAGGTTTTCATTAATTGTGCTTTTTATAAATCTTGCACTGTATACATGTTTAATGACTGCATAACTACACAATGGAAGCAAATGTTTTGTTATTGTCCATTGTATTGTGATAAATGTTGATATTAGGAGTCAATACAAACCTTTATCCTTTAATTCCCGAGTTAACTGAATTGAAATTGTATATCTCCTTTTATTGATCCACTTACAAAGAGGGTAATTTTGTCATGAGTTTTGTGACCCAGAATCTTCTGTTGTCTTTGTGTGATTTTAAAACTCAGTATTGCCACCTAAACTCTTAAGTGTCTCATCCTTAGGAGACAGGGAAAGAAAGGAGAGAAGTGGGGTATTGTTTACAGGAAAGGCTTCTCTATATTCTTTTTTTTAATTAGTTATTCACTTTACATTTCAATCCCAGTCCTCCCTATTCCAGACCACCTCACATAGTGCCTACCCCCGCTCCCCTCCCCTTCTTCCCTAAGAAGAGGGAGGTCTGGCCTGGGTCCACCTCACTCTGACACAGTCACTGTAGGCCTATGCACAACCTCTCCTACTGAGATCAGACAAGAAGGTAGAGTTACGAGACTGCCAACACTCAACTTCTTTGTTTTAGGGGTAAATAAATCCAACTGTCTGCATCTTAAGTCAGTCATGGGGAAATATCAGGTATTTATAAAAGAAGTCTTCCTCCACTGCCCTGGGTCTTCTGCATTTGCCTTAACAAGTACTTCAGGTAGTCACAGATCTTTACCTGACAGAATAAACTCAAGTATCATTCATGAAGGGAATAGTTTAGTTATAGGCGTGCTTAGTTGGAAATTTTGTGATTTCCCATTGCCCTAAAATACAGTGGAGAGAAAAAAAGACATACACTAAAGGATTTCCAGTTTTTAACATAATTCTATTTACCTTCAATGTGAAATAATAGTCCAGTTTACCCCTAGTACACATTATCAATCACTTACAAGCACAAGAACTTTTTTTCCTGGTGATTCAGAGGCAAAAGCAATCCAAAGTGGTCAGACAACAATCACAGCTTCCTATGAACAGCCTTTATGGCTGTTTTTCAAGTGGGGGGGATATTTTTTCTCTTTGTAATGAAGGCCTCATGACCAGCAGAGAAAATTATCATGGAAGATAGAAGTGCATATTTGCTACTGACTTGGTAGGAATACTAACTAATCATGTGACCTGGATTTCTACCCCCTTGATATCTAAACAAATAGATCTGCCACCAGAGAGAAACAGCACTAAAAACAGTCTAACCTTGAACGATCTTGCCATCTAGGCAACATTGTGGCATTGCCTTTTGAAGACTCAGTCAGTTCCTTGATCAGACATTAAATAGGATAAGGCAGTCTTCAAGTCATGTGCTAGTTTGGGCAGAAGAAGTATTGAGTTCAGAGACAGCAAATCTATGTCTATAAATGTCTATCGCAACAAATCACTAGCTCTCCCATAATGGACACAATCCAATACAACCAAATCATTTTCAGATTGCTGGCTGATGAATTTGAGAAGTACCAGGGACTCTGATGTTAGTATTTGGGAACTTAATAGTGGCCATAACCAAGACAACTTTGGTATATAGAATTTACTGGTCAAAGGACTTCTATATAAAGTGAAAAACCAGGCCAATATGTTTAAGTACCACTGGAAAGATTTCCTTTCACCACCATTTTTAAGTTCAGGGATGTTCCACTTAATGCTATAAGGATGTAGCTACATACACTTCCATGATGAAGAATTATCTATAACTCAGCATCAAGCTTTTACCACCATCTACTCTATTTGTCAAATGATAGAAACAGTTTCAACCTGGCTATGGATGAAAGCTTGTGAGAAAAGGCCATGTAGCAAAGTTGGGGACTTTAGGCACTGGTCTACTACCTTGTATAATTAATTTGTGTCTTTGGGGGATTTCTTGGACCTGTCTAATATACATATTACTTCTATTTCATGATGAGGTGCTAGTGGGCCTGCCTGAATATGCAGTTTACTAGGTGATGTCATGGCAAGTTAATATTGGCAGCTCAAGTTGCATTATATATTTATGGGAAAGTTGCTTAAGAATTAGATATCTTAAAGCATGTTACCACCTTAGTTGTTTTCAGGTATAACCCACTCCACAGACCCAACACCCCCGCTAAACTATTTGCCAACTAAGAACTCTGTCTCACACGGTTACTATAATGGCCCTTTGTAAAATCTGGCTTATACATTATACAAACTAAATGTTTAACTTACAGTGGTAAATATAAAACAAAGTTATTTAAATTTAACAAACTGCTTTGGCAATGATCTCTAACATAAATTTTCAACTTGTCTGAAGTATTTCTAGTCCTAAATTTCCTGTAAATCAAAATTCAAATGTGAGTTGTCTTATATGAGGAAAATATTTAATCATAAGAAAATTTATAACAAAATATCAATTAAATATCAAGAAAATATGATCAAATCCAAATATACTAAAGTATATTTGAAGAATGAGTGCAGTTTTTTATGAAACATTAATATTCAGTAGTATTTATAAATGTTATGTTTACTGTGGCATTCCATGTAAATAGACATTTTGAGCACACAAATTTTCAAATAATTTTATTTTCCTTTTAATCAATAATTCCAAATATGAAGACAAATAGATAAAATAAGAGAAAATACATAATAATTCAGCACAAATATAATAAACAAACATGTATTTGACCAAAACTGCACCTTTCAAAGATACAAAATTATACACTATAGAGATTTTTATTATTTATCTTTTAAATAAGTGTTGTTGACATTGAAAATGTGTGTGAAACTAAACAGGCCTGCTCTTTTCTGATGAGGAAATGGAGGGCGACTAGATCTAGGAAGCAAAGTGGTGGTGGGGAATTGGGAGTAGTGGAGGCAGAGAAAACTCTGGTCAGGATATACTGTATCAGAGAAGAATCTATTGTCAATTTAAAAAATTAAATAAAGTAAATAAATGCAAAGTTTCTTAACATCCAACAATGCATTGGAAAATTATCTTATAAAGCTAAAGTGGAGATTCAGTTGACAAATCTTTTACTACATGATACTTTAAATTTTTCCAGGAATGATAGTTCTTATCTGTAATGCTAGTACTCAAGAAGATGAAGCAGAAAAGCAAGGTCAAAGCTGTCAAGGGCTGCCTTGTAAGTTCAAGGTCAGCCTGGGATACAAATCAAACTCCTCTATCAAAACAAATACAACATAAATTTAATATTATAATGTTCCTAAATTAATCTAAAAGCAGAAAAACGTTTCTCTATACCGTTTTTTGAAATAATTTGGGGACCAATATACGTTAACTCAAACCCAGCAATAAGACTATTTATGATTCAAGTGAATAAGCTTTAATAGTTCTTTTTAAAATTAGCTTATCAGTCATGATGTGGCATGGTTCTTTTATGAAAATGTCAGACCTGTTCAAGCCATGTATGTAGAAAACCATATATATCATGCTTATCCTACACACACTCGGAAAGAAGACCACTTAGTTTCTCTAATGAAAATGTCAGACGCATGCATGGTCTGGCTCATACACCCAGTGATAAGGAAACAGACATAGTTTAATTCATGTTTCTAAAGTGCCAGCTTACAACCATTCATTGAATCCAGTCCAGGCTCAAAGCATAATTGACAGCAGCTCAAATTCTCAGCCAACACCAAACAACATTCACTGAATCTGTTGCTATTGGTTTTGTTTGGCTTTCAGGTGCAGGACCCCTGCTAAATGGAATCCTAAAGGGAGAGCTTTTTTTATGATGTGCATGTGGGTGCTGGGGTGTGTGTGTGTGTGTGTGTGTGCATGTACATGCACACACACATACACACACACACACATATACGTTCTAATATTACAAATATCCTCCAATTGGAAGGCAAACAATGAACAGGGAATGTATTTATTGCTGAGAACCACGACAGACCACTAGCTGTGAGGCTAGTAAAGTTACCTAGCACATCAGACAAATAGAGGTTTCTATCCAGGACATTGTTTCATCGGTGAACACTTTATTTACCCTTGGCATCTTATTTTCTTTTCACCACTAAATGGTTGTGCATTTATAATTAATGAGTTGGCACTGTATTATTGATACGAAATTCAAGACAGTTTGCAACAGAGCAGTATACGTTCAGGAAGTTTTATACCTAAAATGGTTTTTGAACCATCATTGTCTACAAATGTTAAGCATTTTTATGTATGTGAAATGTATATTAGTTCAAGATGCCACGCCCATTCAGATTAAATTATAGTGAATTAATGACTGAAAAGTAAGTGAATACAGAAGAGTTGAATGACTACAAAAATACAAATTTCTATGATTAAATAACACTAAATGTAATAGATTTGAAAACCTCCACACTTCCCTTCCTTGTTTGTGTTATTAAAACTCTGGTTTCTCAGTTGCCATTATCACTAGCAAGCTAGAAAATCCTTATAGTAAACAGCCAAGTCTCTACACTCAAGAACAAAGAGGTGTCGTGCATAGCAGGAATTCATGGGAAGTGGCAATAACTAGTGTAGTCACCACATGATTATTAAAAAATATTGGTTTTATATTAAATTAATTAAAAGCCCCTATAAGAAGTGCTATGAGCTATAAACAACTGAAAAGAGGAGAGCCAGTCTTCTATAGGAGGAAATCCCCTGATAGATTGTCTAATCACAAATGGTTATTCTTTTAAATATGTATATATAAAGACAACATTAAATGAACTCAGAAGGACACATATGTGTGTGTGTGTGTGTGTGTGTGTGTGTGTGTGTGTGTGTGTGTGTGT
>NW_021620661.1:1901296-1937232 GCF_004785775.1 Grammomys surdaster
TGTGTGTGTGTGTGTGTGTGTGTGTGTGTGTGTGTGTGTGTGTGTGTAAAAATTATAGAAGTGGTTAGGAAATTGAGAAAGTGGGGGGGGGTGGATAGAACACCAGAAAGAATTGAGTGTGAAACACCAGGAGAGTTGGATCTAAAAGAGGAAGGGGCTGAATGTAAACATAGTACTCATATATGAAGTTCTCAAAAAAAAATGTTTACAAAGAAAAAAAATCCAAAGATAAAATCTTAATAAAGAAACCAATCTTAGTGTAACTTTAAAGAGTGAATAGAAATATTTTACGTAGGAAAACCAGATCTTGAAGAGTATTCCAGGAAAGATTCATAATCTGAAGGAAACCAGAAATGAGAAGGCTGGGTTACCCGTAATGATGCATTCCCAGAGAACAGTCAGATAATTCAGTTGGCCAGCTTTCTAAGAAACTGGTTTCCAGACGTTTTTCAGACTTGATGTCATCAAGAAGTCTTTTCATTCAAAACTGAGGTTATAGACAACTCTCTGCAAACCATTGATCATATCCAATTAGCTTCTAATCATTAGAACATTGTAGTAATCTCATTATGAGTCCTTCACTTTGGTCTTCCCTGCATGACAAAATATTGCACAGTTTTCTTTTGGGAAAAATATATCTAAAAATATTTTAATAGAGAGTAATATGCTATCACATCCTTAAATAAATCACTGGAGAAATATAATCCTATATAGCCCCACATAACATGTTTACAGAGTAATAATTTAATTTACAATCATGATTGTTATTATTTAATCTAAGCAAGCTATAAGATGTCAAAATTCTAGAAGTATATACTCTCATTTGCATCAACAATTTTTCTGTAATTGACACTGTATTTATAACATAATTAAACACAATCCAATACAAACATATTATCTAATAAGACAGTATAGTAGAGCAAGTTAGGTGTTATGTTGTGTTTTGTAAGGTAGATTTTTAGAGAGGTATGTTTTCCAAAAGGATAACAGGTGGGTTTCTTCTTGTTAGTACTGTACATTACCAAGAGTTCACAATCTAAATATAATCTTTCATTTCGTATATATTAGATTTATCTGTCTCATATTCTTCTACCGGACCCTCTGCATCAAGTAATTTAAAAGCCCAAAGGGATAGGTTGTGGCTGAGCCAACAAGCAGTTTCTGGGGTTCAACTAGATTGAGCTCAATCCCTGCTAAATAGCAGGGCTTCCTAATGAGTTCATCTGTGCACTTCTCCAGCAGTTACCAAGATCAAGGTTTGAAATATATCACCTTATAAACTGGGTGAGTGTGTAGATGGGTACTCTGACTAATTGATCTTTTTGTGTGGTAGTTACAGCTAAAGGATTTCAACTGAGTTTCAAAACATTGTTCCATCAATACATTGCAGACTCTTCAGTGTATTTCATTAAATGCTTCTTTGAAAGGTCAGTCAGGGCTGGCCAATTTCTCCTGTGGGATATTGAATCTGACCTTTGGATTGCTGTTTCCCCTTCTTGTTAATCCTACCTCCTGGATTCAGTCTTTCCATGTGTTTCAATGGAACATGGCTGGTGGCCACACAAATGAATGGCCTTTCGGAGATTTATGAAATGTCCTAGATGCCTGATGAATTATTTTCAGGATAAGGGTAATCATATGTACTTCTTATCTATTTTGCCTTATTATAAATCCATTTTTGAAGTACTATTTATAAATCATACTTTCCTGTTAGAATAATTCTGGTAGACCCCTCCCATTCTTTTTTGTTCCACACCTATGTCCTACCTCAAGAAATTAAAACAGAATACCTGGCTTTAGGACCCAGATCTTAGCACTCCTTAAAAGCTACCCAGGAGAATCTGATAGCCAATATGGAGAACTATTGTGGGAGACCCTGAATTATCTTAACAAAATTTTCAAATACTTTCCTAAAGAATCCAGGCAGTCATGTGATGTTTTCCAATCTCTGGTCCTTTGTTGGAAATTAAAGTGGATCAGCTTCACTTGCATCTCACACTAAACCTATTTTGTGATATTTGTGTTCAATTTCTAGCATATTCTTTAATTCTCTCAACTTAATTTTCTGCCTTGTACTCCATAGACAGAGAGAGGAGAAGACTGTGAATACATGTCACTGTCAGTTTTTACTTGGTGTATAGTAGTGTCCTCAACACAGGCTAAACCAGGGAAAACAGCCAATTTACTGAATCACATAACAGAAACATTTTGGCATAGAGCTGAACAAGGGTGGTTTTAACTAGCCATCTGAATTATGGCCATAGGTTTTTCCCATCCTCCATCTCATGGCTCTGCATCCTGTTGTTCTGGCTTTGTTCTCAGGTCTCGTATTTAGGCCCTTTGAGTTTCACACTAAAACTACTCTGTAAGTTAAACAGCAGACTGTGTCTCCCCAGGTAGGTTGTATTGATGCTTTGGCAGTTGTTTTAATTGGCTTATCCTGTATTCCTGAAATTTCTTCTCAGACAATTATGATACACAGAGATATCAGAGGTTTACAGTGTTTCCCATGCTCTCATGCGGCAGTCAGAAATAAGTTCTTATCTGAAGTACACTACTTGAAATTGGAGTAGTTTATACCAAAATCTATGCTACTGGAGTGAGGGATGAATTCTTATCTGAAGCACGCTATCTGAATTGGAATAGTTTACACCAAAAATCCATGCTACTGCTGACTAAATAGAAAGCATCAAGCCTGGGCTTCACAAAGACACTCAAAACGATTTCTACTATGGGGCAACTGAGTCTTTGCAGTGTGAGCTTTTATGATGAAGAAGCAAAGGACAAATAAGGGAGGTCAGACCACCTCAGCCATAGCCAGCTTCTTATCAGCACCCAGGCACAGAAACCAGTCCCAAATTATCAATACTAACATGGCTTCCTTAGTGAAATGTTAAGTTGTAAAAACAGCCACTTAGGGAAGAAAGGAGACTAAATGGCATTTTAGGAAACAGAATGAGAAAGAACAGTTCTGTTTTTTTTTTCTTCATGCTTATTTTTTATTGACTTAAACCAACTCCCATCCAGTTCTCTTGTCTTTAATATTTTACATTTTCCTTCAAATAATAGCTATCTTTTGAACATTTCCAAAATATCCATTTATATTTATTGATATTATTTCAAAGGTCACGTCAGTATATTATTTCAGTTCTTTTGTTTTTACTTACATCTTTATCACCTAAAAAAAAAAAAAGAAATGAAAGGCACTGGAGACCTGGCATTCATGCTTAGTGAGCCTATACATTCTGGACGAGATGATGCTGTGAATGCCAAATATAGTGACCTCAAAAGCCCTCTCCATATCCTTGTGGAAAAGATACAGCTTAAATATTGCCAGAATTTTAAAGAGTGGCCCTTTGACTTTTAACCCTTTGTGATATTTGATTGAAATCTAAAGCCTCTCCAAGATTATCTGATTAATTATTATGGTTTGGATGGAAAATGTCTCCCTCAGGCTCAAGTGTGAATTCTTGGTCAGGCCACAACAGTCCATTGTTCTCGGACATTGTAGAACTTCTTGGAAGTGAGCCTTAGCTATCAGAAATAGGTCCCCTGGGGAGGACATTTGAATGGTACATGCGATTCCAGTTCTGGCTTAGGGTTTCTGTGAGTGAGAGCTCTGAGATACTCACCTATCACTCCAGATGAAGCTACCTCAGATGCCATGCTTTATGCTATGACTGACTGATCTAATCTATTACATGCTGAAATCTTTCATTAATTTTTTTGCTGTCAGATGTCTTGGTCACAGCAATTTAACAGTGACTAACACACTGTCCATGGTAGGGACCTAACAACAGTTCTTACGTAAGGTGGGATAAAATGAATCTACATCTCTCCTCCCCTGGCCTTCATTTTATCATAGATATAATTATTAATGTATGCCAATTAGTTTTATTAATTACTATTTTTCTTTAGATGGATTGGTTTGTTTTATAACTTTTTGCCTCTTATATTTCTAGTCTACCTACAAATATTGCTTCCATAAATGTTATTCTTTGTAGAAAAAGTTTGGAAGAAGAAACTATGACCCCTAATTATACCATTTAAATTCAAAATCTATTATACATTGATAGTTTTCAATTTTTTTTCAGTGTAATTTGCTTATACATAGCTTATGCTTTCCTCTTACATCCTTGATGTTCATGGTACCTCTTCACCTGATCATAATACCAATTTACCAAACAGATAAGTTCACCAGATCTCCTTACCATATCCATCTGTCCCTGCCATCACCTTACTTAATGCCTGTCTTTCTTGCATTCTCACTGGAGGTTCCTAATGCTCTCCCCAATTCCTTGTGTCTAATGCTATTTATTCTCCATGCTAGGGCCAAGCATGATTTGTTTAAGTCTATGTATTTGATCATCTAATTACTCTGCTTTAAAATATACGAATACATGTGGTGGGGGATAGCTCCGTCAAATAAAGTTTGTCACACAAGCATGAGGCCCTGGGTTAGACCCCTAGAATTCATGGAGAAAAGGATAATTGGTGTGAGTGTGCAGTTTTGTAATCCCAGCACTGGAGATATGGAGACGGGAAGATCCTAGGAGCTGCCTGTTCAGCTTGTCTAGTTGAATTGGAGAGCCTCAAGCCTCAGTGAAGAGTCCAATAAAAACCAACAAATAAAGAAAGCTCCCCACCAAAACAAGGTAGATAGATAGTTTCAGGTCAACCCAACGTTGACCTCTGACTCCCACACACATGGTCTAACATACATGAACTTGCATACATGAACATATACACAAAGGTGAGAATGCAAACAGATTCCCATTGTTTCTTGCTATGATAAGCCAAGAAACAAACTCTGGGCCTGACATAGAGGTCTCTGTACAATGTACTTTCTTTCCTGATCTCAGGATACTCTCTCAGCCATTCTCCCCCTCCCTCCCTCACACTACAGCTTTGTTTTCTAGAAACCCACATCCTCCCCTCAATATAGGGATAGGTATATAGGTATAGGAAGTATAGGGTTTATAGGATGAAAACCTGAGAAGAAAATTTTTGTGCATATAACCATAACAGTTTTGGTATTGCCTAACTTAAAGAATTTATCCTTCTCTGCTGTAGAATATCCTATAACATGTTCTATTTTTTTAAAAGATTTATTTTATTTTCAATTATGTGTCCATGCACAAATATGTGCCCATGAGTGCAGGTTCCTGAGAAATCCGAGGCATCAAATCTCCCTGGATCCTGGGTTACAGGCAGTTTTAAGTTACCCAGCTTGTGTGCTAGGTAAGAAATTGAGATCATCTGCAAGAGCAGAAAGTGCTCTTAAACTCCAAGCTGTCTCTACAGTCCAATACTTTGTCTAAAAAGTAGACAAAACCAATACTTTGTCTAAAAAGTATTCCCCACTTGGGGTTCAAAGCTTAGGTCAAGCATTAGATCTTCTCGAAGCTCCTCAGAACAGAAGGAAGACCTATCATGCCACATCATAAGACTTGTCTAAGCAAACCCTAAATCTCTGGGAAGAGCTCAGTAGAAGAATGCTTTTGGAAGGACACAGTGAATGGCAGCGTAGGGCAGTCACTTTGGAGATTCGCTGGTACAAGCAGCATGCCGTTTCCGTTCTATGCTTCATGAATATGACGATGATATAGATGTTGATGTGCTGCCAACTTCTGCATTAGCACTGCTTCACGGCCTCTCTCATACAAGTCGTACATTAATTCTCCTGTTGTAAATCTGCCTGTCAGGCTAAAACAGTGCTGTAAGCCCTTCATAACATCCTGTTCCTCTCTCTTCCATGCCCTTGGCAGAGAACTGACTTTATATAGGAAACTCAAAGTGTGGGGTGAATGTGTACAGTTACGGATGACACGGTGATTCCCATCATAAGATAACTTCAGAATCTTTTCTCCGAACTTCATCAAGAACCAGGCTGAAAACTGAACATTTTTTATTATCTATAACAAAAGACTCTTCCAAGAATGTGTGTATTTAAATTATAATACTTTAAACAAATAGGTAGTTTTAATATAATTAGTTAATTGGTTTGGGTAAGTACCAAAATTTGTTTCTAAAAAAGATATTTTCACAGATAATCAATCAGTCTTGGTAATACATAAAATACTCATAGTGTATCTAAAAAATAAATATTTTAAAATATACTTGAAATTGGATACTTTATATGAAAATAGTAATTGTAAATATTAATATTTTTTAAAAGTACATAAGGGTTAGCACCATCAACCCAACAGAATATAGGCTCACCTAGAATACAAGCGTCTAAATCTGGCTATTGGGAATTAAAATGATTACGTAAATTGAGGTAAGAAAGCAGCAGGCTGTGAGTGGGATCTTTGGCTAGCTAGGATCTTCAACTGTATAAATGGAATGGGAGCCACCATCAGCAGGTCACACACTGCTTCCTGAGTGTGGATGTGTTGTGAGCAGATGTTTCATGTTCCTGTTGCCTTGACTTCCTTGCTGTGAAAGAAAGTCCTACATAAGAAAGGACATACACAACAAACACATACATAATTGCATATATACATACATACATACATTCACCCACACACACATACACACATACATACACATACATACATGCAAAAATGCATACATGCATACATAAGAAAGTCATACACAAGAAACTTACGCATACATGTATACATAATACATAATACATAAATGCATAATACATAATACATAATTTCTTTCCTCAGAATGTTTTATCACAACAATAACATAGTTACTGAGACAACATACGACTGATTCCTTTGTCAAGTTAAAGCAGACCCCAAAGAGTCAGTGCTGGCATTCTGCTCAGAAACCTAAGAGTCAGGGCTATAATGCTTTGTTCAAAATTTGAGGGGGAAAAAGACAGAGAGCCACATGCATTATGCTACTTCATTCATAAACCAAATGGAATAATGCATGGGGATGGGGGGCATTTTAGTGTGTTAATTCTCTTGGTAGCCTAACTAAAACATTGGTGGCTGAGTTTCTCTTAATCAAAATGCTACATTATTGTGGAATTCTCTCATATAATTCTCAGAGAGAAACTTCATCAAGATCTGGTCTTTGTTCCCTACAGATTCAGACCCTAACTAAAGCTCGAGATACTTTCATATTTTCCCAAATCAAGCAACCAACAAAGGTTGTAGCCTAATCCAACCTTTCTGTAATTTACCTGATATCCACAGCCTGAAAATTATCTCTGTAGCTCTTGATTTCGTAATTATTAGTTTACCTTAGTTCTTTCGGCCATGAAAGGTTTTTTTATAAGTGTCACTTAGAATTATAGGCATTTCTAGAATTTAACCTTTACAGTGTTTCAATTTACAGCATAAAATTACTATGGAGATGAAATCAGTGTAAAGTACCTGATCTAGTCCATAGCTCATAAATACTCAGTAAACTGATGATGATGATGATGGTGATGATAATGCCGTCTCAATCTAACCTAATCACAATTCAATGATTCAATAATAAACTGCCTCAAAATGAGAAAATGACAAGGAAGAGCATGGTGCCAGAGCTTGATTCTTACCCCCTATAATGAAAACCTTCTTAGAGATTGCTAGAAAGAATTTTGCAAAGATTACTGTGATAACCCTGGCATCTGTGTTTTAAAAAATGTGGGAGCAATCAAGGTGTTTTTCTCTTGGTTGAGGCTGAAACAGTGTCTCGCTCCATAAAACAGCAGCAGCAACACTAGAAGCTCATCAGGATGGAGACTTTTGGGTGGCTCCCAAGACTGGCTGGATTGCAATCTGCATTTGACAGTGTGTCCAATGGCTCCTAATTTTATCAAAGGTGGAGCAATGTCATCACGCCCCATCGAGAAGTAAACTGAAGACCAGGGAGCTGAGCTGTGCAGAGAAGCCAACTTTCCAGCCTTGTCCTCTGTTCATTAGATGTGAGACTCTGGACAGATTCTGAATGCAATGGGGCACTTTAAGGACCACTTCAGTTTGGTTTGCCTATCAATCATAATAATGCTGGAAACAGGACAAGAGGGGAAGCAACATTAGGAAGAGTGCTTTAAATGACAGGTGTGAGTGCACGTAGGCACCTATTTAAAAATTTCATCTGTCAAGTACAATGGGGATAAAGGATGAGAAATATTATAGGGAAACTATGAAAGAGTTAAGTTTAACTTTTTATAATTACCTATATTAAATGTAATTATGAATACAGCTGTATATACCATTTGTTATTTAGAGCATTACATTTTAGCAGTCATTCATTCTCAGATAGAGATCATATTTCTACAAGGAAAAAGAAACCTGACAAAAGAGAGTATTCTGAACTGTGTCTACTTCCCATGACTAGGCCTTTAACTGTCTTTTTTTTATCATTTAAGACCAGCTTAATGTATCAGAACTCAGATTGTGTAGAAGGGGCATCTCATTTTGTTAGCCTTCAGTATACTGTAGCACTGACATCCTGATCAGATGACTCCTTTCCTGGAGTATTAAAATCAACCTGGCCAAATAAAAATTAGTTAAATCCAAACTGTTTTATATGGCCTTTGTATCACTGAGCTCCATGGTGGCCTCATTTTGAACTTCAAGATATGATTGGCTGAAACAAACAAACAAACAAACAACAACAAAATTAAATATATATTTGGAAGCATCCCCTGGCACTTTCAATGTCACACAATGAAGACTGACACAAACTCTAACCAAACCCCAGAAAACTAGGAAATGGGCATTTGTCTGACAAATACAGAGGCAGATGCTTGCAGTGAACCATTGGACTGAGCTTGTGGTCCCCAGTGGAGGCATTAGAGAAAGGACTGCTGGAGCTGAAGCGGTTTGCATTCTCATAGGAAGAACAACAATATCAACCAAACAGATCCCCCCCCCAGAGATCCCATCAACCAAGGAGTACACATAGAGGGACCCATGGCTCCAGCTGCATATGTAGCAGAGGATGGCCTTGTCTGGCATCAACGAGAGGAGAGGCCCTTGGTCCTGTGAGGGCTCAATGCTCCAGCGTAGGGGAATGCCAGGGTGAGGAGTCGGGAGTGGGTAGATGGGTGGGGGAGCACCCTCATAGAAGCAGGGGGAGGAGGAATGAGATAGGGGGTTTCCAGGGGGAAACCAGGAAAGGGCATAACATTTGAAATGTAAATAAATAAAATATCTAATTAAAAAACAGAAAAAAAGAAAAAATTCATAAGTGAAAATGGAGAGTTTCTCTCCATACCTGGCAACATTAATAAAACCATTCACACTGCATAGCTAAACTGTGCTCCAAATGCCTGTTTGAGTCAGGCTTACAGGAGACCTGTGAACATCTTGATGCTGAGTGACATCAGATGACCTGAACAGAGAGTTGATAATGGGATAATCACATTTTTCTCCTCCTAGGAATAATTACAGTTCTCCATCTAATTTCTTTCTTGTAAACCATAAACAAGTTATAATTTAGTAAATTTGGCTGTTGGATTCAAGTTTGCATTTTCATTACCTAATGTTCTTTTTAAAATATTCTACCTGTACTTGGGGCAATAATATCAATGCTCAGTTTAGGATGACTAATTCTGGCTTATTCAGTGGGAAAATGCAAAGCCATATAGACAGACTGACTTTAGTTATTTTAAATGAATTCATCCCTTCAAGTTACTAAAAAGCCTCGGTTGTGACAAAGGTCTTCTGACCTATTTCTCAACCACTTATTCATCAACAAATTGTAAGACTTAATTCATGGTTATCATATTCACCTCTGCTATCCTCAACATCACTGCTCAGCGTGGGTCCTGGGGGATTCCTTGTCACTACTGATTTTCTACTGCTCCAGAGATCCTTGAAATATTATATTTGATAACCATCCCAGACCTGATTAAATCGCTGAGATAAGGGTCTTTCATTCTAGCATCTCAGCCAAGTAGACGAGTCCTCTAGAGTAGTTAAAAGCATGTCAGAGTGGCATCCATCATTCTTTCATAATCAAGGGCTTGGGGAAAAAATCTCCATGTATTTTCTGAATGTTGTAGTTAATATGCATCCAATTTCTTCCTCTCTCAACAAGGATGCCTCACAAGTATCTAGAAATATGAGCCATCTCTTTTCAAATTTCATTCTCTCCCTAAAGGCTGTTTCAACAGAGTTCTTATACAAAATACCTGAAAGGGTCACTGATCTTAAAATGCCCATTAATTACGTGCAGTCACATGTTCTCACTAATAGCCACAGCTTTTTAAATTTTAATATATGGATTTATCATGCTTTGTTTGCCAAATCAACATTTATATCAAGCTATTTTTAAAAGAATACTCTAAAATGCCCAAGTATTTCCAACCCTTACATGCATGTCTACATGGTGCACATGTATGCATGCATGCAGGTGCATGTGCACACACGCACACGCACACACACACAAACACACACATACACGCACACATACATGCATACAACTGTAATTTAAAAGCTAACAGTTTTTTTCTTGAAATTCTTCCTATTCCCAGGAAATAGTACAATACATACACAGGCCTAGTGTCACATTCTCAAACCTTTACCTAGCAGCAGCATCAGAATCGTCTATATCTGCACAGGGAACTCTGAAGAGAGGCTAGAGAAATAGCCCTGTGGTTAATAGCATGCACTAGAGAATCTGGGTTCAGTTCCTAGCAACCACGTGGATACTTCAGAACCTATATTTCCAGCTCCAAAGACCTTGGCAGGCAACTGTGAAGTTTACATACTTCACACAGGCATACAAGTATACCGATAATTAATAAAAATAAAAACTACCTCCAAAGTAAGTAGAATTGTATTTGTAACAAATAGAAAAAAAATGAGCTGAATGAACTTATCTAAATGGAATGAAAAATGTGTATTACATACATAAAAAATTCTCTGTTTATCATATAAAAGATAATCCCATTTATCATTCTAACTACATACTTAGAAAATTATATCATGTAAAAGGGTGATTTGGAAAAAATAAATGTAAAATATGCTTTCAAGAAGTAATTAACACACAAATATAACCTCTGTTTCAATATAGAAATAGATTTAAAAAATCAAAAGTATTGCTAACAATAGTCAATTTATAGTGCAAAATATAATTCAAATGATTTTTTAGGTTTTTATTGAAATTAATTTTTATACAATATATTCTGATTGCAGTGTCCCCTCTCTTTGCCCCTCCTGCATCCTCCTAATTTTCCACCCAACCTACCCCACACCTTTGCTCTCTTTAGAAAATAAAAAGGTATATAAAAATACAAACAAAAAAACAGAATAAAACAAAGAAAAAGCACAAGAAACACATACACATGCATGCACATACGAGCAAGCACACATGTGTGTACATACATACATACATACATACATACAACCCAGCAAAATACAAAATCAGAAACCATAATATACAAACAAAAGTTATATGCTTTAAAATGCCAAAGAAGGCAATTAGAGACAAATAATCCTCAAAGAAGTCATTGAATTTCTTCATGTTGGCCATTTACTGCTGGGCTCCCCTTAGCTATGGGTTGTATGCACAGTAAACCTCCATTGGAGAAAGCTAATTTTTCTTTTGCAAGTGTTTGTCAGTTGGAGACATTTTAGTTAGGAATGGGAGCTTGTGTTCACTTCATCCTCAGCACTGAGACTCCATCTAACCTGGAACTATGAAGATCTTGTGCATGCTACCAGTCTCTAAGAGCTTCTATGTGTGTCATATATTACTTTTTCTGTTGGGTCCCATTGTAACCATACTGAGGAAACAGAAAGAGACAGATGCTTGTGTTCAGTCCAAATCCTCCACCCCAGACCACAGAATGGCACTGTCCGCATTGAAGGTAGTTCTTTCCACATCAATGAATCTGATCTGGACCATTCCTCAGATGCTTGTCTCCAAGGTGATTGCAGCTCCTGTCAAGTTGACAATCAATAGTAACTATCACAAATTCATCCACTGAGAGAACCTCTTGCCAAGCATACCCATCCACCCAACTCTCTTCTATTTCCCATATTCCCCTTCCCAGGCCTGTCAGTTAACCAGCCTATCTATCTTGTATCCATCCTTCTCCCTTAGAGGGTTGACCTTGGGTCCCTCTCCTTTATTCCTTTTCCTGTATATATTTTAAATATTCACGTTTGTATAAGACTATACCTTATTTTGTTTGGACAGTTTTCATTGTTTTAATGTTTATCTGATAATATGTTTATAAAATATTTTATTAAATCTTTGAGAAATTCATCCCTATTCTTTCTTCTACCACCTCCCAAATCTACCCTTTCCTCTCCATCCCCAACTACCACTTTGTTTGATTTTTTTAAAAACATAATCCATCCAGTCCAATTTGTGTTGATCATGAATTCCTGCTCATTTACTCCTGAGTCATGGGCTTTCCAGTTGACAGTGATCAAACTAAAGGGGGCTATGTTTTAAAGAAAAAACTATCTCCCAGAAAAGCTTTCAACTGTAAATAGTTCCTCAGTTAGAAGTGGGGCTCAGGAATCCCTTTCTCCACCATGAAAAGCATTACTAGGCAAAAATACTCATGAGCCCTTTGCCCTACATTTCCCTACTAATTTTGAAAAAAAAAAATCTTTCTTAAATTACAGTACATACATTGGAGAGTAAAGCTGGGCATATGGCAATTAATTAATTAATCATTATACATATAATTGTAAGCAAGTCTTTTCTGCTTGTGTGACTATTGAGCTGCTATTCTTTGATGTTGTAATGTATCTATTAATGTAGAAACAAGTCAAAGCCTTTCGCTATATTAACCTTGTTTTATTTTTATAACAAGTTGAGTTTCATTTTTTCTTTTTTCATTCATTTTTTAAGATTTTTTACATTTAATATTTTTACATTTCAGTTGTCATCCTCTTTCCCTATACACCCCTCCAAAATCCCCAATCCCAACCCTGCCTCTTCCCTTTTGCTCTTACACCATTTTAATTACATTTTATACCGTTACATTTTATACCATTTTAATTACAAGTATTAAAGTCAGTTCTAAGTTGAGGAACTTCAAATTGAGTTTCTTATTCTATTCTATTTTTGGTTTAATTTGTTTTACTTTTCCCATTTCTTTCTCCATCTGTCTACAATGGTGGCCACTTGTTTGACATGCATTTAATGTATTTTGCACAAGTTTTAATTTCATCCCCTTATTATTATATTCATTCACCTAGTGCTATTTTTACCATGTACTTGTTTTCCATCGTGATCTAGTCTACTGCTTCTGATTTAGTATTCACTTTCTACCTGCTAGTGTAACAAACTACAGTAGACACTGTTGTTCAAGACAACAGAAATTTATAATTTCATAGTTTGTGTTGTCACAATTACAAAATGACTCTACAAAATTGCCTAAAACAAAGATCAAGATTTTGCTACCAGTATATGTTTTAAAGTGTTTGTTGGGGGGGGGGGACCGTGCATGTATCTGTGCATGCATGTATGTATGCATGGGAGGACTTATGAATTCAAATGCACACACAAGTACTTGGGCTTGATCATTATGCTAAGTGTAGATTATAGCTGGTAAATCAGGCCTCAAGACAATCAGAAATTGATTGACATTTGTACTGTGGTTGTACCAGTGAGCATATCTCATTAGGCCAGTCATTCATGGAGTCTGCAGGATCCACTGCTGGATAAGACTGATGATAGCTTGCTTCTGTAGTCATGTACATAGCACCTTCCAGCACTACAAAAATTATCCAGTAGGCATGAAGCTTCCGGATCAGTCTCAGCATAATTCTTCCATGTTTTATAACTCAAGTGTTCCATATTCTTCTTCGACCTTGACTTCCCATGTTCCCATCTCACCCTAGGCCTCCCTGTTCTCCTCGGGAAAGGAACATAGCGTCTCCATAGGTCTATTTTCTTATTTCTCAGGTAATATCACAATCACCATTATTTCTCATCCCTACCAAATTTGACATTATGACTTCTCAGTGAGTTCCCTTGACCCCTCTTCCCTTTCCAATATAGACTACATGACTTAGTTTTAATCTTTTATCAAGATGTGCTAGCATCCTTTGTGCTTACTCTATGAGGTTACAAACGCTTTGCCAGGCAAAGTACTCAGTCTGTGAAGTCACAACCCCTTGGGTACTGGTTGCCCTGCAAACCCTTCCACATTGAGGCCATTGTCCAAATGCTTCTACTCATTACTTCCTTTTTCTCATAAGAAATATCTTTCTACTTTCTCAACACCTGCTATATTCAAGCTTCAGTGTTCACACATACTTCCACCATAACTCCTGCTCTTAGGTCCTTAGCTGCAAAGGACGAAAAATGCAAAAACCAAGCAGAAGTCTTCCTCCTGAGCTTAACCAGGGTCTTCTGTGGTATGTATGTATGTATATGTATGTGTACATGTACCACTCATCCATGGACCACTTTTCATTATCTTCTCTTTGTGTTACTACATTATCTGAGCAAGGCCATTTTTTTTCTATTTGTTCAGAGTTGGATTGTAAGATAAGGCCTACCATATATTATATATTGTATACCATATACTACATATCATGTATTGTACATCATGTATATTACATATGTATGTATATTACATATGAAAATTTTCACTTTTTATAGAAGGTAATATTTACAGCTTCCAGAGATTAGAAAATGGATATTTATGAGAGACATCATTCAGACTACCAGTCTTGTCTTACTTTATGCATCATGAGTTCTCATTATTACAATCTACACAATGATTTTAAATTTATTGAATAGATTAACAAATATATTTAGGCAAAGTGTTTTAGAGCAGAATGACATCTTTATTACAAAATGTGTGAGGCTTAGAAACTTGTCAATAACCATGCATAGTGTATTAGTCAGGGCTCTCTAAAATGTTTAAATTGATAGAATGAATTTATACATATTAAAAGAGGGTTTATCAAAGTGCTTATAATATGTGGTCTGGCTACTGTAACAATGGCTGCCTTCTGACAGAAAGGCAAAGAATTGCGTATTTGTTCAGTCCATGTTGCAGGATGACTCCATTAGTCTTCAGTAAATGTTGAAATCCTGAAGAAATAGGTTCTAGTATGAGCGAGGAACTTCCTCAGAGGTAGGGCAGTTGAAATTGCCAGTGAGAGTGATGGCAGTCTAAAAGCAAAAGCTTCCCTCTACATCTTTTACATGGGAAGCCACTGGAAGGTGTGACCCAGATTTAGAATAGGTCTTCTCTCTTCAAACAACCAAATCAAGAAAATTTCTCAGCGGTGTAGTTAGCTGCTTGGGTTTTGTTAATTCCAGATGTTGTCAATATGCCAACAACCAAGATTATAACCAAGATTGGCCATCACATCTGAGGGTACTCCTTAACATTATGTTGACTTTGGGAGACTTCCAGTATTCTGTATGTTTTATGTATATGTATGTGTACATGCAGTGTTTCATTTACACATAACATTTGTCTGAATGTTACATCAGAGTCTAACCTGAACACCCAGTTTCTGCACCTCCATGACTTATCTTTCACATCTAATGCCAGACTAAGTTACTGGTTTCGGATTCCATCTTTACTACCAATTTCAGGCACTTCTCCAAGCCTAATTTACTCCAGCATGTGAACTCATGCTGTGCCCTGAGCCTTGGCTCAGGCTGGTGCAGTGGATTAATTAAAAGATCTGACTTTGAACTACTTTATATTGGATATTGTTGAGTAAAATCATTGCAAATAAGCCGGGCAGTGGTGGCGTACGCCTTTAGTCCCAGCACTTGGGAGGCAGAGGCAGGCGGATTTCTGAGTTCGAGGCCAGCCTGGTCTACAGAGCGAGTTCCTGGACAGGCAGGATGACACAGAGAAACCCTGTCTCGAAAAAAAAAATCATTGCAAATAGCTGATGACATCAGATGGCAAAAAAGATGGCTTGCTCAGTTCACCCATCATCTTTGCAAGTGATTTAAATACAATGTTCAGCCTGTTTATTATATACCTGTAGACTATTGGTGTTTGCATCAATTATAGTACTTTATGGTTGAAGATAAGAATTTAAAGTTTAGATCCTTGTTACATAGAATGACATTTTATCATAATTATTATTTACAAGGCAATTTAACATATACAGTGTAAAACATATTAAGAATGTCAAATTTGATACTAATTACCTATCCTTATACATGAAATTATTTCTCTTTCCATAAGCATCTATGATATCAATTATTTCACAAGGACCAATTATACTAGAGACTCAGGAGAAAATTTGTGAAAAGGCTTCTGGTCATGACTGAAAACTATAAAAAATCATGTGTAAAAATGATAATGTATAACATCATTAGTAATAAAAAGAGGAGGAAAAACATGAGAAGGAGAAGGAGAAAGAGGAGTAATTTGAGTTCAAGGGATAGAACCCAAAGCTCTGTACAGCTTAACGATACTTTCTACCACTAATCTGCTGTCCTACCCCTAATGAAATACTTTTAAAGTATCTTCTATTATGTAGATGTGCAACATTTTCTTTATCTATTCTTCAGTTGAGAAATATTTAGGTTGCTTCCAGTTTCTGGCTATTACACATAAAGCTGCTAGGAACATGGTTAAGCAAGCGTTCCTCTAGTATAGTGGGACATCTTTGGGTGTATGTGTAGGAGTAGTCTAACTGGGTCTTGAGATAGAACTATTCCCAGTTTTTTTGAAAAATGACTAGATTGATTTCCAAAGTGGTTGTACACATTTGCACTCCCACTAGCAGTGGAGGAGTGTTCCCTTTGCTCTATATCCTTGCCAGCATGTTGGCAACCTGTAACTGCCATTTTGTCCAATTGACAGTGCAATACAGAAGCTTTCAGTTTCAGGATGTCCCATTTATCAATTGTTGATCTTAGAGCATGAGCCATTGGTGTTCCATTTAGGAAGTTGTCTCCTTCCAATGCATTCAAACTAACTCCCTACTTTCTCTATAAGATTTAGTGTATCCAGTTTATATTCAGGTCTTTGAATCACTTGACTTGAATTTTGTGCAGGGTGATAAAAAAAGAATCTATTCACATTCTTCTACATTCAGACATCCACAAAACCCAAACTTGTCTTGCCTATAAGATGTGCAGGAAGAAAGATGGAGCAGAGGCTGAGGCAACAGCCACCAATGACTGCCCCAATTCGAGACCCATCTCATGTAAGTGACCAAACCTAACACTATTAGTATTACTCTGATATGCTTGAAGACATAAACCTAGCATAATTGTCTCCTGAGAGACTTCATCCAGAATGAAATCAGATGGAGAGACCCACAGCCAAACATCAAGCCAGTGGAGGGTAGAAGTGAACAAGTGGGAGGGGTCAAAGATACTACAAGAAGACCTACAATCAATTAACCTGGGACTATGGAGACTCATAGAGCCTGGGCCATCAACCAGAGCATGCAGAAAATGGAACTAGACCACATATACACTTGTAGCAAATGTGCACCTTAGTCTTCATATGAGTCCCCTTACAAGTGGAGTGGAAGCTGTCTTGGTATCTATTCCCTGCAATTCCCCTCCCCCTACAAGGATTGCCTGGTTAGGCTTCACTAGGAGAGGCTATGTCTAGTTGTACCGGGACTAGATGTCCCAGGGTGGGGTGGTACTCAAGGAGGGCTCCCCTTCTCTGAGAAGAAGGAGAGGGGCAATGGGGCAAGGGATTTGTAAGGGTGAGATAAGGAAGACAGGAGAGAGAGGGCTGTGATCTGGATGTAAAGTGAATAAAAAAATTACTTAAAGAAAAAAACAAAAAGAAATTTCTTCTAGTTTAGAATAGACAGGAATGATAAACAAATAGATTTTGGAAAGATCTTAGATTGGTAAAATGCTAGACCATCGTCCTGGATCCTAAATGCTTTCTTAAACCATTGAGGAACACAGAACTATTCATTCAACAACGTGCTTAATATTAACAAAAGTGCAAAAAATAATGTTTAATTCACTACTCCTGTGTTTTAAGCCTTTTTATGACTTAAAGATAAATGTATGTTTCCACATTAATTATATGAAATTAAAGCACTAGAGGTATGGATGGATCATACACAAGTAAGCAAGGGAAGATAATTGACTCTGTGATGTAAGATATAATTATCCCTTTAATAATAAATCAAAACATTGTATCCAGATTTCTCCGTTTACAAGGGAAGCCAGAAGAGTTCACAGCTCTTTCTTCTATTGTTCCCTTACTCTCAGATATTTTAACACATTAGCTCACACATGATGACATTTTACTCTTCCCAGGAAGGCTATACATCAGCCTGGAAGATCATGTAAGGAAGGAGGTACTGCTGTGAGTGATACAGAGACCAGATGGGGAAAAGGAAACAGTCAGCAGTCCGTGACATCCTTCTAGAAGATACCAAGATAATGTAGTCACAGGCTACTTACTCTATGATCTGTTCCACAGGAGTATCTCCTGGGTAATGTAAACTTTCTCTGTGGAAAATAAAAATATAAGAGAAGAATATAGTTTAACACAATGCCTTTGCTGAAATAAAACTAAGTTTAATAAAAATAAAATTAAAAGGAGTTTCCTGTTTTACTTTGAGGCAGTGATTACAAAAGTTGAGACTTCTCTTTTATCCTATCGATTATTAGTACAATAAAAATTAGACATGACTAACCACTAAATATATTTGTCACATTGGCTCACTTAGAAAAATTTATTTCAGCCCATCCTCACCCCCAGCATGGAGGGAGATATATCAATATAAACTCAGTTTTTAATTCTTCTACAAGGATAGACCTATTAGCATTTCATAAAATTTTCTCCGTGTTTTAAAAACTCAGTGTTTATTTTCATTTATATGAGATAGATTCTCAGGAGAAATTGCATCTTAAGAGTCATAATAAACACATTATTTATACTACTTTGTCTTGTGGTTTGTGGTTTCTGTTTTGTCACAATTACTAAAACATTGGATTTGATTGCAGTGAATTACTGTTTGCTTTTGTTGGGTATTTTATCCATTTAGAAAGCCTAATTAATGTCACCAAATTTTATCTAAGAAGCGCTGTTGATCAGAATGTTTTTATTTCTTTCCTTCCCTGGAGGAAGCTTCTGGGATAAGGCTTTTCTATGGAAGTCTGGAGTTCTCTGAATCATTCCCTATGTTGAAAGAGTTGATAAGGTACACGGCGCAGTATTAAAGGCATATTCATTTCTTTTGTAAGATAAATATAATTTTGTAGGATACTCTGACTTGTGCATACTTTGTATTTTGTTTCCTAGAAGCCTAATGGAAACAAATATGTTTATGATTCATTAAAACAACCAGCATTCAGCAAGCAAATTAGAGGGTTGCTTGAAGCCCTATGATTCCTGACCTTTTAAAGGCAAGCAAATCTCCTATACTGGTAACTGGGCCAATGAATTTCAGTGCTTTCTCCCACACTCACACAGGTCTATCTCTTGCTGATCTCCTGACTAGTGTGCTGCTCCCCATTCATGAAGTTTATGACTCCCAAGAGACTGAATCTGTTGGCAACCTGTGGCAGATCCAACTTGCCTGGCAAGTACCAGCCAAGCATGTGACATCATTAAAAATGCAAAGGTTAATTTCATTTTATGATGGTGTAATGTGCACAAGCTAAAGACAAATCTAGAGGTCTCCTGACACTAGATTGAGGGGAAATTTCAATTCCACCCTAGGGTCATTAGTCATTCTTTCGTAGCATATTTAGAACACTTTATGGAAGAGGAAAGTTTTATAGAAATGAGTGTGGGAGAAAAGTAGGTCGTGATGACAAAATAAGATGATGCGTACTAGCAGGGCTCATGATGGCGCTGTGGGTGTGGAGAACTGGAATTGAGTAATGGTGAAAGCAAGCACAAAGCCGAAGTTCACCGAACGCTACTGTCTACCTGTCACAAGAGAGCATCCTAAAATTAATCCCCAGGCTTCAAGCCTTTGAACCTAAAATTTCACTCTTACGAAACGATGATAAACTAATACGAAGACATGAATAGCCTGAAGACTAAGTTTTTAATTGTATTTATTTCTTGCTTTTTCGCTTCAATGGGAAACACTTGGAAAGGTGTGTTTTGTTTTGCTTTGTTTTTATCGCTACAAAAAAAAATTAGATTTCAAAAATACATGCTCCCAATTCAAGCCTCCTTTGACCAAAATAGAATGGGAAACAATTACATACACTAATGTTCAAATTTCCTGGCTATAAAATAGCTGAAATGGAAATGTTGGCCAGCAAGCACATTTTCAGGAATAAATAAGTGTGCTGTTCTTCCTAGTAATGACTGACACTCTGGTGAGCTGCAGTCACATGCCAGTGGAGGTGTAGCTCTGACAATCTGCTCATTCTGCTACTCTCCAGAATCAATGGGGTGAAGTCATGCATATGGCCCTTGTCACTGAACATGAAAATGACAGAAGTCAGCACACTGGCAAAGTTACCAGCCATTCATTTTCCCTCTAGAAGCATATTGTGTTAGGCTTTTGTGCCCACATTTGTCTTTCAGCTGATTTTGTTTTTCTAGTCTATTTTTTAAATCAGAGAAGTAGCTCAAATTTCTCTAAAATAAACAGATAAATTTACCTAATCAATATCTGAGCTTGATTTTGATAGATTAAGCAGCAGAGCCCAGAATTTCTTAAGAATCAATAGGTTTGCTGGTTAGTATAAAAATGTAGAATTTGTGTCTTCTATGACTATAATGCTTGAAAACATAGCCCTGAATTCTCAAAAAATTAAGACTCTCAAACGTGTTCAAAATAGACAATGGAATTAAAAATAGATGCATAATAAACTTTTTGGACCACACACAAATGTCAAAGTAAGGGGAGGATCTGAAGAGAATGGGGGTTCTACCAAGGAGGGAAGGGGCTGGGAGATCAGAATCAGAAGTTAAAATAACTATATAAATGTAGAAAAATGTTTAAAAATGTATGTGTTTGTTGGGCATAATGTGTTTTACCTTTAATTCCCGGACTTAGAAGGTAGAGGGACACAGATCTCTGTAAATTAAAAGGTACCTTGATCTATATAGTGAGCTCACAGCTAGCTAGGGCTATATGGTGATCCCCTTCTTTAATATATATGTATACCCTCCTACAGTTGAATAAAATATGTGCCTTTCACCATATTCTGATAAAATTATAAGCTTTTTGAAGTATCCTAGGATGGAACAATCTCACACCTTCACCTATAGGACAGTGCCAGTATCATATGAAGAAAGGGACAGGATAAGTTTAAAAACATTTCAAAATAATGAAGTTGCTGCTGATTGTCTTTCATCTCCGAGTCATCATACATGGTACCTAGCAGTATTCTCTCTCGGTCCCTACAAGGTAGCATTATATCACCTATATTTTACGGTTGGATAGACAGGAACTCAATCAAGTTTAAAATCACATGTTGTTAGAGCTGGGAGAATAGCCCAGAAGAACAGCTTCCCTGTTAGTGGCCAATATCATTAGTGTTGCTCTAAATACATTGCTCTCCCTGGCTTCACTGAACTGTGACCCTAGACAGTGGGAAGAAACAAGAGGGAGGGAGACTTGAGAAAAGGGGAAAGGAAAAGAAGACAGATGAAGGTTGGTTGTACACTACAATTTTATATGTGGGCTCAATGTGGAGCAGACAACCATAAATCAACCTGGCATTGTTTATAGACCATAAATTGTAAGCATCACAAACAACACACTTAAATACTTCTAACCCTTATGCTTTCCTCTTTCCATCCTCCAAAAGGGGGAAAACAGTATTAGTTTTATCATCTTAAAACTTGAAAAGGTTACTTAAGTTATTCAGACTCTCTCTCTATGTGTGTGTGTGTGTGTGTGTGTGTGTGTGTGTGTGTGTGTGTGATAATGAGAAATTTTATAATTCCTACCACATAGAACTGTTAAAGCAGTTCAAAGGAAAGTCCCATGCAAAGGATGTCAGCTTTGTTACTGTATAGGCTTGTTCAACTATATGTACTAAAGGCTTTCTTAACCTTGTTGGCATTTGTCCTGGATTTCAGAGACTTCTCTGTCAGTTCTGAGCTCACAACAAAAGCTTTCAAGGTGTGCACTACTTAATCAAAATTAACGTTAAAAAATGAGAAATTCCAAATCAAAGTTGAGAATCATTTCTGCCGGAAAGCCTATAGGTCTCTACAGGTTTTTATTGGATCCCAGGGAGGATGGTAAACATCAGCACCCACAAAAGTGCAGAGCTCTCACTCCCAAAGCAGATGGGTTCAGCAGCATGCCAACACCGACCCAGAAGCTTTCCTCTGTGAGATCACCGGGGCTCTGGCTTCCAGACTCTGTGCAAAGATCTTCTACTATCTAGTGCTCTAGCCCAGGTAATTTCTAAAATGTCATTTTCAAGATGAAATGTTTCAAAAGTTATTTTGCACTATGTATTAAGCCCCTAATGCAATGTCAGCTATGGATTAAAGATTTAATAAGCTCCTTGTCATGTCTTTTATATTGGCCCTGTGAAGACCCTGATCCATCATTTTATTTCTTTATATCATTTGCAAATACTGGGCTATCTACCAGGAGTGGATCGTAATTAAAACAGTGTACTTGTTATCAGAAAATGGTAAGATACAGACATGAGTTTGTCCTTTAAACAGCTCATAAATTAGTGAAATAGACACAAAGCTTGGCTATTTTTAAAACAAGAATAATCATATGAGTATTTAAAGACTCCAAGAAAAGAATTCATGAACAATACCAGGCTTGTCAGAAGAAATAATGTTTGAATTTGGGCTTTGTGGACAATTTTCCAAATACAGTTCGATGGGAAATAACTTCAAACAGAATAGTCAATATAGCCAAATATAATGAGATTTGAAAGCCATAAAACTGCAAAGAAATTATCTCATCTGATTAGGAAAGAAGCAGAGGCAAGAAATAAGGAGAGCCAAGAAGTTCTCCTCTAGGCTACTCAACCCTGAGAGGAGGAGAAGCCAATACAAATGATGCATTCAGGTGTGTTTGCAATCCCACTGTAGCATTCCTTTTTCCCTGACAAATGTTGCAATTAGAGGTATCAATCAGATGCTAATGACTCTTCCAATATTCAGAGAATGTGTTTAACACAGATTACAAAAGTAATGTACATCGTGTGTTCTTGTATCACAAGTTAAATTATTTGGCTAGATGAAAATTATACTTTATAAATTATCTTTAGAAGGTAAATTAGTCTGTGTAATTGCTACCTTAATGTAAATGTTATTTTAACAAAGGTAATTTACTTACAAGTAGAAAAAAAAAGGGGGTGGTTTTTCCCAGTGAGAATTCATAGCACCAAGGCCAACTCCATGACACTCTAGTTGAGAGAGACAAGAGAGCTTATACACAGCATTTAAAAAATATACAGATCATAAGTGGCTCCTTTGTCTTCATGGCTTTTTAAGTGTGGCATAGATGTGTTCAGTTGTCATGGCAATTAGTCAATGATCCATGATTAATCATGAGATTGATCATGTTGATTTCATGATACTTCTGCTTACTTCCAAAATCCATTGAAAAATAGGGCTCTTGGACTCAAACACATAGAAAAAGAGAAAGAAGAAGTAAATGTGGGTTGAGTGAAGTCAGTCATGGGCTGCTGAGGTTTAGTGTGCATATGAACACATTAATCCCTAGGAGTTGGCTAAATTGTACTTGGATAACCCATTGGGCTGATGCTTCATTTCCTGCTGCAGGTGTGCAAATCTATAAGAATTCCATCCTAGCTGTTACCAAGTATATTGTGATTTTTTATTTACTTTGGTTTTCTATGTTGCCTTTGGCCATTTATGAAAATAATTATATTTATTGGTATAATGCTTAATCAGTTGGAAAAAACAAAGGAATGGGTTAGATAGACAAAGATAGCATTCTCTTACCTGATTGCTACACATAATCTTTGTGGTAATGACTGCTCATCATTCATTCATAACTTCAGGTGATTATATGTTCTTTCAAGAAAACTGTTACCTGCACTCGTTGTTGACATTGAACCTGAGGGGATTCTTTTTCTAACCAAAGGAACATATTGGCTTGTCTATAAGTCAATGCCACAGCACCAGAGGTGCAATGCACCTAAAAGCAGACTTAATCAATGACAAAGAACTGGTGTAGAAAAAGCTGCATCCCTGTGTCCCTTGCTTAAGATGATGCTTTAGTATCGTTTGCAGTGCTTCTTTGAATCCATTCAAAGCTTATGCTCCAATTGCCCATGTAGAAACGGATTTAATAACATGTGTTTTATTGAGAGCTTTCAGGGTGCAGCAATTCACAAGCATCCGACTTACTCCCTTAGTTCAGATGCATACAGTACTTTAGGCAGACATTGTTCTCAGACCACCTAGGATGGTGGCTGAGATTTTGCTATCAAGCCACCGGGCAATCAACATGTAACTCTAAAAAAAAAAAAAAAAAAAAAAATTGCTGGTGACAGTTGCCATTCTACATCATAAAAGATCTAATGAATAATGACTGTGATATCTGTGTCAGTCTTGTTTTATATTATATTTACAATGTGAATCTACATGACCACATTAGTTACTTTTCTCATTGATGGAGAAAAAGACACACCTGAAAAAAGTAAATGGAGAAGGGGAGGGTGCGTTTTGGCTCACAGTTATAATTTATAGTACATCACCAAAGCCAGAGAGGGCAGGGCAGTACAAGGAACATAGATCTGGGGTTCCTCATGGCTGGGAAGACTGGGAAGCAAATAACAAGGATCCAAGTGCTCATCACATCTTTCATACTTAATTTTTATTCTGTTCTAGACCTCAGACCCTGTAATTACCCACTCCCCTCCCCTGCACATTCTGGGTGTGTCTTCCCTCTTCATCTTACCCTTTATAGAAACATCCTCACAGACATGAAGAGAGGTTAAACTCCTTAGGTTATTTTAAATCAAGTCTAGTTAGCAATGAAAAGTACTCAGCACAATGAACTTGTCACTGAAGCAGCCATTCCAATTTCACATTCTTGTGGTACACATTTAGCCAAAGGTTAATATCAGTAAGTACAAAATGCAAAATTACGTATAAGAGGTTAAAAACTAGAATGTATTACAACTAGAAGTAGAAATCATAGTTATAAATAAACATATTAGAAAACATGATTGGGAGCCTGTGAAATACTGTTCCTCAGATAATCCAATACAGCACCTAAGGGTAGAAATTAAGCGATGTTGGAAACACTAGCAAGGGAAATATTAGAAATAACCAGAAATTAAAGGATAGTATTCAGAATGACCTGAAATAAACAAAACATACACACATATAGGAATACAACAAAGACTTGATCTTGAATTTTGTAAGAGTTTTGATTTCTCCTCTAGCTAAACATGAATTTAAGGTAGACCTTTCCTACTAGAACATCTCAAAAGAAATTATTGTGGGAGAGGATTAAAACAATATATTGTGTGGCTATTTAATTAAGATGTGCAAAGTTCATATCCTCCAATATTAGTTAATTTGTTTTCTTTCTTGAGTGTATAACTGCATGAATATTTTTTCCAACAAATTGTTCTTAGAGAACAAGTAAGAAGTGTTTATATCAAAGTATTAACTGTCAATTATAAATTCTTATTGTGTGATGTCTCAGATATTCACATTTGCTATTACAAGTGCTGGATCTTTGTATGTCTATAATCCTCATGCTCTTCAGTGGCATTAAACAAAATGTCCTAAATCAACAAAGCCACATATGATACACATTTTTGGTCAGTGGTTCTGGTATAAAGACTACATCATCCCTCAAAAAATAACTATTGATTGTGCACATTTGACTCAAATGATAACTGTAACATGTTCCCAGAATTTAACAAAATGAAAGCAGGATTCAAACCACATAGAGTTGCTTGATACTGTCTCTTTCAATGAAGAACCATCTTCACTCATTAAAAATCACTGATAAGCGATCTTTTGTTCATACTGTTTTCTTTGAGCGACTCTCTTTATCTGTATGAAATCCTTTTGGAAAACTACATACACCTCCAGTTAGCAGGATGTGATGCCACTGTTCTAAAAAGAAGCAAAATGAACAAAAAAAAATTTCAGGGAAAAACACAAATAAAAAGATTGGATTTGGGCTTCTTACTTTGAGTATCATGCTCATCTTCAGAGTAAAGGTGTCCTTAGTCATGAATCATTCAAGTGCCCTTTTCCTCATTTCTCCTTTTAGTCAACTGTTAATACAAGATGTTAAATGTATTGTATTTTCCTCTTGACTCTCCTCACACAGAACAAATTAAGCTGGTTCTCTGTATATCATCATTTACTATGGAGATAACAAACTTAGGCACTCAACATGTGTTCTATATACCTTACAGAATAAATCATTTGCAAATGGTAGTATGCTCAGCTCTGTGTCATCTGGCAACTGAGTTGTTTGTAGCACTGAAGACTGGAAATGACACTAAAAGCACACAGTGGTCTAAAAGGCTGGTTGAAACATGCACAAGCAATGGCTGTCAATAGATGGGTAGTAAATAAATTAGTCAATAGACTGAAAGGAATCTTAGAACATCTTCACATTTCCACTGTCCTGAATAGCTAAGCAGAGAATTTTAAATTAAATCTGTGTGTGTTCTACTTACCATGTCAGGGAAAGCCCATCTATTTCTCCCCAGTTTTAACACAGATCAGTAATACTGACATGGGCTCCAATGAGTAATTAATAGTAAGATAACAGCATAATCACAAGCAGAAACTCACAAGATATCACCTGGGCTCTGAAAGAGAAAAGATAGCTTGGAATGAAAGCCACATTTCCTAAATCAGGTGAAGTTGCCAACCAATGCACTTGCTCTATTCCACCCTCTGCCTGCACGTTGATGGAAGAAGCAGCATCTGTTCTTTGTCTAGGTTTTATTGCAATAAATGGAAGTAACACTCTGTTGCATCTTTGGATTTCAAAGGACCAAGTCTAAGCCTGACGTTGGATAACATGACAGAATTAGATGTCATTCTTTTTCTCTCTTCTTCAAACCCCCTGATTTTGAATTTGATTCACATTTATTTCTAATTTAAGGGGAAAGTTCATCACTGTATCCTCCCTTCCTGATGCATCAGAAATTACAAGAATGTTTTCATTCTTTCAACATTTATTAATATTAGCTGTTGCAGTGCTCACAAACCATTCTCTGCTGTCTCTGGAAATAAAATTTAGTAACATTTACTGTATTTCAATAGTCTGATGTCAAATATGACCAATATCTACAGAGTGAAAATTCTGCCAAGCTGTCACAGATGTTCTATGAACAATACCAAATTCTCCTTGCTTTAAATTAGTTTAATTATATAATATCTTCAGGCAGGTCAAAAAGCAGAATACTGAAATGAATGGCAAAATACAGATACATACTTATTAAAAAGACAACCAATATTTCACAAGGAACTGGGATCTTCACATATGGAAGTTTTGGGAACTGGTTCGAATATTGGTGTGAAGGATGTCACCAAATTAATAAAGTGTAAGATACTGAAAACAGGAGGAAAAGTCTATCTAAATGGGAAGATATAAGATTAAGCATGGCAGCTGTATGGAATCAGGAATTACAATATGGTTGAGATCACCCAGAGAAAAGAAACCAGTTGAATAGTCTTATTGATTAGATTAAAGATTAGATTTGCTATGTACATCATGCAGGGGTAACTAGAGTGCCAACATTACTGTGGTGGTAGGAGGTGTAGGGTGATCATAGAGGTAAAAGAGGAAGCAATACAATCATTTGAAAATTATGTCAGATTGAATAACAAGAGAAAGTATATAGATTCTGGGCATGTTTAAGACTTGGTGATCAATTGAAAATTGAATCATTAAGGGGAAAGGGACTTGAGAGAAATATTCAAGTTTCTTACTTGGAGGGGTAATCAATAATTCCTTTAAAAGAAGCAGGATATATGGGAAGGAAAAGACATTATGGGAGAGAAAATACGAGATCAGTTGAAGATTAGGAAATAAAACCATGTAAGTGAACAAAAATGCCTAGAAGTACATTATGCACATTATAAACAATGATAGTTTCTGGTATGATACCCTCTATTAAAAATAACAGATGAATAGAATATGGGGTCTACAAATAGAAAAGGAAAGAAAATATGTAAGTAGTACATTATAATATTCATAAGAGTTCATTTCTGGAGAGGGGAGTTTCAAAGAACTGTATTTAACAGAGAGATGTATATTAGAAAAATGTTATTAGTCAGGGTTCTCTAGATGAACAGAACTTATAGAGTGAATGCACACACACGCACACACACACACACACACACACAAGGAATTATTAGAATAGCTTCCAGACTGTAGTCCAGTTAGCCCAATAATGACTACCTCCAAATAAAAGTTTCAAAAATCCAGTAGTTGTTCAGTCCACAGTGCTGGATGTCTCAGCTGGTCTTCCGTATATTCCAGAATCCCAAAGAAGTAGGCTCTAATAGAAGTGAAGAAATGGACTTGCAAGCAAAGCAAGAGCAAGCAGGGGAAGAGAGAGATCTTCCTTCTCCCATGTCTTTTATACATGCTACCAGCAGAATGTGTAGTCTAAATTAAAGATGAATCTTCCCACCTCAGAGATCCTCATTAGAAGTAAGGCTTTCCACTTCAAATGACTTAATTAAGAAAATCTCCCTCAGAGGCATGCCCAGTCACCTTGGGTTTTGGTTAATTCTAGATGTCATCAAGTTGACAACCAAGAATATTTATCATAAGAAGGGTTGTAGATGTTGAATTTGGGTATGCATCAGGAAGTAGGTGACAATGATCCAAGAAAAGGTGGGTGGTAAGCCTGTGTGTAGGTTTGGATATAACTAAACATAAAAGAAAGAAAGTGAAGAAAGATAAATGATTCAAAACATGAAACCCTTGTCGTATATAGGCAAAACACTTTCAATTTTTCATTCTAAGTAATGAATGATATGCAGAATTCTAGCTACTCAAAAGAGATTCATGTTTGTTTGCTTGCTTGTTTCAGTTTTTTTTAATTTTGTTTTATTGAATGTGACCAGAAATCCAATCTGAAGGGAGCAGTTACAGAATGGTGAGAACTCCAAGGATGAAAGAGGTTTAGTAAAAAAAAACAAAAACAAAAACAAAAACAAAAACAAAACAACAAAAAAAACCCATGGCCACTGGTAGATGGGTAAAGTAAAGGCACAGTTTTTAACAGAATGGAAGTTAGGAAATAAAGTGGAGATCAGTAAAGAAAAAATGTTGTGAGGGTCCACTCATAACTATTTCCTTCTCAAAAGTCTTCATACTCTTGCCAATTATGATTCCAAAGAGTTTAGTACACTTGGTAACAGTGTAACAATATTGTAGGCATAGAGAGCTCTCAATGACCATTTAGTGATGAGCCAATAATTTGAAGCCAATGTTGACCAGTAGTACTAAGAAAGCAATTAGAGCTTTGTATTTTGAGAGCCACCACTCGGCTCATTGTACTTTATTCACAAAAAGCCTATAGACACAGGTGAATGGTGTGTTGACTTAAGAGTTGAAGTACTGTTGTTAGATGAAAGGAAATGCAAGGCTAGTGATAGAGACCCTAAGAGTGCATCCGTGTCGTTGCACTACAACTCTAGACAGAAAAGTGGAAGAAAAGACTACAAGGAGTCACTTTCAGAGAAAGAAAATGGATAATAAATTCCTGTAGACAGGAACCCATATATCAGCAGGAGTTGTTCATAAACTCCACTTTTAAACTATTTCAGTGATCTCATATTGGTATCTAAGGAAAATACAATATTCAACGGGGATTTCATGCCAAGCACTAACCAGTGGGTCTTTAATCTTACAGAGAGTCATGTGAGCATGGGTTGTCTTAATCAGTTCAAGGATATGTATCAATTTACCATAGAGTATGTGACTTATAAATGACATAGGTTTATTTGTCAGGGATCATCATGTTTGGGTGTGCTAAGAGTCCTTGTCAACTTCTTACTTCATTCTCATATTGATGACAAGGGGTAAATATCTCTCCAGGATCCCTTAGATAAATCAATAATTTCATCTGTGCAGTTGCTCAATGGTTTCAACTCCTAATTTAACAGCAATATGAAGTTAAGACTTCAACAAATAAATGCAAAGGGTGAAAAATACAAATGTGCCGTTGAGCGGGAACAACTTTAGAAGGGCTGCAGGCTGTCAAGTGGGCAGTGGAGTCTTAAAGTTTTTCTTCCTGATGCTGTGATTTAAAAAAAAAAAACTGCCATGATGAAAAATTACCTTTCACAGAAGTTTACATCTGACATTTGTGATACAGAAAATAATGACAATTTTCTGGATAGTTTTGTTTAGCTTGTCAGTTCTTAATTCCTGAAAGTAAACAAGGAGGGGATATCACAGAAGTAAGATTTGAGGTTATTGCTGTTCATGTTTCATATTCGTAAATACTGAATTTTCCTAAATAAGACACAGGAGTTTATCCAGGTCTCCACATATTGAAGTAGGGAGATGGAATAATTATAAGTTAAATAATATCCCCTTGGAGGAAAAACAGAGAAAGTAATACCTGAAACCTCAAGGAAGAAAGCTAAGAGTTCTTTCCAATTCCCCCAAACTTAGAATTTAATGAAAAAATATAATCAACAGGAACATATTTCTCACGCTAAAGGTTGAGGTGGTAAGGAATATTCACTAATGAACTATTTAAAACTTTATATGGAATATTATTATTTCTTGTCTTGTAAAATAAGTTCAAATGTAAAACTTAAAGCTTCAGCAGAAAAATTAAAAAGGGATATTCTTAAAATTTTGCCCTGTGGATGCCTTCAATAGAAGCTTGATCATTTGAAGGTTGCTAAGGAGTTGCTAGGGGGTGGTGTTCATGGAAATTCAAGGTTGACTTTACCTATGATGATTTCTGATGAGAGGAAAACGTATTTTTCCTCAGTAATCTCTGAGCCTTCACTCTTGCTTACATTTCAGTGCGTATACCTACAAGGTACCCAATAAACAGCTGTCACAGGGAATAGAATCTTTGCAAGTATCCTTTGTTTTGAAGGATTTATATTAGATTTTACTAATTATCAATTAACCAGCTTTAATTTTGATTTGATTAGGCTACAGCTAACATGGTTGTGATTAATCTCCTCCCATTTCTTGCCTACGGGTAAAAAGGGATGAAAATTCTGGGCAGGGAAGGATAAAGAAGACAGCTGCCATCAGAACAGTCAGAAAATTTTAAAGTCTCCCTCAAATGACAGCCTGAAGCCCATTATCTTGTTATGTCTAGCCAGCAAGATGCCCTGGCAGGAAACCTTTGTAAGGTATTTTCAAGTGTCTATTCACATAAAGACATGATGAAGGCAATTCTTAGTACATACTATTTGTGCATGTGGGAGTATGAAAACATCCTTCTGTTCATTTTAACTTTGTCTATATGTCCTCGATGCTGCCTTATTTCTTGCTAACTCTTGAACTTAAGTAAATTCCACACTTGTTGAAGTCCCTTGAAGGCACCACATTTTCGTTCTTTCTTCTTTTCTTTCTTTTCTCTCTTTCCTTTGTTTCTCTCTCTCTCTCTCTCTCTCTCTCTCTCTCTCTCTCTCTCTCTCTTTCTTTCTTTCTTTCTTTTTTTTGAAATAACGAATCCATTTTAGTTCAGAATTCCAGGTTCAATCTCTTTTTATTAACATTGGTATCTAAACTAAATATTTTGTCTCTCAAAGCCAGAGACTTCTTGTGATCACTGTAGAGGTTCAGACAAGCGCGAGGTTTGGCAAGACCTCCAGATACTCTGTAGCCTCTTGTCACAAAGAATGAGAAACTCTTTTCTTAAAGCCAGACATGGACCCTATTGCTTTCATTTGTGCTTTCATATCCCCTTTTGGCAACCCTAAAGACCAGCATCCAAGAGAAATACCGCTATGTTCCCCTTCTTTTCTCAAGATCCTCACAAGATATCACCCCTCTCACTGAACTCCTGGAGAGAGCATTTATACTAAAGGACCTATGTACTGCAAAGAGCAACATTACACAGTGCCTAGTGAGACTTTCTGTTGCAAAATTATCCTGGGTTTAATTAGATCTTTAGGAATTATTAATACTTAGGAAATGCTATCAAACAGTTGAGAAAATATATAAACACATTAACACTAGCTTGGAGTTTTTTGTTTGTTTTGTTTTTGATATTTTGAGACATGGTTTCTCTATGTAGCCCTGGCTGTCCTGGAACTCACTCTGTAGACCAGGCTGTCCTCGAACTCAGAGATCTACCTGCCTCTGTTGAGCACTGGAATTAAAGGTGTGTGCCACTGCCTCCTGGCATATACATTAAAATGTCTATGTTAAGCACTGTCTTAAAAATATAAGACTGATATATTTTAACATGTTTTAATAGTTATTAGTAATCTAATATAACAATAAAAGTAATCTTAGCCTTTAAACTTCTAGAAAAATTTTAAAATTGCATCTTCAGAAGCTGATTTAAATGTATATGAATATCTGATGATTCTCTGGGAAAAGGATGATATTAAACAGAATATTATTAGACAAAACAAGGAAAATTACATCTAGGTTTATGAATAAATCAATGATTGAGCACTAATTAGGTTGCAAGGAAAATATGAAAATTTATCATTTTAGATAAGCAAAGGCTTCACTTATGTTACTTATGTGTGTTTTCTTTGTGCCCTGTTTATAATATGTAAACTGTGTGCCTGAAAAAGCCAAATAGGGTATTGGACACCCATGTTACTGGAGTTACAGGAAGTTGTGTTGTTTATGTGTTAGGAAATAAATGTAGTCTTTGGCAAGAGCAGCAAGTGGTCATAAACACCAAGCTATTTCTCAAGGCCCAAGTTTCACTTACTGCTCATTAGGCAAATGCAGCTCTACAGAAATAAAAGATAAAAAATAATAATGATAAAAAAAAACAACAAAAAATATCCAAACAAACAAAAATACCTATCTGTGCTAAATGTCTCAAGTCTCTTGCTGTATTTTCTCTGAAGTCAAATAGTGAATTCTGAATAGTTTCACAACCCAGCACCTGCACCTCTCTATCCGTGAGCCTCCTCTCTTCCACCATATTGTGGGCTGGAAATGGAAGTCACCTCTTTTAACATCCAGCAGTCAAGGAAAATTAGGAATATGCAATCTGTCCACGCTTCTCGAGTCTTGTGTGGAGGCCATTTCTGAATTTTTCAGCTACATGTTATCAAATTCAGTTTTGTTCTCATGTTCTAGACTCAGAACAGTTCCTAGAAAACCAAGTTAAAATGTGTCAACAAAATATGTGTATTCATACGTGATGGGAAACAAACTGTGAAAGAAGAAATAATAGCTAAACGAGTTCACCTAACTCATACCAAGGGTGTCAACACTAAAGAGAGAATTTGCTTTCTTATTTATCAGATTCCCCAAGCTTAAAAACAAATACTTGGTATTATAAAAGCCATGTACAGGGAATATTTCCACAGTCCATTGATGGAAATTCAAGCTGATAAAACCTTGTGAAAAGAAAGGTATTCATCAAAGAATATAGTTCTAAGTCATGTGTGTCCTTTGCTCATTGTGTCTCCTTTCATCACTTCTTTATCTACACATTCATCAAATTAAATTAAACTAATTAAAATGTACTTGATTTATAGCATACTCTAAGCTACATATGCAGCCAGAGACTGGAAATACCTGAATAGAAACAGTCGTTGTATGAAGGGACACTGGATGAATGCAGGAAGTAAGGCTGATATTAGACTTCACTGGATTCATCTCCCATTCTCCTTCATTCAGCCTCTATCCTCTGAATACATTCCCTAGCCCTGCTGTTTAAAACTGCTTAAGTCTTGCTCTCTCCTTCTCTGAACCTATTCACAATCTCTACTCTTCCAGAGATCTGAGATTGTATTTCTCCCTTTGGCATGCGTATCTTTGGTCCTATCTCAAGATTGACTTGAGTCTCACAATGTTTCCAATATGATCTCTCTTATCATTCAGTGACAACCTATTCTATTCTGTGATACATTATCACCCAGGCTACTATCTCATTTTTAAAAAATGCATTGCCATGTTCTACTTTTCAATACCATGGATCAACTGGGCTTGTTTAAAGTTCTCAATGAATAAATGTAAACTACAAATCCTATAATGAATTCTGCTTTTTTACCTGCATAGAGTCTGAATTTTTACTTTTCTGCAAAAGTTTATTGTAAATAATAAAAAATCATCATCACATGCTAGGAATCCATAGGGTGTGCGTGTGTGCGTGTGTGTGTGTGTGTGTGTGTGCATATAAATGCACATGTGTAAAGAAGCACTTTTTTTTCCACAGTGGCAATTTTTGCTCTTGAATGTTTGCCCACAATAAATGATAACAATTAAAGATCTGAAGCTTTTATCTTTCTAAAGCCACTACCTATGGGAATATTTAAAGGTACCTAAAACCTTCCAAGAGGCTGAAGAGCAGAAAATGAATTTTCTTCCCTACTACCAAACCTTGAGTGATAGGTTCATTCATGGCAGCCATGTAGCCCAGGAATTCATTACTGCTTGATGAGCTGGCCACATGCCAAGATGTTCTGGCATCTGCAGGGAAAGTGCAAAAATGTCTCCAAACCACAATTTATAGATGTCACAACAGCTGATAATCAGAGGTGCTGCTGAAACTCAGGTCACAGAAATGGCGGGGAGTCATGTTATAAGCTTATACTTGCATCTCGGGCAAGAGAGATTTACGCCTCAGTCTGTATGAGGATTACTTATTTCTCTGTGCACTGAAAACAGAAGATGGTGAAAATACACAGGTATTTTAATGTATTGTTAGCTATAAAAATTAAATTTACTTTTCATCATATTTCATATAGGCTGTCACTTTAACAGGACAGAGGCCATGCAGAAACATACTGATCTTCCTGAAACAAACATATATAACTGCTTTCTTTAGATTAGTGATGGATTTGAGAGATTAAACTTGAAGCTGAGGGAGTCTGTCTCTGTAGATGTATCATGTTCTCTTTTTAACTTAAATCTCTCCACTTGATGACTTCATTTGATTTTATGTTACACTATATGAGATCCAGTGCACATATGTTTAGACTTTCTATTGACTTGTGATAGAAATTGGAGTTGTTTTCTTAAACTGGAAATGTTTGAGAATACTTAATGTTATATGCCAAATAAAATGTTTTTTAACACTGGAAATATTAGTGTACTTGCACTAAATAATTTTATTTACATATTTTATATTTGCCAGGTATTTTAACAATTTCTAAACTGTGTTTACAATACACTTAAGCAAAGAGAATCCAGGGATACAAAACTCTATTTTACAATGGATTACAGTTGCGTGAGGAATTTGCCAAAGATCAAAACCTTTGTGGTAAAACATGGATGGGATAAGTATCCATGTTGTCTCTTCTTTGTGCTTTTTAATACAAATGACCTTCAAATAGATAACCATCTGCTCTCAAAATTTTCTATTTAATAAGGGTAATGAATATTTACTGGTTTTCCAGGTAGTGTTTCAGCAAGTCAGCCTTAAAAGAGGCAGTTATTTACTTAATGGAAGAAAGAACTGAGGCTTATGATTTACCATGTTTATAATTATGGCCTGCATATAATGAATTTGCCTTTATCATATGCCATTGAATTGTTTATTAGAAATATTGTTTCAGGCTAGCAATTCAATTAACTATATCAACAATTGGTGATTTTCAATGACTCCTTACTTTTAATAATGAAAAACAGAGGGTTTGTGGCTTTTAATATGCCAGATGGAACGAAAACACTTGCTAAAATGTTATTCTTGACACAAAAACGCCAGGAATGAGATCAAGCACATCAATAATCATTTGAGGAAAAATGAACAGAGTCACGAGCAAGTCTGGAGCATTGTAAAGAGCTATTTACTCTCTGAATGGAAAAGAGAATAGCTGTGGTAGACTCTGTTATGTTTAAACCATGAAAAAAGTCCCCCACTGATGTGACTCAAACATGTGAACTACTTTTGCCTAATGATGATGATGATGAGGAGGAGGAGGAGGAGGAGGAGGAAGAGGAGGAGGAGGAAGAGGAGGAGGAGTAAGAGGAGGAGGAAGAGGAGGAGGAGGAAGAGGAGGAGGAGGAGGA
>NW_021620661.1:1937332-1942272 GCF_004785775.1 Grammomys surdaster
GTGCGTATGGGTTGGTGGCCGTGGCGGTGGCGGACGCGGTGGCGGTGGAGGCGGCGGAGGAGGAGGAGGAGGAGGAGGAGGAGGAGGAGAGCTCTCAAGGTTCTTTGCCAATTATAATACACCTCTGGAAATGTGAGGCCAGTGTTATAAAATGTTATAGCACTTCAAGTTGTTTTCATCAATGCATATTCTTCTTCATCACTTATGGCACCAATTTTAAAATAACGAGGTTAGTGCCCGTGATTTAAACATGCAGAGTGTTGGCACACGCAAGCAGATGGCATGACAGTCTCAGGGAGAAGGCATCACACAATAGTCTGTGTTACCCCTGAAGAGTGACATTGAAAACTGGGTGAGATTCAAATAAAGCACCACGGGGGCGGGGCATATTTGAGTGAAGTCAGACTGACAAATGAAGCACACCATTTAGGACAAGTCAAGGTTTGGAAGAATCCCAAGAATAAAGCAACTGGGAGTGTCGGAAGCAGGACCTTGTGTGGCATCCAAGGCAGAAGGAATGCACGGAGGAAGTAGAGGGCAAGAATTCATGGATCCTTGTTCTGTAATGTCAGTTTAGCTTCTCCATGCCAAGTAGGTTACGAATGACACTCTGAGAGACTGAATCTAGCAATGTTTCTTTTAAAACTTTATTATCAACACAGAGGAATGACAAAAGTCCTTTCCTCACTGATGAGGTGTGATTTCTAGGAGATGCACAAATAATATTAACAGACATGAGAGGTGAGTGTTATCAGCATCTATACACCTTACCAGCTGTGTAGTTGTTTCTTCATGAGCAGAGTAAGAGGGCAGCACTCAAACACAGTACTTACGACCCTGAGCTTTGTTGAATAACTGGGAAGCAAAAGCTATTTTACAAATTTTCTTTTTTAAAATGTGATTGTTATGCATTTGATTTTTATGTATTTGATATTTTTGAAAATAATATTTTGATACATGTTTGTAATGTGGAAAGTCAGGGTAATTAACAAATCTATCATTTTGTGTGCTCATTGTTTCATGATAAAAACATTTAAAATGTACTTTTTAAAAGTATGAATTTTTTAAAGTTTGCATCATATGTTTACATATTAAAAGTATATATGCATATATAGCATCTCTGTATAGATACACCTTCTTAAAGTATCTTGAGGCTCATATGAATCAGGGTAATTATTTTTTTTAACATTCATTAATTGAACATAGTAACCAGGCTGCGAGTGGCATTTCAGTAATGGCTTCTACATGACCTCCACTTACCTCCATTGACTGTCACCCTACCACCTACACCAACCTCTGGCAAACACAAGTCGCTACTTTTCTTTCAGCTTCTACATAAGAGGGGAAAAAATGCTGTCTTTCTGTGTCCTGTTTATCTCATATCTTCAACCCATCCAGCTTGTGGCAAAGAGGAGGATTTCACTTTTTTACACCAAATTCTCTGAAAACTCCTGAGTGGGAATAGTTGGTTTGGTTCGTAAATCTGGTAGGGTTTGATCAGAACCTCTCTCAGAAAAGGAAAGTGAGAACAGGTATGGAAACCCAGTCTCCATGGTGGTAGGCTTCCACTCAAAGTCATTCCACAGAAGCAGATGTAGATGCAGGGATGTGCCAAAATCACTCTCATCGTTCTATGTTTAGGAGATGCCACGGGGATGAAGACTAACTCTGGTGCTTTCAGTATCCCATGTGTGGTCAGAAGTTTGCTCAGGAAAAGAGCCCTAAATTCTGGCTTTGCTCTAATTAGTCAAGTAGAGTGGAATTAGTTCTCAGCTGTCTGCTTCAGGGAGGTCACCCTATCAATTGCTGAATACAAAGCCTTTGATTTTTTTAAAAAATAGTTTTAATTCACCAGTTTTTAAAAATTATTTCTTTTGGCTTTTAAAATTATAACTATACTTAACCCTCTCATATAATCCACATAGTTCTCTTCCATATTCATGGCCTCACTTTTCACATATATGTGTATATGCATATTCATATCTATGAAATTTTTCATATATGTGTTTTCATATATGTGAAATATATTTGAAAAGTACATATATAAAAATATATGAAAAGAAATATATTTTATATTTATGGAGATATATAGACACAGATAAAGATATATGTATGAGTGATTCTGTGTGTGTATCATCCATAAAATACACAAATATAGGTATTCTTAAACACATTTTCCTTAATTTTATACATATATCTGTGTATGTGTATGTGTGTATCATATATACTATATACACATATATTTATATATTCATAAACACATAAGTATAATCTTCTCTGTCTGTATAATGTTACTTGTATATATGTTTTCAGGGTTAATCATTAAATACTGGATATCCAGTTGATGTGTTCTTTCCTGGGGGAAGACTATATCTCACACTCCTTGGTTGCCTGTAGTTCTTTGTGTAGGGTTGAGGCCTGTTGCTTTATCCTGTCCATGTTAGCCATATCTGTTGTTGTCCTTGTCCAGCTCATGTTTGGGCAGTCATATTGATGAGACTTTACGGGTATACTTTCTATTCCTATGAGATAGAACCTCACAATTTTGAAATACTTTTTAATTTTTTTCAAAAGTATTTCCCATGTTTTTTATTGTTTTAAAGTTTAACATAGCAATATATTAACTTTTAGTAATTTTCATCCTTTATTCTTCTCCCTCATCCCACTGTGTCTTCTATACTTCTTCTCAACAATTTACATACTCTCCTTCTGTGTTTGGATCACTGAGTTACTTTGCTGTTCTTAGGTGTAAAGTTATTCAGTGGAACAAAAGGAATGTATCTTTGGCTATACCACTGAAGAAAATAGCATCCCTCCTACAACAAGCATTAAATCCACATAGTTCCTTTGGGAATGATAGAACCTCACAACCCTACCTATCCATGATGGAATGTTTGGGCCCAATCTTGTGCAAGTTTTGTGCTGTTAACCGCAACTGCAGCAAATTCATGAGAGCAATAGCTTTCTTGTCTTCATATGATATCATTTTGCTGCACAGTTTTCCTTCTTGGCTCTTATGGTCTTCCTGGAACTTTTGTCTACTCTATCATCTCAGCCTTGAAAGGGGTGTTATGGCTGTCAGAGTTGAAACCAAGGATTCCCGACATTTGGAACAGAACTGGGTTTCTCCATAACCCACCATATTATAAGAAGCTTTACTGAAGAAGGCTGGAGGCAGCAGTAAACTTTGAGAATGAACATCAGTACTTAGAGGCAATTTGACACCAGGACTGCTTAGCCAAACCATAACAGTAGGTTCCTGCCTAGGGTCTGTGACCTCCCCAACCAAGAACTTTTGACCAGATTTGTAGAACCAGGCCTGAACTCCCCCCAGAGGAGGTCTCAAATACAATCAGAATGAGGTTGGTTAACCCCATAACTGTCCTACCACAATTGCACAAGAGAGTCCACATTGTCTGGTAGCTCATTAGTGTAACTGCCAAAGTTCACATTTGTTAAGTCTGGTGATGACTTTTTTCCCCTTAGTAGCCGGCAAAGCACCTTCTGAGATCAGGAAGGGTAGCAAGCATGGAGGAATTTTTCAACTCAGCCTCAATTGGATTTTTCTATCATCTATAATAGCTTCATCAACTTCAATAAGGTCTTACCATCAAGTTTTGATGTGCAACTAAAATTTATTTAATTTTATGGGATTTTCTGCATAACTTAAAAACGTAAATATTTACCGTATGCTTTATTCATTACTCGTATACTTAAGGCCTTTCCCATATTTGTATCTGGTAAGAATCTGATGTTATTTTAAATTAGATTTTATATTTTAAGTGTCCTGTTCAGAGTTCTATAAGACATATTTTAATACATAGTGGCAGATATGCTATCCACCAGACTGTAAGCATTCAGCATTTTCCCTGTTAGCATCTGTCAAGGATTTCTTTGGAGAACTTTCCATCCAACATGCCACAGGATTTGTTAAACCATAACCAGCAATTGTAACACCCAAGCAGTGGTTACTGAGCCTGATCCTGAACCACAGCCCCCTTGTCTGTGAATATTCATTGCTCATGAGGCCAGTAATCAGAGTTCCTTCTTCACAGGAAATCAGCGGCATTGATTGATATTTTGTTCTCTATGAAGATGAAAAAGTGAGGAAACCATCTCGTTAGTGGCTCTTTAACTCTATGTTACACTTATATATGGTAGAACATACTGTCAACTAAGAAAATAAAAAGAGGTTCTTCAAGCCAATGGTGGTTGAATAACTAGGAACGTTAACTGATTTCATAGTTCTGTAGCACCATCCCATAATTTACTTTCTTTCCTCGAAGTGCATTTTCATTTGTTTTTTATTGCTTAAACTGTGATTCTGATTTTACAAGATATAAATAATTTTTCTTTGAAGGTTGAAGATCACTGTGCTGTCTACGTTGGTCTCTGACTTCTGAACTTAAGCAATCCTGAGTAATAAAATCCTATACAAACACCCTCACATCTATCTACATGTGGTGTGTGTGTGTGTGTGTGTGTGTGTGTGTGTGTGTATGTTTGCTAAGGTCATATTAGACCAATATTTAGAAGAAGAGGAAAATCTTCAGAAAAGCATCATAACACCAAAGAACAATGTTTATACCAACAAATGCTATTAAAAATGGTATTCAATGCAGATGCCTTTAGTTTTCCATAGGAAAGTGTAGCAACAGTTGGCTGATACCTTATGCACAGCCACAAAATAGGTTCTGATTTTATTGGAAGGATAATTCCCCATATATCTTGATAAATAAGAACACAGTCTTAAATTTAAATAACTAAGCTTTAAGGAACTGTAAGGAATCTAGCCAAATTGAATGACACAGAGAGCGAGGCTCATAAAGGTTAGATACCTTCTTCCCAGGATCTCCCAGCTACCGGTAAAATAATGACAACTGAGACCACGGAGCACTAGTTCCATTTTCATTATTTTTATTAAAAATGTTACTTCCCCC
>NW_021620661.1:1942372-1998869 GCF_004785775.1 Grammomys surdaster
CTTTAGCTCTCTCTCTCTCTCTCTCTCTCTCTCTCTCTCTCTCTCTCCATGTGTGTCTGTTAAATGCATTCTCTTACAATTTCATCATGTATAATACACACACACACACCTTATGGTCACATTCATTCTCTACCCCCTTTTTTCCACCACCCTCAAACCCACCCCACCCCAGCTCTCAACACGTGACACACATATACTTACAGACACACACACACACACACACACGCACGCACGCACGCACGCACGCACGCAAACTATCGTGCCTTTTTATTTTATTTTATGACTCATCATGCTTAACCAGGTTTGTCTACGTTGGGCACAGCTGTGGCTCTCTTCTTCTGGAGCATAGATTACTCGCTAGTGCTTAAACCATTGAAGACATGGTCTTCTCCTCCGCCAACAGTTAATAATCACCAACAGCTGTAGCAGGAATTTCCCTGCCCAATCTATTTAAATATTAGTGCAGCCGTAGGCCTGTGATTGGACAGGAAAAGGGGCGGCAGAGCTAAGCATTGCGGGGGGAGGGGGGAGGCAGAGACAGACAGAGACAGAGAGGCAAAGACAGAGAGACAGAGAGAGGAGAAGGGAGGAGAATCAAGATGGAAGACAGACAAAGATCCTGAACCAGCATGGCTTTAAATAGCCACAGGTAGATACGATATCACAAAGAGTAGAGTAATTGACATAACCTGTCTAAATCGTGTAGACATCTTGTGTATTGAGAATTTATTGATATATAAAGCTGACTGGTTAGCTATAAGCTTTAAGAGTTTTGATTTTACCGGGTTACTGGATATTGTGGTATCTAAATAGCCAGGTTGTCAGCCATTTCATGGGCTAGGCCTAGAGCCGTGAAGGCAGTGAAGTTGGTGGGCAGAAGCAACAACCACGCCAAGGTCTCGGAGGCCCTAGGACAGAGGGTCTGCAGAGACGAGAGCACAGTGCTTAGGCCAGGTGGCCTGCCAGTGCTGGCAATAGTGCAGGAACAAAAGGGAACACGCCAGGGCAGAGAGCTGGTGGACGTAGCACAGGAAGCCAGGTGGTTAATTTTTTAATACTTCTCGAAACAAATAGCTGTGCAAGAAGTGAGGCAGCATGTTTCTTAAAACATAAAATGGAACAGAGAGAGAGAGAGAGAGAGAGAGAGAGAGAGAGAGAGAGAGAGACAGAGCGAGAGAGAGAGGGAGGGAGGGAGGGAGAGAGGAGAGATGGCTCAGATGTTAAAGAACACTGACTGCTCTCTCTTCCAGAGGACCTGAGTTCAATTCCCAGCTACCACATGGTGGCTTACTACCATCTGGAATGGGAACCAATGCCCTCTTCTGGTGTGTGTGACAGCTACAGCGTACTCATATACATAATATAAATAAATCTTTAAAAAATAATAAAGGAACAATGTATAAAATAATAATTAAATAATGAGTACTATTAAGGCGATTTCAAAAAGACATAAGGAATCATCTCATTATTTACTTAAATTACATATAATACATTAAATTCAATGCATATACATGTACATATACATACATATACACATACGCATACATATACATACATATACAATTCCACTTGGGCTTTCAATATTCCCTTTCAAGGGCTATAGGCTATCTAAAAAATTACCAAGTGTGAGAGCCCCCCCCCTTTCAAGTTGTTATTCAAGGGAGTCCAAGAGACTCTTAAAACAATATGGGCCGTTATTCTTGTCCTTAGGTGCCTCTCACTCCCAGAGATTGAAGGATAGCTTCTATTGCCGAAGGTACCATGTATTTTGAACACTGGGCTTGGAGGTCTCAAGCTGAGTCTGGCCTGAAAGCTTCCCACTGAAGACTGACTTTCGTAGTATAGGGAAGGTGCTATGCAGTTGCCAAGGGAGAGAAGCAGGAAATAATCCAACAGAGGACAGCTCTAACACCTGCAAACCACAATGACGGCCACTGTACCACTATAAAGTTATTGGTGCAATAGTAGCATTCATGTCCTGGAGGTAAGCAACAACTCTCTACTTGAACTTAAGGCCTATTCAATAGGAAAAATATCATAGCTGGTACTGGGAACCTGGTTAACCATCCTGAGCTGGTGAGGTCATAGATCTTAATAGAGAAGCCACTACTGCTTCTTCACTAAGCCGTCATCACTCCTAAGTGCATTCTATATATCTATCCTGTACTCACAGATAACTGTAGTTCTTGCCTCTCATCAAAGAAGCTTCTCTTTGTAACACAAGGAATCCATCACAGAAAATAATAAGTGATCAATCTACATAGAACATGTGTTCTTTCAGTGTCAGCCTCAACTGATTCATTTACAACACAACTCGTGTACTTAAGGCTCATCTAGGAAGAGGGCTCAGGAGGATTGTAAGAGCTGAAAAACTGGGAAAACTGTGAGATTCTGTCTCCTAGAAAAAACAGGGAGGCTTCACCTATGACACCTCAACAATATGGCTTCCTAAACAAAATCTGAATGAAATATACCAATAGACACATGTGCTAGCATAACACAAGGAAAACCTGGTATCCTAACCCAGACAAAAACAAAACCTACAGACAATTAAGAAATGCTAAACATGGGAGAAATAGTCTTTTCCAGACATGAATTAGTGTCGTAATTGGTTATCCAATAATAATAGGCCAGACTCAAATCATACAATTAAGTAACACTAGACAGATTGAGTAGGTTGTATTTATGTATTTAGGTGTGTGTGTGTGTGTGTGTGTGTGTGCGTGTGTGTGTGTGTGTAAACAACAACAGCTGAAGAAAAGGAAGCCATGATTTCAGTATTGAGCAAGGAGATATACATGGCAGGGCTTAGAAGGAGGAAAAAGAAGGGAGAAATAATGAAAACTGAATGTAAATGATGAAATCTTCATTTGTTTAGTGCTTTTGTTTAAGGTGAATAAATTTTATATATTAAGGTGGCGATACAAATGTATGCACTTTATAAATATACTTTTGCATTATCTGATGATCTACATAAACTTATGCATACAACTGAAAACTACAATCTTTAAGCTGCACTGCATATTGTTAGGGTCAGATTGTCCACCGTTTCAACCAAACATGTTGCTGTTTCAGTGTTTTCATTGAGGTGGTCAGACTCACAGCAAATATCATTGTTGGAATATTTGTATCCTCTCCTCATTCTAATCAAGAATGGAGCAGAGTGATTTTCCTTGCCTCTTAGGCTTTCAATTAGATGAAGTAACACTTAGAAAAGAACACTGTAGGATTCATCAGTTTCAAAAGTACTTATGTAATGAAAGCAAGCTTTCAGCTAAACTAGCATGAATATATGAGATTTATGCTGAGATTTTCTTTCGAGTTGAAATGCATCAAATGTAGAAAAACAAAATAAGACTATATCAAAGATATGATAAATTTCATATGACATATGAATCATGGTCTGGATGTTATTTCATAAGCTACTTCAGCTTGTTGATTAGTGCTTTATAAAAGCTATGCATGAGAAAAGAAAATAATGAAGTTATAAAATTTCCCTTGAAATTGGTGTCATTGAAGGGAAGGGGGAGGAGGAGGGGGAGGGGGGGGAAGAGGGACAGGGACAGGGACAGGGACAGGGAGAGGGAGAGGGAGAGGGAGAGGGAGAGAGAAGTTACTCAGTGAACATTAAGTTACAATTAAATGGGCAGAAGATGTTCTGTTTTGTGATTGCTATACAATAATGTTACCACATGTAATAATAATGTACACATTTTAACCAGACAAAAGAAAGGATTTTGAATGTTGGTAATATAAAGAGATCATAATCACACCTTAGAAGGGGGAACAAATTATTCATAGGAGGCAGAGGGAGGGAGGAAAGTGGGTGGTGGAGGGGACTGGGGGACAGGTCCGGGGAGAGACAGGATACCCAGAGGGCCTGGAGAATGAATGGAAATCTGTCGCTGTTGGGTGGGGGGTGGAAGGATTGTGGGGTGCAGGGTGGGGAATATTTAGGAAGTCCCAGAGACCTGAGATGGGTGAGGATACCAGGAGTCAATTCAGATAACCGGCAGGATTCCCAGTGGAGGGAAAAGATACCAACCCACCCACAAAACATTTGACCCAGAATCTGTCCTGTCTAAAAGAAATGCAGGGACAAAGATGGAGCAGAGACTGAAAGAATGACCAACCAATAACCAGCCATATGGGCAAACACCAATGCCTGACATTATTAATGATATTCTGTTATGCTTGCATTCAGGAGGCTAGCATAACTGTTTGCTGAGAGATTCTACATTGCAGAACCTTCCCCTAATGAATAAAGATTTCAGGTGACCAATTGCTGGATGAGGAGTAGGCAGGACTTCCAGATCAGAGAGAGAAAGAAGGGAAGGAAGAGAAAGAGACAGGCTTTTGAATGGAGAGAGCTTGGAGGATAATATGTAGCTAAAGAGAGGCCACCAGATTAGATGGCGGATCTGCCAGGATTTGCCACCAGAGGAGTTGGTATAGGTTACAAAATTAGGATGCTAGTTGCTGCACCCAGCGATTGAGTTACCTGTTCATTCTAAACTACATTTCTGTGGTGTTTTCCTTCACGTAACAATTCAACTGGGTTCCAGAGGTGGCAAAGCATGGATTTGCAAGAAGTGCACCCCAAAAGGCCATGGGAATTTGGAAGCATGGGGCTGGTGTGGTAATGACCTGCCAGTGAGAACTTAAGGAGCTAGGTGGAGAGATTTTGGAGCTCTGGATCAGAGAGTCTCCACGAGATGAGATTAGGCAAGGCCAGCCTGTCCGCAGGTACTGCAGATTGCCTTTTTTTTTTAACTTTCTTCTTTTTATTGGATATTTTATTTACATTTCAGATGTGATCTCCTGTCCCCATTCCCCCCCCCCAGGAACCCTCTATCCCACCCCCTCCTCCTGCTTCTATGAGGAGGTGTCCCTACCCTCCCACTCCCACCTCCCCACCCACGAATTCCCCCACACTGGGGCATCCAGCCTTCACTGGACCAAGGACTTCCTCTCCCACCTATGCCCAACAATGCCATCCTTCCTTACATATACAACGGAGCCTGGGAGCACATAGGGAGGGACCCATGGCTCCAGCTGTATATTCAGATTGCTTTTTTAATATTTCACGCTACAGTTCTACCCAGCAGCTGACTGAAACAAATACAGTTACCCACAGCTGAAATTAGACAGAGGTCAGGCACTCTTATGGGAGAATGGGGGGACGGATTGAAGTCCCTTAAGGGGCTGGGAGACCCATAGAAGGACCAGCAGAGTCAACTAACCTGGACCTCTGGGAGCTCTCAGATACTGAACCACCAACCAAAGAGCACACAAGGACTGAATAAGGCCCCCAGCTCCTATATAGCAGGTCTACAGTTCAGTCTCCAGGTGGGCCCCAGAACAATTGGAGGGGATTGAGGCTCTTCCTAAAGTTGTAGCCTGACTGTGGTATCCATTCCCCTACAGGGCTGCCTTGTCCTTCCTCAGTGGAAAAGGATGCACCTAATCTGACAGAGACTTGATGTGCCAGGGTCGGGGAATACCCAGGAGGGGGATACCTACAAGAGAAATGGAGGAGGGAGGGGGAGCATCTCTATCAGGGCGGCTAAGGAGGGGGCCAGCATTTGAGGTGTAAAGAAATAAATAAAGATAAATTTAAAAAAAAAGAAATCATAAATAGCTTAGGTGATAGATATTCTTATTTCAATCTTAGCATCACACAAAACATTCAAGTTTCAAAACATTGTATGATAAATCAATAATGAGTACACGTTTGTGCGTTATTTAATAACAAATTCAATTTAAAAGTAAGATAAAATATTGAAAACTACCAATTGTCACTGTAATGGTCCAAGAACCACGATATTATGTGGTTTGGTTTGGTTTTATAATTAATCTTATTTGATATTCATGGCAACCATTTGGGAGACCAGTGTTACTTATCTCATTTTGACAGATACGGAAACCACAATTAAGAATAGTTGAGCAACTTCCCCATCATCCCACAGCTTTGTGTTGTTGAAGTTAAAGTAAAACCAAGCCATTCGGGAGCTTAACTATCATAGCTAATGCCAAACTAGATGGCATTTCTATGAATTCATTTTCAATTTTACATTCACAAATTATTGTTAATTTTTGGTTTTGCAGATTGATGTGTGAACCTTCTTGAAGATGTGTAGTGAATATATTTCATTCCATGACTTTTAGATGGTAAATTGTCTTGTCAAAGCTGCAATGGATCACTAAGTCCTCAGATCATTAGGTGAGTCCCACTACAGTTTGCTTTATTTGAGAGTGTGTACTGTGTTCTGAAGACAAGAATGTGGTTTTAAGATTTAAAGCTGAGTCTGATGTGATTTATACACTCTATGTTTACTTTAAGTGTCTCAATTTATCTTGAAAAGCTCTGGCTGTAGCAAAAGAAAACATATTAAAAGAGAGGGAAAATAAATTTCTAACATTTCTGGGGCCTTAAATCTGGAAATATCACTTTCTAGTGAAATATTGCTGGATCCAGAGTGAACTCGTTCTAATTGTGCATTACCTGTTTCATAGACATCCAACGAGAATTATATAAGGAAAGATTTGATTTAAAAAAAAAAGATTTAAAGAAGTCTATAACACACTGTGTGGCCTGGCCAAAGGTTTTAATGACTTTTACTGCTGAATTATCAATTCTACACACACACACACACACACACACACACACACACATGCAGTAGTCAGATCTTCTGTTCATTTTATAGTGACTATTTGTAACAAATTGATTTGTTGGATAACAAATTTCCAAAAATGTACTGGCTTCACATGCACCTATGCATGTATATCAGAAGTCTAAACTCAGTGTGACTGTGCCTTCTCAGATGTCACAAGCTAAAATGAAGCTATCAGCCATGGATGAGTTCCCACGGTGTGACTTCTCTGGGGAGACATCTGCTTCCAATCTAGTCAGGTTGTGTACAGAACCTAGTTCCTTTGAGTTGTAGAAGTAGGTTCCTGTTTCCTTGTTGGCGATTGACCACAAGACTCTCCTAGCTAGAAACTATGGGTATTTCTTGCCTCTCTCCAGTTTTAAGCCAGAAACAGTATGTAGTGTGATGTCTGAAGACGTCTGACTTCCTCAACTTCTAACGGGCAGAGAAAGCAGCAGGCTTTTAAGGTTTCTCATAGCCACTTCCAGCTTATGCTTTCCTGAGTCATAGTCAAAACTGTTATGTATTATAGCAAATGTCTCTGTCTGATGATACTCAGGATATTATGTGCCTTTTTGAGAGATCCTTTTAAAGTTCACATGATGAGCACATTCTGTTGCTCCCACTGGTCTCTTCCAATACTACAGAAGTCTTCATCAATGAAGCAGTCTTGAATAAGGGAGGAAGACATGTTCAAGAACAATAACAGAGACAGGAGTAATAAAAGATCAGGAATCTCTCTCAGGGGAATACTCTCAGAAAGAATCTGAACCAAGATCAGGTGGCATACAAAACCCTGAGAGTGTGAAGAACAGAGAAACCATGCTCAGGTCAGAATTATCAGTTACCGTGTTTGCACAGAACTGAGAGAAAGGCTGCTCTCTCTGCTTGCCCTTGACACCTCGTTTTCCAGAAAGCAGCAGTCTCTCAGTTTACACACAAGCAGAACACCAGCCCAGCCAGGTTAAAATTCATATAGTAGGATACATGAGCTGACTATGGAAACAGTTTATTAGAACCTGATTAGTAAAAACAATTCAAATACAAATTAAATATGTATAGTTTTCCTGCAAAGACAGTGAATCCAATAACTTAAAACTAATGATAAACACATTTCAGAATATATTCAAAACCTTAATATGATTTGAAAATAAAGGAGATGAGTCTGAGCAGCCCATTGTGAGGAATTGCTTTTAGCATTCATTGTCTGGAGGAGTGGGGGTTGTGCTCACACTAGCAAGAAATGATAGCTTCTAATTAAAGATGTCTCATGAGAAAGTTAATTCTTTCACCTAAGATCAGAGATCCTTTTGATTTAATCCATTGACTCCAGTTCAGAATCCTGATCGAAAACAGCAGTTCAGTGTTCTGAATATTTAAAGGAGGTAGGAAGGTAAAAAAAAGAACCAAAGGTTGTTCTTCCTCCCCCAGGCAAGAAGGTGTTCTAAAACCAATTTGTATATGATTTCTGAATACTCTGAGCTGAAAAGTTTTCGAAACAAATTACTGTGGTAAATAAGAACATACATAAAGAAAAATTAAAAATTAAACTGAAGAATTTCCAGCCAGACCCTATTCCAGGCTTTCACAATAGGGCTTCGGCTCTTCCCAGAGGGAGCCTGGTTTCAATTATTTAGACTTATGTTTGATCTAGTTTAACTAACCTACTTTCAGCAAGACTAGGGTAAGAAGGAGGGGAAACACAGAAGATCAGATATTGTTCTATGGCGCATACTTGTGATAATTCAAAACGCATAGCTGATTCATCAAAGATTACTAAAATGCAAGATTCCTAAGTGGTAGTAAATATTTAAAAGCTGGGATGGAAACAGAATGAGAAGTAGGAATTAAGTAATCTAAGCCTCTCACCTGCTCAGATACACAGGGAAGGCTTAATGGAAGAAGCCCTTGGATATTTGCTGAGGGCACACTTGTGAGCTTCCCTTCCATTACTGAACACATGGAGAGAGTAATTTTTCATACTGACATTGACTTTTGAAAATGGCTTCATGTGTTAAAATAAATCCCACAAACACAAAGAACTCATTATTCTAAAGGATGAGCAGCAATAAGCGGGATCATGCCATGAGAATAATTTTAGTAAATGCCTTATGCATATCATCTACAAAGCTTTTTCTTAAAGTTAAACCTAAGGAACTAAGCAGATTGCTCACTTTTAACAGGCAGACGTTCTCGTTATAGTAAAACTGGAGAGAAAAATTGACCAATACTTTGTATTTGACCATGTTTTTTGTAACTTATGTTGCTGTTCATTACCTTGTATTCATAGAACAAAGCACAAAGTAGGTACCTATAGCAAGACCTGGAAATAGAGTTGATAGCTCATTAACAGAACTCGGCTTTGGAATTTCCATTGTTATTTGGTATTCTCTGGGGAGACATAAGCAAATGTTTATTCAGCTCAACGGGCACCAATGACTATCAAAGAAATGATTGCACTCAAGTTTACCTTGCTGCACCAGTGACTTTACTGGTGTATAGACCACAAAAGCAGCTGAATCATTCAAAAGCCCACCTTAGCAAGAACAGTTAATGAGAAAACCCCGTGCCTGGCATTCCCTGCATGACTTGAAGGTTGCATGAAGTAGCTGGAGATTCTCCTCTCCTCAGAGATATTACTGCTTTTATAACCTTGTGGATCTCCTAAGTTTTTTTTTCTTCCTAAGCATTGTACCTTTTGTTTATTCTATGAATCAGAACAAGCCTCCCTTCAGAAGGAATGATTCAGCTACTTAGAAAGGATTATACAGTAAGCATTCGTCATGAATTCAGCAAAATGTTGACATTCTAGATCAGCAGTTCTCAACCTGCAGGTCGTGACCCCTTTGGAGTCAAATGACCCTTTCATAAGGATCACCTATGACCACTGACAAACAGATATTTGCACTATGATTCATAACACTAGAAAAATTACAGTTATGAAATATCAATAAATATAATTTTATGGTTGGGTTCAACACAATATAAGAAACTGTTGAAGGGTCACAGAATTAGAAGGTTGAGAACCATGAATATAGACCCAGTTCCCATGAAAACCAAGATGTGATTCCATTCTGGGACTAAGAGAAGAGAATCACTAATGCTGAATTTGACCTTCATTTCACCCACTTATTTTAAGCAAGGGACTTACCCTCACTAAGGCCTAAGTTATGCCCCCAGGGAAAAAATGATGATCATTTCACTTGAAGAATTATCAGTAAGTATTTAATGAAATAATGTATTTGACTTATAACATATATATATTAGACTAGTAAACTCTAAAAGTAGGTTGGTTTTAAATATAATCTTTATCATCCATCTTTACCTCATTTTAGTTTTTAACATCTTTATTGTATATAGGTTATTAAAACTGTACATAGTATATAAAACCAATGGTTCTAATTGGATATGTGTGGAAATCCAGAAGTCACCACTACAACCAAAGTAATGAATATAAAGACTGATCGTTATAGAGCAAGTTTCTTTTAATTTTGAAGTAAGTGATTCGATAAAAACAAACTCTAGGTGCTTAGGACAAAGATTTCCGTGAAGTGCCGCATACCATGCTTAGGCAGGAATTCACAGAGCTGTATGTATGTGCTCATAAGCACAAAGGAATTCAGTATCCAGCAATAAAAAAAGAAAAAATAAAGAAAAAAGAAGTGAGAGAATAGGTTAATGATGTAGCTTTTATTTTGCTTTGTTTGCCTGGCAAAAGCCTCCCAACTTACAAATGACTAGACTTAGAGCATGCCATGACCTCCTAAAATAATTAGCTTCAATCACACATTCCTGACAAGGGACCAGTTTTCAGGATAAAGATTAAATAAGAAAATATCAAACATGCCAAAGAACAAATAGGCTAATGAAATGAACACATAGTTCTCAAAATAATTACAAACAGCTAATAAACATGAAACATGCTCAATGTCTTTAGCCATCAGGAGGTGCAAATTAAAACAACTGAGATTTTTTTTTTAACCACCCCAAATGGAATGGCCATCATTCAAAAATAAAAATCAAAAATAAAATCAGTAAATTCTAGGTAAGGTGGAGAAGTGCAATCCCTTTTACACTACGGTTGAAATGTAAGTTAGTTCAAGACTGTGGAAATCAGAATGGAGTGTAGCAGAAGTCTGTTAAGAGTCATTGTACTAGGGTAATCATGAGAATGAAACAGTTGGTTCTCACTGTATTTCAAGTAAACAGAATAAGATAGTTAATTGTCAGAAGTACTTAGACCTTGAAATCACCGTAGAAAAAAGTGTACTTTGGGATCTATCGAATTGTTTTTCTGAAGGAACTTTACAACCTTGCCATGACTTTGGTCCCAAAGGAATCCTGGCCTAGATGGAATGTCTTGCATTATGGGGTACTGCAAAGAGTGTACAATAAAGACTAATGTAACAGGGGTGTGATATTTTTCTCCATATATATTAGATCAGGGGCTTTGGCATGAGAAACTTGTTTTACCTAAAATACAACTATTGTGTAACAATCAAAAAATTGGCTTTGGGATGGCTGTAGAAGGTTAAGTTTATGAGAGACTGCTCCACCCTGCTGCTGAGAAGCTTTACTACATCCCACAGTGTCTCTCTTTCTTTGATTGACTTACTAACTCAGAACACCACAATGGAGGTTCCTCAAAATCTATATGCAGAATTACTATATGACCCAGTGATACTAGTCCTGAGTCTATTCTTGAAATCACTGAGTCAGTATATTTCACACACCTCTATTTAATTTGCCTGATCATATACATGAGTTTTAATTAAGTTATAGAATAAGGTGAATTTATGCCATTTGCAGAAATATTGATAAAACTAGGATTAGGATTCATTGTACTTTTTACAAATTAAGTTAGATTCAGAAAGACAAATATAATTTTCTCTATAGCCTATGGGTTCCAGCCTTTATGTAAATATATAATTATATATGTATATAGGACAAGAAAGTGAAAAAATGTAGTAGATTGATTTTTGAAAATAATAGAATCAGGGAAAAAGAGATAATCATGGCTGAATATGGTCAAAGTAGATGATACACTGGTATCAAAGTGTCTTTATAAAACTCATCACTATACACAATGAACATTCAACAAAATAAATTTTAATTGAGAAGTAACTCCTACAATCCAGTAATGGGGAGGATATTAACTTTAAAAATAAACAAAGTGTTTAAAAAGGCACATTACCAATGATGTACAAATTAGAAACACACACATAGACACTCATACACAAAAAATGGTATTCAGTGTTATTAGTCATAAAAATATAAAACACATGAAATAACAAAATATAAGATCTAAATGCCTAATCATTTTAAAATACCAATACCAACAAATGCTAGTGAGAAAAAGCAATTAGAGTTCTGTCATCCCTAGGACCTGGTAGGTTTAATGCGAACAAATCATTCCTTAAACTGAAAGCAGCACAGGAATTATCAATAACAGAGTGAATAAAAGATAGCTGATTTGTGCAATGGAATATTAGTCCCTTAGAGAAGCAGAGTGAAACATTCAATAAAAGAGATGAAATTTGCAAACATTATGTCAAGCGAAAGAACCTTAACAGAAAACACTGTGTACAGTATGATGCCATCCATATGGTAGTCTAGAACTGGACTGAGGTAAAAGTGTGTCAGGACAGTGGCTCTTGTGGAGAGGAGAGCAGGTGTGGAGATTGACAGAAATGAAGCACGAGGGAGCTCTCTGAAGTAATGATGCAGAATAAGATACAGAGATAAATGCATTTGTCAACTCAGCCAGTGCATCTTTAACATCTCATTGCACCTAAGCTTTGCACCAAAACAATAAAAGGCTGTAAGCAACTATTTGCTGTGCTATATGTATACATCAACAAAGGTAAAAAAAAAAAAGTATACGGATGTCTATCATTTTAAAAATGTATCAAAAACAGAGCTGATTGGATTGGCACATTGCTAGACAGATGAAGAGACTCTAGGAGGTGAATTTACAAATGTTGACTGTAAACACTTTTTCAGCCATGCTACTAGAATTTTGTAGTAGCATCTTGAACAAAATCGTGAGATCACATCCAACTAAGCCACCAATGGTCTATGACTACTGTTCTAACCTGCAGGATAGGGTATGAAACCCTTGCCTTTGTGTTCCAAGAAAAGGCCAAGCACCCAAAGAAAAGAGTGGCACAGTATCTGTGCTACCTAGTTATTACCCACTTCGAGTCTTAGAACTACATTTAATTCTGAATGCCCTTACTTAGAGAATCCAGTAATCATGGAAGGTTGTGTCAAACCGAGCTATGGTGACATTTTCACTAGAATGAATACTGAGGCTTCCACCCAGTATTTCTAGGAACCATACAGAAAAAATAGAGTGGTGTTATCTTAGAAAGACGAAGCCTCCATGGTGGGAATAATGATGGCTGAAAAGACCCAGGCAACTCTTCCTTCCACAGGATGATCCCCTCTGGACCTCCCAAACCCACAAATGGGCACAGAACACACCCACACACCAATTTCCAACACAAAGAAATCCTTTAGTAGACCAGGCAAAGAGACAAGGTAGCTGAATCTGAAGGAGCAGAAACAGCAGCAAATAGCTCTGTGGGAGTTATTTTTAAAGGGAACGGGGTGGGGGGGGGAGCACTCCCTGTTAGGATGAGTTAGGATGAGCTAGAATATGTTGGTAGGTTCAGATTGGACATGTTAGTGGGTATAGCCAAATAGGGAATTTTGAGAGCTATACCTTGTAGGTCAGCCTCAGAAATGAGTGAGACATAGGAAAGAGGTCAGATAAGGGACTAGACCTTAATGGCCAGCTTTGGGTATGTGGAATTGGTTTAAAAGAAAATCTAAAGGTTTGGCAAGATATAGGGAAGGACATGCCACTGCCATGTTTGCCTTGCTTGGGTCTGTTAGAGTTCTTCAACGGCTGTCACAGAATGGAACCATAAGGCGAACCCTCATAGCTCATATTGCATCTTAAAGTAAAAGATCACAGGAAACAATAATAGCACTAAACAAACAGGATAATAATTAATGAAAAGATCTACCAGAAATGAAAGTATAGGTAATCTCTGGGTTTCCACACTTAATCAAAGTAAGAAAAATGGGGAATAAGTAAAAAAGAATGGAAACTGACTAAGAAACTTTTTAGGGACTTGAGATGACTTGGAAAATGATGATGTAGATGTCCCTGTATTTTACTCTTTTCTTCTGATTCCTTTGAAACATTCAAGACCATCCACTGAGATGACAGCCAGTGGATTAAATGAAATAGAGGGTGCCCACAGAGTGTTTGGCTTCATTTAAAAATGTTTAAAAAGTGTATTTTGCTAGGACACTTAAAGGCTTAAATTTTTCAAAACCTACTTTAATAGGTGTTCTCAAATGCTTCAACCCTCATCTAGCCCACCGTTCAAAGGCAGGAGAGAAAAAAATGATAAATAGGACAAGAGGATAGACCTGTTTAGAAGTAGTGCTTTGGGGGCAATTCCAATCTCCATTGTCAAGATACCAAGTCCAGTTGAGTACTGTCATGATAACAGTCCAGTCCAGTTCAAAACATGTCATCAAACATGAATCAGCAGTGTCAACAGGATTCAGCAGAAACAATCAGGTCTCTGGTGAATCAGCATGAGTCAACGGGAGTGACCAGGACAGCCAGAATGCTGTTCTTTGCCATGCCTCTCTCAATGATGTGAAGATCAGAGGAGATAGGAGTTGCACAGCTAACCATGCAAAGACCCCTACCCTCACACTGTCCATTGAGTCCTACACGTCCCAAACATAATGTGTCGTCTCAGCAAAACACTACATAAGTCTGCATCACATGACACAACTAGAAATTTCCACATCAGACATTTACCCTACTGTTAAAAACAACTAAAGTTTACACACATATGGTTAATGATAACTATGATAACGACAATGACAATGATGATGAAGATATGTGTGTGTGTGTGTGTGAGAGAGAGAGAGACAGAGAGAGAGAGACAGAGAGACAGAGAGACAGAGAGAGAGACAGAGAGAGACAGAGAGAGACAGAGAGAGACAGAGAGACAGAGACAGAGGATAGAGATAGGTTCTAAAATCTCTTCATAAGATAATATGGTTATCTTATCTTGGGGGAAGTATTTTCATTTTTTTCTCCCTTATGTTTTTCCTTCATTTTGTAAAAGTTATTGACCCATCTGTTAACAAATTAAAACTATCTGTCACTTGCAGGCCTACACATACTATTTGCTCTGCAGAACACAGAGAACACTGAGCACTGCCATCAACTTGAACCTCTGCTACCCAGCTCCTCCAGCTGTGGTACTTGGTATGTGGAGTGAGGATTACGTCATTACAGCATCAAGGGTAAGTTCATGGTTCTGCACAGGCTGGCTGCGTTGTGTAAGGACTGGATGCTGTTTTTCTGTGGCTTGATGCTTTAAATGATACTTTAAAGGTACCTGATGATAGAGCCAGAGAGATCAAACAGAACATTGCAAGAACATTGTAAGTAAGCTTTGATTCTCAACACCCATGTTAAAGAGCCAAGTGTATTATTACACATTTGTTAGATTAGTAAGGACAGGCAGAGACAGGTTGACACCTGCAGTGAGCTTGCCCATGAGTATAGCCAAAGCAACAAGTCCCAGGTTCTGTGAGACTGTCTAAAACAAGTGAAGTGAGGAAGTAATATAAAAAGACATCCTGCCATCAGACTTTTGCTTCCATTCTTGCCTGCATGCCTGAACATAGTATTCCCACCCCCCCTCACTCACACACCCATATGTACACTCTATACACAAGCACTCAAAATTACACACATATGCGCTTGAGCAAAAGTCATAAAGAGCCCAAACCCTTACAAAGTTTCTTATGTTGAAACATGCCTAATATTATTCTCTTTTTTTATTGTTATTTTATTTATTTATTTACATTTCAAAAGTTATCCCTCTTCCTGGTTTCCCTTTGCAAACTCTGTATCCCACCCCTCCCTCCCCCCTGTTTCTATGAGGGTGTTCCCTCATCCACCCACTCCTGCCTCCCCACCCTGGCATTCCCCTACATTGGGGCATTGAGCCTTCACAGGACCAAGAGCCTCCTCTCCCATTGATGCCAGATAAGGCCATCCTCGGCTACATATGCAGCTGGAGTCCTGGAGCCCTCCATGTGTACTCCTTGGTTGATAGTTTAGTCCCTGGGAGCTCTGCAGGGTCTGGTTGGTTGATATTGTTGTTCTTCATATGGGGTTACAAACCCCTTCAGCTTCTTCAGTCCTTCCCCTGAGTCCTCTATTGGGGTCCCCATGCTTAGCCTGATGGTTGGCTGCAAGCATCAGCATCTGTATAGGTAAGGCTCTGTCAGAGCCTCTCAGGAGACATTCATATCAGGCTCCTGTCAGCATGCACTTCTTGGCATCAGCAGTAGTGTCTGGGTTTGGCGACTGTATATGGGATGGATCCCCAGGTGGGGCAGTCTCTGGATGGCCTTTCCTTCAGTCTCTGTTCCACTCTTTGTGTCTGTATTTCTTTTAGGCAGGAGCAACTCTGGGTTAACATTTTTGAGAAGGGTGGATGGCACCATCCCTCAACTGGGGGCCATGCCTAACCTCTGGATATGGTCTCTACAGGTTCTGTCTCCCCTTTGTTGGGTATTTCAGCTAGTATTATCTCAATTGGGTCTTGGGAACCTCTTGCTTCCCTGACATCTGGGACTTTCTGTTGGCTACTCCTAGTTCCTCGTCCCCCATTGCTAAACACCTGTGTTCAGTTTCCTGACCTTCTGTACATCTCCCCCATCTCCTCCCATATCTGATCCTGCGCCCCCCCTTTTTTAACAATTGTATTCTCTGTTGTATGATGGTAAACTAAATGAGATAGGGTTTCCCCCTTGGACATATAAAAAATAATATACTTCAGGTTGGATCTTATTCTAAAACATTTCTAAGATTTGTGTTCTGAGAGAGGCTTGCTCCATAATCCAGTCTTAGAGAAACTGAAACTCAGAGTAAACATGGTAGTCTCTGTCTACCAAGACTTTCCTAGCTCCCATATCTTCATACTTGGGTGTAATAAAACATCTAGTCTGTGTGTGTGATAAAACATACACGCAGTTTGTGTGTGGCTCTTCTTACATGACAAGATTCTGTAATATGCATTGGTGTGATATGTAAAATGCTTGCCGTTGTATTAACAAAACTCATCAAGTGCAAAGCACTTTAGAGGTGTCTATCTATGAGACATGTACTTCTGAAAAATTTTCTGTAGCATGATGCTGCCAAAGAACACTAACATTTCCTATGAATAGTTTTTCATAAATAATATTAGGGCATATTTGGTTGCAGCCCTAGCTTAGGTTGCCAGAAGTCTCAAGAACCCCAGTGGTATATAAATAGGATCAAAAAATCAAAATCTTAACACTGGTAAGATGCTTAGTGGGTGAAATTCTTGCTGGAAAGGCATGAGGATCAGTGTTCATCTTACCTCCCCCATAATTGCCAAGTGGCATGACTACCTGCCTGGAATTCCGGCATATGTGAGGCAGGCCGAGATAGAGCAGGCTAACTAGCGAGACTAGTTCAGTCAGTGAGCTCTAAGTTCAGGATAAAAGCATGTCTCAACAAACAGAACAGAGAGGGGGTAAAGACACCAGAAGTCAATCTCAGGCATGTATACCTGCACACAAACCTGCTCCCCAACATACAAGGATATGCATATATTCGTCTGTCTGTCTGTCTGTCTGTCTGTCTGTCTATATGTCTGTCTGTCTGTCTGTCTGTCTGTCTCTATCTCTATCTCTCCCCTCTCATTTCCCTCCTCTTCCCCTCCTCTTCCCCTCCTCTTCCCTTTCCCTTCCCCCCTCTTTCTCCATCTCTCCCTCTCCCCCCCACACACACACATGAGAGGGCAGAAGAGAGGGAGAGAGAAGTTTAGACTCTTTAATGAGAGAAGTAGTTGGAAACTACTTCTTTTCCCAACCTTTTGAATTTAAAAATAGTAACTACTAAAGATGTCTCAGACTAGGCATTTTATAGCTTTAAGAAGCTGCCACACATGTTGTCCTAATGAAGATATTTGTTAGGCATATGGGTTAATTCACATATTTTCTTACTTTAGGCCAGTTGAAGAAATGTCTCCACTCTAACATAATGTGAAAAGTACCAAAGCTGGGAAAAGTTTCTGTTTAACAAATTAGTTCAAAATAATTAGCCTCAAACAGGCTGTGATTTAGAAATACTGTCCTGCTCATAACTCCCATTAACTTTAATTGAGTTTAGAGTGCATACAGAAAGAAGGAAAAGCATATTACTCCACTTTAAAATTAAATGTAGGATAAATTCAAGAAGTATAGCTGCTTGTTGACCTGGCTTTTTTGTTTTTCTGAAATTAGTCCCATAATTTGTTTATGACCATTTTCACATCATTAACTTTTATGGCTTTTTAAGTCACTGTGTGTTTATCTATTCAGGGTTCTTCATTTGTAGGACTCTAAAATTATTTTTGAATGGCTAATTATTTCCCAGTTGCCCTATTCCTTCCTAAGTCACTCTTCCTTGTTATCATTACAGGGCTGCTCCTCGCACCCTCTCCCTCTTCTGGAACTCCACCATTACATCTCTACTTCCCAACTCTTTCCCCAGTGACACATTTGCCACATGTTAATATCTGAGCGGAATTACCCATTACTTTATTGTATCTTTTACAAAAAGACACTTGGCTGGGTTTTTTCCCACAAAAACATATTCTATATTCTTTAAATACCACAGAAGAAAAACAAACTGAAACCTGGACTTTAATTTGAAGGAATTTCATGTAAATACACCCCAAGGGAACCCTGTGTAACCTGGAGGCAGTGTAACTCAAGGAAGACAGGAAAACCTACCATCCATTACTCTGTTAATAAAGTTAATAGAAACTACAGCTCTGTGCTTCAATCGCCACCCCCTGTAAAAAATCCATGAATTACTTAAAAACATAGGCAAGTGTAGAAAACTATCTATTTTATTTCCTAGTATACCAAATGCTAACATTTCACCGTAGCTGCTTGTATTCATTTTCTATTGCTATTCAGCAAATTATTGCTAACAGAGTGGCATAATTTCAGAGAAATGTTAGTTCATCATTTCATTCACAGTCTACTGCAGTATGACTTCTTAGGCTGCTTAAGGTGTACCCTCTATTCTCATTTGGAGTCCCTGGAGTTCAAGATGTGCTCCCAAGCTCACTTTTATTGTGGAGGATGTCTGTTCCTTGTGGTCATATGACTGAGATTCCTGTTTCCATGGCATCTACCAATCAGTGCCTGCTGTTATTTTCTAGACTTGCCTTCCCTTCCTACCATGCAGACAAACAGAAATCTCCTTGTACTTCTGAGGCTTTTGCATGTTTCCCTCACTGTGACAATACCAGAGAAAATCAACTTAAAAGAGGTCAAAGAAATGGTGCAGTCTCAAGTTTCACAGTCTGGGGACTCTCATGGATCCTGACAAACCATCTTTGAATTCTGTCTACAGAGCACTTTGTCAGTTTCTTAAATTGTTTATGAAACTATGCAAAAGCATGCCACATCATACACAGTTTTAAAAAATTCTAATATAGTATAATATAACTATGATATAAACACATGGATGAATTCTATTCTAAATGTGATTATAAATCCAATCTAAACATGTGATTTTGAAATGGTCTAATAGTGTTACTATTGATAGATCTCCTAAAGTCAATCTCTCTCTCTCTCTCTCTCTCTCTCTCTCTCTCTCTCTCTCTCTTTCTCTCAACCTCTCTCTCTCTTTTACTGTCTCTCTATCAGCACTTAAAATATTCACAGAATTAGTTAAAATACTGTATCAAATTTTCAATATTTCATTGTGGTTTTGTATTTAAAGAACAAAACAATACAGCAATTCCAAAAAACTCTAAATGTAACACTTTCTCTATATGTATATATAAATTCAAATGAAATAGTGTGTGTAAATAATATAATATAGTTTATAACACTTAAAACATCATCAGTAAATATATATTATTTCTCTTTTTCTTAATTAGAAATATTTTAATATATCAAAAACATAATTTCTCTCACTTCACATTTCATCCCATTTTCCTTTAATTAAAATGACGTATTTTCCTCTATGGGAAATAGCTTGCCCATTTTATTTTATTTTTAAATCCCATGTATGCTTTCCAAACAAAGCCATCAAGCTATAATAACCCATCTGCAAACTGGGTAATTAACATGGTTCATGCTTTCAGAATGATTTCTGGTATTCAAGTAAATTTGTTAATCTTATTCATATTAAATTCAACATTTATTCACAAAATGGCCATATTGGGGATTAGAGAAAAGTCTTTGTTCCTAGTTGTTGTAGAATTGGCTGAAACAGTTATGCTAAAGGATGTGAGCAAATTTAAAATAAATACTTTGTGGTAGAGGAATATTGTATGGTCTTTAGACTGTTTTCAATTGAGAACAAGATAAATTTATTCCAGGACGTTTGTTTAGAATATCTGTCCCAAAATTATAACAAAATTATGATATTGGGAAGAAATTTTGTTTATCTTACATCTAGAAATGATTAATCTCATGAGCAGTGGGATAATGGTGACTTTGAAGGGAACATACACTTTTCAGTACAATGTGATGCTTTGGTTATATTTATTTCAAAGCCTGATCATCACTCACGTTTTTCCTTTCCAGGATTCAGCCATTCCATTTTAAGCCCCTATTCAGCCACAAATACTCCATTATGAAGCAGCCTATTGGCTAAAATTGGTATTTATACAGGCAATAAGCTTAGAAGCCTATTTTCTGAGTAATGATCAAATTTAGTCTCTCTGAATGATACCCTTTGATGGCTTTATTCTGCCTACTTTCATATGGATTATTTCTATTATGCACAATTACACTGGCAAGAAGCTCCAAACACAGTTTCAAGACTCTTAATAAATGTACTTTCTAATGAGAAATGTGGCCATGCTCTGAATATTTGTGTTTTTATGAACCCTTAATCACAACCCTATTTGCCATCCCTCAATATGACAGCTCATTTGCCTGCACAACAGACCATCTAGTAGGTTAAAAATCATTACCTGATATAATAAGCAGTGAGCCATTTTCAATAGTCTCTACTCAGTTCCTTAAAATCAATGTCTAAATATGAAGAGAATGGTACTGAGATGGAATTTAAGATTGAGATAAATAAGGCAACACGGAGTCCGCTTAGCTTCACTACCGTCCTATACCAATCAAAGTATAGCATGCATGACTTCAGTGATATCTACCATGGTATTTTCTACCAGGTTGCATGTTAGTGTATAGGGCTCTGTCAAAACAAGTACAGAATAAAAACAAATGTCACTTAGGAAAGAATGAATTGAGATTCAACCGTGTGTCTTAGTAATTACCTACCAATCATATGTTCATACTTCAAGAGATTCAAAAGATGATACTATGAGGCATTTGTGAGAGACATTTTTTCTAGGTATGCTAAGAATTGTGAAATGCTAGAGATAAAATGAGTCATTTCACCATGAGTAACAATGCTAATAAAAATACTAACGTCATATATTGGGGTTATAATTATAAATAGGGTGTATCAATATTTTATTGTAATCTTCCAGTGATAGAACTGAGTTCAAACTGCATGTATGTGGGAAAAAATAGCCCACAGAGTTGCTGGAGTCCCGTTGGGTTTCCACACTGTGGGTCCCACATGAAGCAGGAGGTCTAAGGTTCCAGAGGCTGGAGGCTTTGGCGACGGCAGGCCCCAGTGACACGAGGAAGTCTTTGGTTCCAAAAGTGTTTATTGTCATGGCGGATGGTGGATGGATCTGGAAGTATCCTCGTAAAACTCAGGGCAGTCCCGAGTTAAACAGGGAGGGAGAAAGGGGGAGGATCTTGGGAAGCTTGCTTAATTTGCTCCACCCTCTGGCCTTCATTAGTATGTAAATCCCTAGAGCCTGAGGCCTATGGTCACACCCTTTATCTGTGCACTTTGGGAGGGGCTATAATGGCCTAAGTGACTGAACAATGTATGTCTATGGAGACGAGACTGTGCGACAGGACGCTGGGTTCTGGGAGCGCGGCCGAATGCCAGCCGGTTCTCACTTAGAGTCTCGGGGTTCTAAGCCCATGCCCAGCCGTGAACCAGAACACCCTTACGAAGTCCCACACATGTACATATCTATTCCTCAGTTTAGACATCTAAAAACGGGAATAATAGTACTACCAAATACAAATGTACATAAGAAAATCCAATAAATACACTGTAGTTCCCAATACATAAGAAATCCAATGTCAGCACATGCTCTGATACCAAAGGAAAACAGACTATGGAACTATGCTAACTGTAAACATAATTTGTTTTATTTACATACAGTGTCATAGAAAGTGACCAATACCTAAATACTATCAGTTATCAGGTAGAATAATGAGGAAGACTTGCAAACTATAGCCAGTTTCTTCTTGGTATCTTCAAACTTTTACAAAATACAAACTTTTCAACATTTTGGAATGAAAACTTGCATAATAAACCTAACTTAGCAGTAGTTTGTTTTCTCAATCTAGAAGGAAATTAAGTTGCCTTAAAGTTCCTTCATAACAAATGCATTATTCTTCAAATCACCTACTCCTTCATTTGCCTGAATGTATTTTTCTAATAAAATAAGTGAAATGATATTTTCATATCATCAGGTATAAGTTGGGATAAAACTGTACATTTTCAAAATAAAGGATTTTCTATGAAAGGCATTTTGAAAGCAAATATATGCTCTTTGTGACAGCTCCTTTCCCATTGGGTGATGTGAAAATGTAGAGAATTTTATTATTGTATCCCTGAAGATTAGTATCTCAGAAGCTACAGCTATCTCAATAATAAATATAATAAATATAAATATAAATATATATAATAATAAATATATAAATAATAAATATAATAAATCAAAATGAGAAAGTGTGGCAATGTCATCTTAAGCTCACCTCTGATGAACATGCCAAGCCAAGATGAATTTATTTCTAAGATATCTTCTCTCCCCACAAGTTAACCTATGCATGAGACAAAACATACTCAAATGTAACTAACATCTATTAGACATTCTGCTAGGTAAGGGGATCAATTTTCTCAACAACAGTACATTGTAAAGTATTGACTCACTTTAAGGAATCCAAATAGGCATATGGCCCAGCTCCCACTTTCCTAAATCCTGAAATCTGATCTGAAAATTAAGCTTCAAGTATTTTACACCAGAATGAGATAGGAGAAGCCACCAGAACTTGGTCAATTGCCATGAAAATGATATCTGGGCATAACTGGAGATGTTGTACAAAGAATCCTGGTGAGCTAGTCAACACTAGATTAATTTAATGAACAGATATAGCTTCTTCCTGATACATTATTTTTTAAATGTATTTGGGTTCCATGTATTTGACTAGTATATTTCCCCACCATTGTTGAAAAATTTATAAGCATAGCCTATATAATCCATAATTGCAGAGAGTGTGTTGAACACCAGGCAGTGATGGCTTGCTTAGATAGTTCTCTTTTATGACATTATTACAACTTCCAACATAATGGATTAATTTTATGTATATAAGTCCCATTTTTTTCCACTTGAAAAAATGGTTCTGGCTACACTTCTCATACGACACCATGTATGAAGATGGCATACTTAGTCTGGATCATTGGTTTAGAGCATGCTTTATTGGGCAACTTTATCCAAAATTGTAACAACATAGCATGTTCTATGTACTTATAAAACATTCCACATGTAAAATCATAGATTACCACACCAAATGTTTATGTGATGCAGGTGTTCTCATACAGGACTCCTCTCTGCAAGTGGGGAAAGATTGCTCTAAATTTCTAGGATGTTCCACACTCGCACATAGAGCCAAATGTTAGGGCTATAGTCATATTACATCCAACCAAATATCTACAAATGAGATATCATATGCACCTTGAATCTAAGGTTATTATATCAGCATAATTATTCAAAAAATTTGGAAAACTATGAAATTAAATTTCTAACTCTAGGTATTTCATCTGATATATTTCCTAATAACTGTTAATATTCATAATATTATTATAGTAAAGGCATCTTTAAAATAACTATAAAGTGAATTCAAAGGGCCTGCTGTCATAGTAAATACATTGTCACATTGCTGTGACAAATCACTGATGAAAGCAACTTTAGACAGAAAAGGTTTATTCAGTAGAAGTAGTCTGTCATTACAGGGATGGTATGGTGGCCCTTGTGGTTCTGTCAGTGGCAGCGTGAAATATGACATTATTTTGTATATGAGACAAACCTAGAAACAATGAGATCAGCTAGAACTAGGCCAGCTTCCTATCCTCCCAGATGTCCCCTCGATGGGCCATGGTCACCAGCCAAGACTCTAGCCTCAAAGCTTAAGAAAACCACAAAACACTGCTGCCAGCTGGGGAGCAAATGTTGAAGCTTCTCAAGTTGTGGGAAACATTTCACATTCAAGCTGTAACAGTTAAGGTCTAAGTGCAGACCCCACTGAGGACCAGTGTTTAAGTGTTCCCCTCTCCATTAGGCCTGGATGAGGGAATGAATACATTCATGAGTGAAGATCTTAAGGCAATGTCTTAAAGAATAATGGGGAAACCACAGTGTTGTTAGGAATACTTAAGGGAAGCTGGATCCAGGCTTTATAGAGAGGACTTGGTTTGAGAAAGATACTTAAACTTAACTTCTTAAGTATGTGGAGTTTATCAATTACAATGAGGGCTGGCCGCAATGGTCTTTAGGATGTCTTCAAAATGCCCATTGCATTTTAGCATCTATAATACATATATATCTCTAAAGACCACCAAATACACTGTGTTAGCTCTAGTCTCCTGGCTTACTTAGCACAAGGTACTCTGTTTACTAGACTATTCAACCCTCTATTGTGATTAATTCCCCATTTTTAAAACTGCTGCTTAAACACTGCCTTCCTTAGACTAAGCTCTCACTATTTTAAACCCGAATCTCTGTTTCCCTTGAATATGTCTGCTAGCATGATGTTCTCTTCTTTATTCATCATTAGCATTGCTCTTGTATATATTCATTCCCTCATTCAGTATTTATGGAAATGTTCCCCATTCCAGGCACTGTCTCAAAATCAGAGGGTACAACAGATAACAAAAAAGATAAGGTAATTTCTCCATAAAATGTAGACTGTAGTAGATGAGAAATTAAATATGCAAAAAGATTCAATGATAATATCACTAAAATTGAGAAATGTTAAAAGAAAAATATTGTGTGGAATTTGCTTAGAATGTAAATAGAAGAATAATTATATAAATTAAATTATAGGTTCGAGAAATGGCTCAGGGGTTAAGAACATTGGCTGTTCTTCCAGACAAAACTGGTACAATTCCCAGCACCCACTTGATGGCTCATAGACATCTATAATTCCATATCCAGTAAATCCAACACCCTCATCTGATCTCTGGGAACACAAGGTGTATGAGGAGTACACAGTCATACATCCGGACAAAACACTTATACACATACAATAAAAATTAAAGATATCAAAACATTATATGGAAAAGTTGAACAAGAAGAAATGTGATAAATCCTTCATTTCCCTTTTAACCCCTGAACCATTTCTTCAGGTACTTATTATACTTTTCTTAAACATTTTATTTACTTTCATAATAAAAAAAAGATTAAAACAATTTTCTTAGAATCTGTCTTTTTCTGTTTCTCTCGCCTTCAACCCCTTCAATACTTTCTCATTTCTGTTAGAATAAAACTAAATTTCTAGAGTATCTTATTCTAGCCTTGTAAAAAAGCAAGTCATATGACCACAACTTATTTATTTATTTATTTATTTATTTATTTATTTATTTATTTATTTATTTTTTGGAATGACAATAACATCCAAGTGTTCTTTCCTATTCTATTTGCAGAGCTGATTTTCTGTCTTTTTTTTTTTTATCTCTGGTTCATATGTTCCTTTTGTTTTGTTCTTAATGAATCTGGGTGCTTAATGATTGGCAGTTCCCTAGGGAAATTTTAGGGAAAACCTTTCCACCAGCATTTCTAATTTTCTCTATCAGAATTTCACCTGCTTCTTTCACAGCACTTTCTACACAAGCAGTTGCCCTAACTAGTCAACTGTTTACATGATTATCAGTCATGTCCATATGAATTTACCTTTACTTAATGTTGGGAATCATAAATTACTTATTCAATGCCTTATTCCAATCCCAGTGCCCTCATAAGATTAGGACCTCCTGAAAGAATGACTACATTTGAATACTGTGTGCCATCCTTTGATATCCATGGCAAACTCAGATACTTTGTGTGTCAAATAACTGTATCAGTGTCATCATGAAAAAAGGGACAAAATAAATGTGTGATGACTTTTCATCATTCCCTAGACCTTTAACAGCTCTGTAGTTAGAGATAGTCTCTTACCAGAGTGGTCCAATTCATAATTTCTTACACTGCATTACCAGTTAACTTGACAAACCCAGATCTAAGACAGCCAACACTCTGTGTTTGAATTCTTTCATATCACAATTATTTCCCAATATGACTATGGTGGCACATACCAGGTGCCTTCCATAGTCAGGATGACTTTCCTCTCCTCTCTTTGTCTTACCAACCACAGTTCTTGGTCCATTCAGAACAAATTCAATCAGTCATCTGTTTGACAGGATTCTACATGTCTAGGTCTTTTGTTCTTCCTTTATCTAATGAAAAATTCATCTTTCCTCTTTTGATCATTTTCTAGCACTAACTAGAGAAAGTGGGTTAAAAGTAGAAGAGGTGGCAGTGGAGGAGGAGATTAAAACAGGAGAAAGGCATGTAGGTTGGACTATGGGGGAGTTTGGAGTGTAGAAAATGGGCTGTAAATGTGGTTAATTCAGTGGACATATATATGAAATTATCAAACAATGATAACAAAAGAAAGTCAAGTGCCTGTTTCTTCTCTGCTGGAATGTTTTCTATTTACAATCTAAGAAGGCACGTTCTGTATGATCTGTTCTTCATGAAAACTAAATTGAGAAGAAAATGATGCCTTAGTTTTTAAACCAGTCAAATAACCATTTCACTCAAGAGCTAACAGGACATTCCCTCTTTGAGCTTTCTTGTTTCCATGAACTTAATTATTTTCCAAATTAAGCCTCATGTTTTTGTTTTGTTTTATGTTGTTTTTGTTTACTGCACATAAACTAAATAACTGCCTATATCTCTATGTAGGGTACCCACGTTTGAACATGCTCTTTATGTCTATCACATATTGATGTGTATGTAACCCTGCCCTTCCTGTCATATCTGTCATCTGGGCATAATTATCCTGATGCTCAACATAAGATAATGGAGGGGCTGTATAGTTTGTCTAAAGAAATGAAGTTGTTAGGTAGGTTTATATCTCGCTTGTTGCTATTGTTTCAGACAGAGCATTGCTAGGTATCTTAGATGGGTTTCAAATTCACAATCTTTGTGTCCCATTCTCTCTAATGCTGGCCTAGAAGGTGTGCACCACTACCAGTATCTCTTTTATCTTAGTTTTTCTACATGGGTGGCTTTTAAATGAATTTCCACACTACTGTGAGATATAATGAGATGGTGTGCCATATGCAAACAGAATAAGCAGGTAGAAGAACGGCAATTAGCCTTTCAGTTCATCTTGTATCTTTCTGTTTGGAGATGCCAATGCTTCATAAAACACGGAGGTTATGGTGTTACAGTCTACACTGTGCTGTGGAGTATTGATTGCATTTTACACCAATTATAGAATGGATTTTTTAAATGGTACGAATAGAATGGAGAATGTTCCTACCTTAAAACGAACAAAATCTTGCCATTTGCAGCAAAAAAGGGGGAAATTTGGAAAATGTCTGGTAAGTGAATGACTACACATTCTTTGACATACATAGAAGCTATTAAAGAAAATGAGGAGTTGAAAGTAGAAAAGTGATTAACCAAGGCTAAGTGCGATATGAAAGAGAATAAAAGGAAGTTGGGTGTTGAGTATCAAGGTGATTACTGTTGGGGGTTAGGCTGCTGCTGCTTGTAATCTAATACTAATTTGGGTCCCCAAAACTGGTTGCCCCAGAGTTGGGAGAGTCTGCTCATAGATGCTAGCTGACCCTGCCCCCACTCCCAGTTAATTGTGATTGATAAATAAAGGTGCCAACAGCTAATAGCTGGGCTGAAGAAACTAGGTGGAATTTAGGTTTCCAGAGCTTTGGGTCAGAAGAGTGAGAGGAGAACATGCAGGAGGGAGAAAGGAAGCCACCATAGGTTAGGAGTCAAGAAGATGTGGTCCTGTGAGCTTGCTAATTGGAGTTAAGAGCAGCGCAGATGGAACATAGTAAGTTGTAAGTATGATTCGGGGTGATTATAAGAACATAAAGGGAGATACCTGCCCAGCTATTGTGCTGTTTAAAGAATATTGTAAAAATAAAGGTTGTGTGTGTTCTTTCATCTAGGAACTAAATGATAAAGGCACGATAGAAACCCCAGACCAGGTTTAAATAATTTCATCAATAGATTACAATGAGACAAAAACCAGGAAATTAAAGAAAATTCTTACGGTAGATCTATTTCCAATTTTCTAAGGAACCTCCAGATTGATTTCCAGAGTGGATGTGCCAGTTTACAATCCCACCAGCAAAGGAGCAGTGTTCCTCTTTCACCACATTCTCAGCCATTCTGATTGGTGTAATGTAGAATCCTAGGGTCATTTTGATTTGCATTTCTCTGATGACTAAGGACTTTAAACAGTTCTTTAAGTGCTTCTCAGCCATTCAAGATTACTCTGTTGTAAATTTTCTGTTTAGTTTTATACCCCATTTTTTGATTGGGTTGTTTCGTTTTTGGAGGTTAGTTTCTTGAGATATTTATATATTTTAGATATTTTCATTGACCAACCTGTCTGTCTCTGTATCAATACCATGCAGTAAGCTGTCTAGATGGCAGTGTTAAGACTACAAAATACAATAGATATGTAATGTTTCTAAAACAGATTCATAAATTAATTAGTAAGAAATGGGAAAGATATATGTAAGTATTTGACTATATAGTACCACAGATAGTCTTCTAGGGTTGGAACAGGGCAAGGTTTTCACAGAGGGTTTAAGAAACAGAAGTGATTTAATATTTTAAAAGCTAATATAACATTAAAATTAAAGAATTAACATCTAACCCTTTTAGCAATTAAGGTTCTTTTTATAATAACGTCTAATATTGATCACCAACCTTTAAAAGGGTCTAGAATAATTGGATTGATTCCAAAATATACAAAAAGAAATAATAAAATAGGCCTTCAAAAAACCTGATATAATTAGGCTCTAAAATTATTTGCTAAATGAATGCACAAATTAATGAATAAAATTGTATCTCTCTATTGGAACAAACTATACTAAAGACTAGCCCAATTACAATATTTAGGGCTGGAAAGGGGTCATTTCCCACATCTGTGTGGATTTAAAAAGCACCGTTAATATGGGGCCTTGTATTTATATATTTAGAACAATTTCTTTTTCATCAAAATAACACAATAGTAAAATAAATGATCATGTAAGTGGTGGACAGATGTTCCTGAATGATGGAAAAAGAATAGGAAATGATTTGTTATAAATAATTCGGGTTTTGAGGTCAAAATGAATAGGTCTAGATTACAACTCCCACTGTGAACCTCTACACCTCTGCTTTTCTGGGTACAATAATTAAATCTGATTTAGGACCATGCAACTCAAAAAATGTGGATAAAAAGTCAGTCATAATAGCCATGGAAGTTCTAAAATCTGCCCACTCTAGGATATATAATCTATATTATATCCTAAATGATATCTATTTTATAGATAGATAATATGTAATATATAATACATAACATATATCCTATAGGATATAAATTCTATACAGACCTGGATTCATAGGTTCATATTCTCTCTCTCTGTCTCTGTCTCTCTGTCTCTCTGTCTCTCTCTCCCCTCTCCTCTCTCTCTCTCTCTCTCTCTCTCTCTCTCTCTCTTTCTCTCTCTCTCTCCCTCTCTCTCTCTCTCTCTCTCTCTCTCTCTCTCTCTCTCTCTCTCTCTCTCTTTGAAATACTTTTGCTGCTTACTTGCTTAATCAAAAAAAAAAAGATAGTGGCACTGGAGAACTCTTGTGGAAGAGGTCAGGGGAAGGACTGAGGAACATAGAGGAAAGGGGGACTCTACAGGAAGACCAACAGAGCCAACTAACCTAGACTCCTGGGGCTCCCAGAGACTGAATGACCAATAAAAGAACATACAAGGGCTGGACCTAAGGCACCTGCACATATGCAGCAGACCTGCAGCTTGGTCTTCATGCAAGTCCCCCAACAACTAGAGCAGGGGCTTATCCTGACCCACTGACTGGGCTGTCTTGGCTGGCTTCAATGGGAGAGGATGTACCTAGTCCTGTAGTGACCTAACCCTTCTCAGAGAGAAAGGGAAGGGATGGATGGCAGAAAGGGCATGTGAGGGAGAAATGGGAGGTGGGGCTTCAATCAGGATGTGAAGTGAATTAATTAATTAATGGAAAAAATAGTTTAAAATTAAGATTGAGAAGCACAATAAAAATTAAATGAAAAAATTGTATAAAGGCAATCTGTGCTTTATATTGTATCATTTGTATTTCTTCCCTTCTCATGTGGGACATGTCTTACTTGAGGGTAACCTGGTATAGACCACCATTTGTCTTTTTAAAAATTCCTCATTTGATTAAATATCTCCATAGAATTTCCAATGATATCTTCCTAAGATTAACAACTTCTGTTGCAGACAGAAACGGCCCAGGCCTTCTGAAAAGCAGGGGTCACGATTGAATCCGATGTGGTAGATAATTGTACAGGAATCCCCTGTGGAAGAAAACAAGAGCAATGCTGAAAGAGGCAGAAGATACATAAGCTCCAAAGCATTTCTGTTACCTAGTAACAGACAGAAAGGAACAAAGGATGTTGAGTGGAGCCATCAGCTGAGCAGGTATAAAGAGAATGGAGCAGGATTCTGAAGGAATCATGACCCATAATGTCCGGCTTACAGGGATGCTACCAGTGCATTCATATCAACTGGTGCATGCATATTCAACTGGTCTCTTAGAATGATACATCATGGTGTCTTTGCCATGTTAAGTCACTGGCCTTAACACAGCCACAAATCCGAGTCATGATGTGGTGTTATAAAGCAGTTCATTCTCCAGTCTAAGTGTTGAAGCTCCAGTTTCCACATTCACCTGAGGTAGAGTTGCTCATAACCTAACTCTGAACTCCGTTCTGCAAGATAAGTTGGGTCTGTAAGAAACTTGTCCAATGTTCTATAATAATGAAAGTCTAACTTACCAGTACCTTCCATGAACCCCACCACCCACCCTCAAATTCAGTACTCTACCTCCCTCAGGGCCTTCCCTCCTGATAACCATTTAAGTATATTCTAAATTAATCGGGGCTGTAACTTAGAACTATTTCTGCTTGCTGTTTATTGTAAGAGACAGAAAGAACAGTTCAATTTAACCTTAAAATCTTAAAAGTTTTTTCCTATTCTTTTATTCCCTTTGATGAGCAGAACAAATTCTCTTAGTAGATGTGCACAGAGCTTGTGACCCAGGACCCCACACTATCAGTAGTTAATGATAGCTCAGTAACATCTCTCAATACCTATTGATTTACTGCTGGACATTTCTCTGACTTTTCAATGTTGTGAACACAACCAGCATTTACCTCCTCTTGACACTTTCCAACCGTGGTCCTGAACTGTGTTTTAGCATTGTCTATTTCCCAATGCTGCTTCAGTTTTGAGTCTTCTGTTCTCTGTGAAGGCTTCTGTTTTCACTGCCTGCGTGTCATCTTGGTCTCATAACAGTTTAACAAACATACTTTCTCAGAATACTCCAGCTAAAAAGGAGTTCCAACCACTGAATTTACAATCCAAATCTCCACCAGCTACATACACACTGTTCCCAGAGATCCTTCTGATTCTCTTCTGGACCTCACGTCTCATTAATGGTTGGTTGGAATTTTCATGATTCTTTTGTTAAAGTATGACTTATACACAGTGGATAAATTCTTTAAAATTCATGTATATAATACCATAAATACCACCATAATTAAGACCAAGAACAGAGTACATGGACACACACAAGGATGCACATATATGTACACACACATGCAACACATGCACAACACATGCATACACACATACTTCCCCTCACACACAGAAGCACATGCACACTCACAATCACACCATCATCCTGTCAAACCTTGTTAGCATCCCTCTAAAAGCTACTTTTAACCTCTTTCTCTATCACTATAGATTGGATTTTTCCAGTATTTTGTGGAAAAGGAATCATACATCATGTCTCCCTTATGGGTGAACTCTTTTTCTAAATATAATGAAATTCATCACTGTGAGCAGCTAGAAATAGGCAGGCAGGAAGAAAATTACATCTGTCACAGAAAGATTAATTTTTGAAAATTGATTCGGGTCTATATTCCCTGTGATGTGCTGGATTCCTGCCTCATGTCAGACTGTGGGACGGCTGCTCTGTGTGTCTCTCATTTGTATGCTTCTGCAGCTTACCAATGGCCTATTCCACCCATTTCACAGATGGTAAGCCTGAAAATCAGAGAGTCAAACACCTTATCTGATATCACAGCTGGTATCACTAACCAGCACGAAGGTTATGCAACTATGCACACCCAGCCCATGCTGTTTTCATTACATTCTTAACTTCAGTTTTGAACATAGTCCATATATATATATATATATATATATATATATATATATATATTCATGGGATCTCATTTTTTATTTATTTTGAGAATTTTATAGCTCATACCTTGTCGTTTTCACCCTTCCAGTATCTCCCAAGTCCTTTCATTCCTGACATTCATGGCTTCTTATTATTTAATTATAAGTGTTACATATATGTATGTACATTTATAAATACAGCCTTCTGAAATTATTCACTGGGTTCTTGTTTTCAACACTCAAAATTCTATCTCTATTGTAATAATCATATATGAGTCCCTTCTACTTTATTGTAATAATTAGATTGCAAAACTACTTCCTCTTTTCTCTTATTTTTATTCTTCATACTATATGACCTATTTTTTATTTTCTTGTCTAAAAATAATCTCATCATAATTAATAGATTTGTGTCAGCTTATTACAGATAAAAATACCCAGAGTTCTTTCACTTATTTGCTTTGTGTATTTTAACTATAACTATGTAAAAACAACAGCTACATATTAATGTATCAAACCCATATATATTAAATGAGATAGAAGCTTTGCATTTCAATAATGTAACACAGTTTAAATTTTGAAGCAATGTGTCTAAATTGAATCAAAAATCTTAACATTTAAATTTCTCATTAGAAATCATTATGTGACATATTATGTGTGTATTATCTGTGTATGTATGCATGTATATATGTATGTATCTGTATACGTGAACTTTAATTATAACATGTTAGGGAGTTTTGGTTCAGGAGTATTTGTTTTATCTCACGCTATAGATGCTATTGTGTAAATTAACATGCAAACCTGTGTTTGATTGAGATCAAAATTTGAATCTCCAAAAACTACATGTGTCTAAGTCACAATCCCGTCTTTGATGTATGTTACATCTCATATGCAGACACCAAACTCAGACACTATTACTGATGCCAAGAAGTGCTTGCTGACAGGAGCCTGGTATAGCTGTCTCCCGAGAGGCTCTGCCAGAGACTGGCCAATACAGATGCAGGTGTATTCAGCCAAACATCAGGCTGAGCATGAGAACCCCAATGGAGGAGTTAGGGCAAGGACTGAAGGAGCTGAAGGGGTTTGCAACACCATAGGAAGAACAACAATATTAACCAGATTCTCCAGAGCTCCCAGGGACTAAACTACCACCCAAAGAGTACACATAGAGGGACCCATGGCTTCAGCTGGATATGTAGCAGAGGATGACCTGACCGTATCTGGCATCAAAGAGAGGGGAACCTTTTGGCCTTGTTAGGCTCAATGACCCAGGGTAGGGGAATGCTAGGGCACTGAGGCAGGAGTGGTTAGATGGGTAGGGAAGCACACTCATAGATACAGGGGGAGGGGAGTGGATGGGGGTTGTGGAGGGGAAACTGGGAAGGGGAATAACATCTAAAATGTAAATAAATAAAGTAACTAATTTTTAAAAATGAAAATAAGCTCAGAGCATTGGTAGTGTTGATAGAGTGCTAGCCATTTCAGCTATCATACAGGGGGAAGTGGCTCATCCAACTGACTTTTCTCTGCTCCTCCAAGAGAAGGATTCTGTAATTCCAAACATTTCTGATTTTTCACTGTCCTTCAGTGATTGTAATTTTTTGTACTACACAGCTCTAAAATAATTACTTATTTACTGGGAGAATAAAAACTCTAATAAAAAGATAGTGTTAATTAGAAGGACAGGTAAAATTTTACATCCCTACCATGTGACTCTTAATGCACATCTCATTTCCTAAGATGCATAATGAAATCAAGATAAGGGGTATGATTCTGAATTTTATATTCTGAATAAAAAGCTAAGTCACTTATGTGAAAATGGGGCCAATTTCAAGGCTACATTCTAAGCAATAACTCAATCCAGTCATAACTCAGAGAAAGTATAAAACTATATCTCATAAGCAATGATTGGCACAGCAATTTAAAAGGTAAAATTGTCAATTATATTAAAACCGCTACACAATATAAAGAGATTTAAAAAGCCGTGAGAACTATTTGACTGCACAATGAATTTGATTCTTCTTTCATCAAATGAAACATTGTTTTGCTTCAAAATATAATATTTTTCATTTTACATTATTCAGAAAGCATGATACATCTCTAGAATATTTTCATCTAACTCTCTCAAAAACATGCAGCCTTATAAAAAATATCATTTTTAAATTAAAATCTCAGTAGATGAAGAGATTTAATATTTTCTCCTCAGAGATCACATAAATATGCTGCTTTTTATTGTGGCTTCAATATTATTACAGCAAATACCTAATGTGATTCTGATATCTCTATATAGGCTATTTGAATTCTCTTAATCACAATAAATTTTGTCAATCTTCCAGAGAAAGAGAAATGTAATAAAGATTAGGACCATGTCTTGCATAGGTTTTCCATTGCTGTAAAGAGATACCATGACCAACACAACTCTTACAAAGGAAAACATTCGAATTGGAGCTGGCTTATACTTTCAGAGGTTTAGTCTGTTACTGTCATGGCAACATTCAGGCAGACATGGTGCTGAAGGAGTTGTACATCTTGATCTGAAGGCAGCCAGGAAAAGACTAGAATTACACACTGGGAGGAGCTTGAACATTTATATGACCTATCCCCAGGGACACATTTCCTCCAACAAAGCCACACCAACTCCAACAATGCCACACCTCCTAATAGCACCACTCCCTATGGGCAAAGCATTTATACACATGAATCTTTGTGGATCAAACCTGTTCAAACCACCACAGCCCACAAGCTACACAAGTAAACCTTCACATTTCTAGCAACTGGACCCAGTAGACACCCATATGATGTAAGTCTTCAAAACTTCCTATTTTTCTACGGCAATGTCTATACTTGATTCGCCTACTACCTGCCATTCTATAATCAGATAAATTTAAATAGTTTATAGAACTAATTGGAGCAATAGTTCAAAACCCATAAAAATAAACATGGAGAAGCCTAGTTATGTTCACTAGTTACGAACAATTGAATGGATATTGGAATATTTAAATGTTTTGGGCTGTTCCATCTCAGCAGGAATGATGCCCTATTGTTCAGATAAGATTAATTATTCATAGAGTCATATTTTGTGTTGTTTCATTTCTTTAATTATTTAAGAAAGTACAACATTATTATATTCTTTGAGGACCTCTAGATTTCTAGAAGCCTAATCCTTGTGGATATATTCAATTTAAAGTAATCTCATGTATTGTACCAAGATAACACTATTCCTAATATCAATTAATTGCTAAAAGGTGGTTGTGGAAGATAGCATGATGGCTAAGCAGGCATGGGTGTTCCTGAGAATCCTGACAACCTGAGTTTAACCTCTGGAGCCCACATGGTGGTAGGAGGGACCAGAACTGACTCACTCAAAGGCAAATGTTCATGTGCAGAAGCCCATGAATACAAGTGCGTGCACATAAAATAGATAGATGGTAGAGGATAGATAGATAGATAGATAGATAGATAGATAGATAGATAGATAGATAGATAGATTAGATAGATTGAAATTACTAAAAATATGGACAGGACCCACTGAATACACATTTCTTATCATGAGCAAACTACGCAATCCGAGAAGTCTTGTCTTTTTAAATTAGAAACCTTGGAATGAATGATCTTGTTTGATGAAGCCTGATCTCATGCTCACTCCTTTATTTATATTTTATAGACTAAAATATAACATCCTTAAGATTTTGGTTTTTATCACTTATAGTGTGTGTGTGTGTGTGTGTGTTGTATAAACGAATATTTGTGTGTGGTTTATGTGTTCATGTGAATATATGAGTGTGGATTCATACTTAAGAAGGTCAGAGGAGGATATCAGGTATCCTGCTTTGTTACTTTCAGCCTTATTCATTTTTAGAAAAGAGCTTTCACCAAATGTGAAGCTAAGCTGGTATCCAGGTTACACGCATGTGTGGAACCAATTTTTATTTGTGCCTTGAGACATTCTCATGAACAGCACAGCAGCATTCTTCCTTATCAAGCAATTTGGCCAACACTTCACCACTTGTACTTTTATCTGAATGTGTTTCTTATGGAATAGCCCTCTTGTATCTAAACAAATATACTTGCCTCCAAGAAACAGATTTAAGACAAACTGAATTTGGCATAGATGGAGGAATACTGCTAATGTTGTTAACCTAACTTTAATCTACAATCCAACATCCATAGCATGTAGGGAAGGCTAGGATATGTTTTAAAGCATTAAAGGGGTATGAAATAAAGACAGGTAAATGAATTATGTCTTATGGAAAAGAAATATATACAAAAATAATAAATCAGTTTCAATTTTAAGATTATACATATTTTAACCTCAAAATTATTTTGCCAGCCTATAAATTATTAGCCTGAAGCTGTCAGCTTACCTTCATTCTCCACAGAGATAAATATTAACCGGAGTATTTTTTTAAATTATGGCATACCAAAAGATCCCTAAAATATGATTAATTTAAAATGTATTTTGTAGGACAATATATAATAATAACTGTTTTATTAGTAGTGATTACATTTTAAGAACCTCTAAAAGTATAGTTTTTAAACTAATTATTGAGTCTTTACACAAACATGTATTTCAACTTTTATTTACTTAAAATCATTTTTATATTTTACTGTATTTTGGTTTTTTGAAACAAACTCTCATCTAGCCCAAGCAGGCCTGAAACTCATTGTGTAGTGAAGGCTAGTCTTGAATTCAGTACTTTTCTGCTTGGGAATCCCAAGTGCTGGGATTTCCGATTTGTGCCACTACTTCAAGATTTTAAAATATTTCAACATATTTTAAGTATTTTTAAATTGCTTTTGAATAAGAACAAATTTTAGAAACCTGAGATTCCTTTGTTCAGGGAATTATAAAATTTTCATTACTAACTTTTATCCACTTTCTTGTTAGTAAATGAGTTATAATTCTAATACAAGAATAACTATCTACATAAGACCTATTTGCAACACCACCCATTGTGAAATGGAAAGGTTGGGCAAACAGGCTTTATTTAGACTTTATTTCACATTCATTCATTTATTTAAGAATTGTATATAAAAGTGTGTGAATGCATATTATATATGACCACACCTGTGTAATGGTGTGTATCTACTTATAAATGCATATTTTCATATATGGGGGCATACATGTGGAGGAGTATCTATGCATGCAATGGCCCCAAGTTCTTTATCACTTTCCACCTTATTGAACTCAGAATTCTGATTCAATCAAGATTCCCTATCTGAAACAAAATTGTATCAAAATAAGTTTTCCATTTATTAGCTTCATAAGCACTATGTTTTGAATAAAAATTCTTTTGTAACAATGAGCAGCCTATAATATATCAGATATATATCATATAATATATATCTTACTTGTCTTTAAAATATCTTTCAATGTACTGATAAACATCATTACAGGTATTAAATGTAGGTATATTTGTTGGAGCTGAGCACCCACAGTCAATTTCTCTCTCCATTTTTCCCAGTTCTCTATTTATTTAATGGAATCCATCTGCTACAACAAGAAGCTTCTTTGATGAGGGGTGAGGGCCGTGCTCATTGGTGAGTGAGTATAAGGATAAGTATTTCTAATGCAGTTAGAATTCAGATTTGTTTGGAATAGTGACAATAGTAGGTTCACATCTAGAATAGTTGGTATTTGGCTAGCTTTATGGTATCAGTCACGAATTTCTTCCTACTGAGTGGATCATACGTCCAATTAGGCAGTTATTACTAATACCTAAGATGTAAGTGCCACTGTTGTATCTTTGGTGATCTGTCCTTGCTGATCATTGTGGTTTGTGGGTGTCACAACTATATAAGACTATTGATTGATTCCCATCATTAGTAACTTGCTTATCAGCTTCTAGTACTATCAGGCTTAGAAATCATGTAGGAGGTTGCCAGTTCACATCCACCTCAACTCCTCGACTTAGAAATCATGTAGGAGGTTGCCAGTTCACATCCACCTCAACTCCTCTAAGTCCCATTTCCAAAGTACCATATACTTCCTCAGAAATACAGACTTAACTTCATATTCAGCAAAATAATCAAGGACAATAGCAATAGTCTATACAGTTTTAGGAATCTCTTGGACTACTCTGGCCAATAACTGGAAAGGAAATTTCTCATAACAAGTACTGGGATTTTTTATTAGATCGTCTATGGGTCTTGGGGAGAGCATTAACCCCTCATGTGGCATAACATCAATTTATGTGTATGTGTGTATACATGTGTGTGTGAATGTATGTGTGTATATATGTATGTGGGTAGACAAATCACTCACTTTAAATGTATTAATTTTGTGGATTGTGATTTATATGCTAATAAAATGCGTTAATTTTTCTTTTTTATTATATTATTGTTTAAAACAATTTTGACTTTAAATGTATTTTGATCATATTTCCCCTCCCCCAAGTCTTTCCAGATTCCCTGTTTCTTCTTACCCACCCAATTTTAAGTTCTTTCTCAAAAACAAATAAAAACCCAATACAAAACCAAAAGGCCCCCACATCAAGAAAACAAAATAGAACACCACCACCCACTCCCAAATCCACCAAACTGCAGTCAAACAAAAGCACACAGAAATCTGTGGAGTCTATAATTTATTCGCCAATTACTCCTGAACATAAGGCCTACCCTAGAGTGGTTGATATATCGAGTATCACTGTATTAGAGAAAATTGATTTTTCCAGCAGGTATTAGTTCAGTTGTTTAACTTTACCCTGGTTACTATTTAGTCAGTCAGTCCAAGTCAGTCCAGACAGTCAGTCAGTCAGTCAGTCAGTCAGTCCAGTCAATCAGTCAGTCAGTCATCAAGTTTTTAAAAAAATATAACAAAATAAAATGTAATAAGATAAAAAAAAAAAACCTGTCACATTGAAGTCAGACAGTACAAACAAACAGAATGAAAAGAACACCAAGCAAAGGCACATGAATCAGAGACCCACTCTTTCACACAGCCAGGAATCCCATCAAAAACAGTAAACTGGAAGAAGCCATAAAATACACACAAAGAACGTGAAGTTGACCCCTGCAGACCCTGTGGATGCTTCTTCAGACTCAGAGAGTTCATATGAGCTTTGCTCAGTTGATTTAGAGGGCCTTGTTTTCTTGGTATCCTTCATCTCTTCTGATTTTTAACACTTTTCCCAGCTCCTTGTTGTGCAGGATTCTCTAAGCTCTGGGGGTGGAGGAGGAATTTGATGGAAATATCCCATTTAGGGCTGAGTGTTTCAAAGCCTCTCACACTCTGTGCATAATGTCTGGCTACAGGAGGAAGTTTCTCTGAAGATGGATGAATTAGGCACTGGTCTTTGAATAGAGCAAGATATCACTAGAAGATCTTTTATCATTACTTTTCTTTCTTCTTTTTTTAGACCAATATTGTTTGGTTTTTACCTTGGGTCCCTGGGCTATTTAGTCTCAGGTTCCTGTGTTGAGTATGGGTTCTATTTCATGGAGTAGGCTTAAGTCAAATTAGTTATTGGTTGGTTACTCCCACAAGCTCTCTGCAACCACAGATCTACGATATCTTGCAGGTAATACACTGCTGCAGATAAATGGTTTGTGGCTGGCTTGCTTTTTACATTTCTTTTTTTTTAATAATGAACCTTCCTCTTCCAAAGGCACTAGATTGTAGGAATGAAAGCTCTATGTAGCTACAAGCTTGACATCTCCATCAAAGGAGATGTCTTCATGGAGTTCTGTAGACGTTATCTTCAGCAATAAGGCCCTGCTGTCAATTTGTGGGAGGAACCTACACTCTTGTCAACAGCCTGTGTTGTATGAGAATCCCCATGGGGCTCCTTTGGCCAACAGCTCAATTAGATGTAACTCAATCCTAATTTCTAAATCATAAGCAAATGTTCTGTAAGCCACTCAAAGCAAAAAAGCAAATTAGTAAAATCTGAAGAAGGCACTTGGGAATCTCAAAAGCACTGGTAAAATAGTCTGGAGCTTGAGACTGGCAGTGATGTGAGGGAGTCAGTCTGAGGGGCAGGCTTCTTAGCCTATGGAAACTGACATTACTTCCTGGACTGATCTCATCAGAGATGAACCGGAATAGAGGTCACCGTGATGGTGGCTGTCATTCAAGCTGATGGCTTGCTTGGTGTCAATTTGTATTGTGATGTGAGAAGAGAGGAAAAGTGAAACATACTTCTTTTGTCCTGATCTGTAGCTTTAGAAGCCTGGCTGAGCCTGTATAGGATTCCATGTTAGATTTTAGGTCTCAGAATGATCCTCGCTTTGCACAAAACCTTTTCATTCTGTCCAGGTAGATAAACCTATATTACAAGTGTTGAGAATTGCTGCATTGTTTAGAGACAGGAGCACTGTTTTTTTTGAGAATCATCAACCATTCAAGATGCTACAGAAAACCTAGACTAGCTACAGCAACAAGGAATCAGGAGGAGGACTACTGACCATAAAGGGCAAGAACTTTCTCAAAGCCCAAATTAAAGATGCATAGTCAGATAGCCTAATTAAGGTCACATAGAATGCTACCCTCTGTACGACCCTAGCACCTCCAAATCCTATGCAGTGATCATGGCAACTGACTTTCCTCCATTGAAATCTGCTAAAACCACTAGCTAGTGTCATTCTTCCAAAAACAAAACCATCCCTCTGTAAAGTTTCTTGTGCCCCATAGGAATAAGCCTATTAGAAGATGGCATTAAAAAATATGCCTTATAATTGGTTATCTCTTTAAAACTGGAGGGAAGCGTATAGTTAGAATGGCTGAGCCCAAGTATCGACTTAAAAAATTTAAAAATCATGTTGGTTTTTACCCCTCTGAGCAGTGTGAATTGGTTTCTTCCTAGCAGCCTGCTGCTGTGATAACAGACCTATTCATTTTTTTTTATATAAAGTTCACACTTTATTGGCTGAATGGTACACTCGGGAATAGTGACTACATTACCACAAATAGTACTCATCTTACCCCACAGGCCACTCTTCCCAATTACTCTAGCACAGATTTGAATTAGGAAGTTTAATGAACAGAAACTACTATGTATAGCACCCGTTGTCAGGAAGCATGAAGACTGCATATGGATATTGAGAATTACCAAGCAGTCTAGGTCTTTGAGTGCTCTCAGAAAGACCCTGTCAATCAAGTTTCTCAGTTTCTCCCAAGAATTTCTGCAATGTCAGTGAGTAAGGCAAGCAAGACTTCCTTTGAATCCTGTTCTTTCTGAGTGGTCCACTATGCTTATTTCCATAGAACTTAAGTGCCTATTTTCTCTGGCCAACCCAGACCTATAATCTCACTATAGTTATTAGTAGTGTTTTTGCTTTAAAACTGGTTGATAAATTATACCCCTATCCCATGTATACATCATCTTCACAAAGAGTCAGGGAGAAGCTACTGAACGATGATGTAGCAGAGATGAAGATGCCAGCACTACCCATCCATCACAGAGCTAGAGAAACAGGAGAACACTAGACCCCTGAACAGCATCTACAGTTTGTGCCCCACTAAGCAAGTGTTTTGAGTACTAGAAAATGCAGAAGAGAAGGTACTTTACAGCCATCAGTAGTCCCGTGGAGAGTGGAGATACCTTTCAGCTTACAGCATAACTATGGCCTTCTAATTTTCTTAACTCAACTGCACCCTGCCTATCCCACTAGTGGGCATCCCCTGCTGGCAACCTTAATGCTCTGCTGTAACAATCACCTAGACTTGGACTTTACTTCTGATGTTAATGGCTGTCGTAGCTATTAAGTTCTTCAAAAGAACATCACAAGTCAACATGATGGTCTTTTAGGGAAGTGAAGGATTCTCAGTGTTCCTCAATTGGCCTCTTTTCCACTTCTCCCTTCCTTTAGCCTTGTCTGTCTATAGCCAAGGGGAGGACTACACGCACAAATGGCTACTTTTGAGGACAGATGCATAGCCATATTTTATTTATGTGGGTGAAACTTTTGGAGAATTAAAGCCTACCTTAACTTGCTGTGTTTTCCTCCCTTCAAAGGAGTAACTGACCATAGCCTGCTTGCTCACTCAGTTCTTCCTGTCTGTCTTCCTCTCCTCTAAGCTTCCTCTTCTATATCTTTCTCTGTCACAGTACGGAAGAGGCTTCGACACATTCATATTCTCCAGAATTTGTTCTCTGTGCTATTTTTAAAGGGTCTGTCTGCTACTCTGTTGTGCTGAGACTTCTATGCCCTATGTTAGTCTGTGAAGGTCTGGGTGACCTAAGAGCCACCTGTGGTGTGGACATGGTGGTAAACATACTTATCCCCTCTAACTGTCTACCACTACCGAGTTATCACTATGTGGTAGACTTTAGGACTCCAGGCTAAATGTTTTATTTGCATCTTTTCAGTTGGTTTCATAGCAACCTCATGATGTAGTTTTATTCTCGTGGCAGGGGATGAATGTTGCCTAGTGTGAAGTCACTTGAGCTTGCTGAAGACTAAGAAAAAAAAAAAGCCTCTGTCTTATCTTTTTTGAGTATTAGTAATATGGAGATAGTAAGTAGGAATGGTGTTATCTTAACACATCTTTTATTCTCTATCTTAAGTTTCAGACATTTACAATGAGCAACAAAGAATGAGAAATGGATTTTTTTTTTTTAATTCTGGGTAGTTTGCCAAGTTACCTGATTACATTATACATACTGCCTTTTTGGGTTTTGTTTTATTTTGTTGCAAAGATAATTTTTTGATGTATATAAATGGTTTTGCATGCATGCATGTTTCTACATCACATATTCAGTGTCTATGTGGGCAAGAAGAGGGCATCCCCTCCTGCCGGAACTAGAATAATAGTTGTGAGCAACCATGTGAGTGCTGGGAGCTGAACCTGAGTGTTCTGCATGTGCAACAAGTGCTATCTGTCTAGCCCTCATATTTTTTTTAAACAAAAGTAGTTGTTTATTGAAGGAAACTGGAAGCATCCCTCAGGATGAGAGGGATATCCATGGTTTCCTTCAACAAATACCTACCTTTACATAAAACACTTTCTGGGCTCCACTTTCCTAGAGCAGAGCATCTTTTGTTCTCTCTTTCTTCTTCCTGAATCCCTCCCTCCCCTCTCCCATTACTTCATCTTCTCTGTCCAGATGGTCCTTGGCCTGGAGATAAGAAAGGCAGCTGATGGTGTTTGGCCACATTTCCTGGATGGCTGCATTGGACATGTGAGGATGTATACCTCATTCCCTCCCACCTCTTCTCTAAGTTCCTACACCGTGTGAACCACTCACACTGTCTTAATTCTGTGGACATACAGGTGATGCCTGATAGTCTCTTCAGCCCAGAAAATGTATTAAATGGGCCTTATTCATTATGTACATGTTTTCAAAGAATTAATTAGAGAAAAGAAACTCCAAGTTCATTTTTATAACAAGCACTGGGAGAGAGCAAGAGACAGCAGGAAGAATGAATACACTGAGACCCAAGGCATTCTTACCTGGGATACTTCCCTCTCCTTGTTGATGCTTTTTCTATCTTGACCTCTTTTTTTTTTTTTTCGTTTTTCAAGACAGGGTTTCTCTGTGTAGCCCTGGCTGTCCTGGAACTCACTCTGTAGACCAGGCTGGCCTCGAACTCAAAAATCCGCCTGCCTCTGCCTTCCAAGTGATGGGATTAAAGGTGTGTGCCACCGCCTCCCGGCTCATCTTGACCTCTCCTAATGCATAAGACTTGAAAAAAAATCCCTCACATGTTTTTTATCATGGCCTCTCTTAACGCATAAGGCTTAAAAAAAATAATAAATCGCTCACAACCGGCTAATAAGGTTGTACTCTCTGCCTTTATTTTGTGTTCATTTACTGTCTTTTGGCAAGTAAATTTCTGAAGTTAATGGAAGGTAATATAAATTAGCTTTCAATGTAGAAACAACCCTATGTCCTCTAGGTAGCCAGTGGTCTTATTTCTTTGCCAATTTGACTTACAATGTAATGAGAATATTCCTCCACATAATCTTGTATAGTTTTGCAATTTTTCCACTAATAAATCTCTTTCAACTACACACCAATGGCTATTCTGAGTATCCATGCATTCAATGTCTTTGTCAACATTGCTATATGGGTGACAATAGCTGAATAGACTGAGTTAGAGTGTAACTCATCAGCCAATACTTGCCTGTCATATGTGAGGGCTTGATTCAATCTCCAACATTAAAAGATAAAATTATAAGAAAGTTATCATTAAAGAGATAGAACACATTCCACATTGAATAGAGTAGAAGAGTGCTCATGTATATGTTATCAAATCCTAAAGCGTAGTTTATGCAATTGGGTTAAAAATTAGACTAGTGATTTGTATGGATTTACCAACATATCACATCTTTCAAGCTATTTTCTCCTTAAACTTTTACCTGTTTGGCATAATAGACTGGCACAGCAGGTTTCAGAATGCTGTATCTACCATACAGTATACGAGTGTGCCTGGTACTCCACCAGCAATAAAGAAACAGAGTTCGAGATGATAAAAGCAAGGGAGAATTTTTTACCCAAGTAATATGTTGAAATTAGTTCATTTTAAAGAACTAACTGCCAGATTTCCAGGAATTAGAAATCTATTTGGTAAGAACAGAAAGAGTGAGGGGGCTGCATCTGATTCCCACACTTACAGCCATGACAGTACACTGAGCTCCATAGAGAGAGCACAGGGCAAGCCAGAGTCAGACGGACACTGGAGGTTCTGTCTCATGAAGGAAATCAACTAAACATGGGCAAAGGGGATCCTAAGAACCTGAGAGGCAAAATGTCCTCATATGCATTCTTTGTGCAAACCTGCTGGAAACACAAGAAGAAGCACCTGGATGTTTCTATCATCTACTCAGAGTTCACCAAGAAGTGCTCAGAGGTGGAAGACCATGTCTGCTAAAGAAAAGGGGAAATTCGAAGACATGGCGAAGGCTGATGAAACTCGTAATGAAAGAGAAATGAAAACCTACAACCCCCACCACAAGGGGAAACAAAAAAGAAGTTCAAAGACCCAATGCACCCAAGAGGCTTATTTTGGCCACCTTCTTCTTCTGTCCTGAGAACCGCCCAAAAATCAAAGGCGAGCATCCTGGCTTTTTCATTGGTGATGTTGCAAAGAAACTAGGAGAGATGTGGGACAACACTGCAGCAGATGACAAGCAGCCCTACGAGAAGAAGGCTGCCAAGCTGAAGGAGAAGTACGAGAAGGATATTGCTGCCTACAGAGCTAAAGGAAAACGCAATGCAGAGAAAAGGGGTTAGGTAGTCAGGGCTGAAGAGAGCAAGGAAAAGAAGAAGGAGAGGATGAGGAATGATGAGGAAGAGGAAAAAGAGGATGACGAAGATGAAGATGCTGATGATGAATAAGTTGGTTCTAGTGCAGTATTTTTCTTATCTATAAAGCATATAACCCCCTGTATATAATTCATTCCTCTTAAAGAAAAAATTAAAATGTAAGACTGTGTAAGTGTACAGTGATTTTGTTTTGTTTTTTGTTGTTTTGTTTTGTTTTGTTTTGTATAGTTAACACACTACGAAATGTGTCTTTAGATAGGCCTGTTCTGGAAGTATTTTTCAATAGTCACTAACCTTGCCTGGTACAGTCTAAGGGGTTGTAAATTGGCATGGAAATTTATAAAGCAGGTTCTTGTTGGTTCGCAGCACAAATTAATTATATAAGGAAACAGTAGTTTGGTGGGGTTTTTTTTCTTTTGCATTTTCAGTTGTCTCTGATGAAGCTTATACAAAGATAATTGAATACCACTGTGAAATTACAAAAAGAAGGAGGAGGAGGAGAAGGAGGAGGAGGAGGAGGAGGAGGAGGAGGAGAAGAAGAGGAGGAGGAGGAGGAGGAGGAGGAGGAGGAGGAGGAAGAGGAGGAGGTTGAGGAGGAGGAGGAGGAGGAGGAAGAGGAAGAGAAATGTGACTCTTCTGTTGACATTCTGAATGCTTCCAAGTAAATACAATTCTTTATTTAAACTAAAATAAAACTAATTGGTAGAACAAACATTATTAAAAATGAGATAGCCATTTGAAAGTAAGTTACATTAAAAAAAAGACAAATTAACCATTTAACTGAAATTAATGGTTAGTTAATGAGGTTTTACTATCAACTGTGCTTTAGTAAATATGTATACCTATCACACCCATAGAAAAGAAGTGTCTTGCATGAGGGCATGCGGACTTGTGTGCTACCCCTAATACAACAAGTAGTAATCAACTGTTCTCCAAGTTTGCATGAATATAACACACTTGTCTTATATAAAAGGTCTCTAATTTCTAGGCCATACCTCCAGAGTTTCTGGTTCTTTAGGGTCTAAGGATCTGCATTGGGAAGTCCGCTGGTAGTACAGATGTTGGGAGACCTCAGATGGGTGCTGAGAAATACTATTCTCACAAATCCCATGTCATAGTCACTGTCTTGAGGAAACATATTTAGAAAGACAGTACTTTCATTCCCACCTGTACCAGTTAGTTTAATCGCAGTACATATTTCATACTAGAGCTGACGTGTGGCCTCTGTCACAAACTGACATAGAACATTGGTATTATCCTGACACTGAGATATATCATTGTGACACAGACACAATAAATGTAATAAATGTTTATCTGGAAATAAAGTTGTGGGCATTTAACTTGCCACGTTGATCCCTTCCTCTACATTGAAATTTTAAATTTGTTTGTAAAGCTCTGAAGTTCTATTTTTGTTCTTTACAAAGAGGCCGTGGAAGCTCACGTATATCCACGTTTACCCCATCTGATGCTCGCTGTGTAATTACTATCACAAATACAACTTACTTCACACTGTTATGACACTCCCAGTCCAAATTCAGAAAGGTTTTAAAAACATAGTAGATAATTCACAATGATTTCCATTTCTTCAGGCTCCTGGCCTGTTGCTATAGACCCACCACCCTCTTATATCTTAGCCATGCTTAGCATGTTTGAGTCTCCTAGAATCATGATCTGCTGTGGATGCTCAATGAATTCCTATCTGTGTTCAACATTGAAGGACTGATACAATCAAGACTTACTTCAATTCTTGGGGGGGACACTTAAAATTTATATTCCCCTTCCACTCAGACTAATGATCTCTGGTTTCAATCAGACTTGAGGTCAGAGACCAAGTGTGAAGGTCGATGAGTTTCTTTTTAAAGGGTCAGAATAACAAGAGTAACCCACAAAAATGGCATGGAAGATAAATTTCACTAGGACGGAAGCTATTTTCATTTTATATAGTACTATCTTGGCCTGAATAATATTAATTTGTCCTGTGGTTCTACAATCAGGGCCACAGGAGACATGAAAAAGGTGGCCAGGTTTCTCGATCTCAGGACAACAGAAGCCTGATCTCTAACGGAACATAATACAAGATAAAGTAGGGTAGTAGAGATATATAGAAAGGAATGCAAACACTAATGTGGGACAAGTGAATATTATACATTGAAAATTATTATTGCTTAAATTTATTTTTCAAATATATGGCAAGAAAGAAAAAATAAGTTATTGATAAATAGAAGGTATTTACTAAAAATAGCTCACACAGATTAGAAAAGTTCTCCAGGGAAGTCCTAAAATATTTCACAATGGACCAGAAAGAAATTCACTAAATGAGAAACCAAGCCATTCTGGGAACACTGAGGGACAGCTGGGAACTGGAGTGCAAGGAAAAGCCTTCTTTTACCAGGGCCCTGAAATCCAAAGTTTATTTACGCTACTTTCAGTCTATCTGCTTGGCTTTTTGTATGCTATAGTCTATCTTGCTCTTTTTGTTTAAAATTCATTGTAAATGAGACAATATTGGAAAAGAGACATGTTTGTGCCTCTAAAACAAATTGCAAGACAGTATCACATTTTATAAATAGAAAAAAACCACAAAAGCACACATGTAATGAAATTTGTACTCTAGGCTATGATAAACAACCATTTAAAGCACATTCTGGGTCTTCCATGATATCCAAAGTCATTCCCTCTGTACATTTTCTGTAAACTTGAAGATGGGTTTTGATTTATATTCTGGGTCCAGCACTGACTTACTAGTCAAGCTGTTCCAGGCTAAGCCTTTTCCTCTGCATCACCCTTAAAAGTGTCTTTTATACCATTCATAATTGCACACTCCACATCCAGTTGAAATATATTATTATATTATATGTGACTCAGAACCAGATGTTCTCCAAATGATAGGGAAGCCAAATTGTTACCATCAAAATCTTATTAAGCATAAGGCAATGTTTACAAGTATCCTCCAATAACCTCTATTCCATGTGTATATAATTGACTTTTAAGGGGAAAAATGTTTCAAGTTTAAATTTATTCTGCTACCTCTAACAAGACAACTAAAATTTTTAGTTGTTGTCTACTATCAGCCTGGATTTTAACACTTAAGAAATAAATACAGTAGAATGAGAGAATATTTATAGAACATTTACTATGTAAAAACAGAGTATCAATATTTTATCTTTTAATACAAGAACCCAACTGTTACTCAGTGAGCAATGAAACTTACTAGGACAGTGTGTTTATGAAGTTTGAGAAAAACTTAATTTAATTATATTCAAAATAACATTATCAACTCGTCAGCCTCATTAAATGAAAATATTCCCTTGTCTCTGTCCAAAACCAGAGCAATTCCAAAGCTTTGAACTGATTTGCAAGAACGTTCTTCATTTCTTTGTAATTCCCACCAATGAGTTAGAAAGTATGACAGAATGGGGAAACTAGAGTAAGGTTTCCCCTCTCATCACGATTTGATGAGTAGTTTAAATGTCAGTTGATTAAATAATGCATAAAGAGCACATTACAATAGATATCTTTACAAAGTCATAATCACCTGTGTGTTTGCACATGAACTTCACAGCTGACTACTCTCTAAAGTCCATAGCATTTCAGATCTTCAGTTTTATTCAAATTTCCTATACAGTGTTTACATGATGGATATGTCTTGGACATTTTCACCAGCCTTCCAAGGCTCCATCTGCTGGGGCCATCTGGATTCTTGCATCCAGAGAGAACTACTTAGTAAATGGTAATAGACTACAACTTTATCAAAGAAATGAAGGAGCAAAGGAAGGGTAAAATTTTAAAAAAACATAAATGGAACTAAAATAAATTCTGTGCAGTTTCTATAAATAGATACCTTTGGCAACTGACAGAGACAGATACATTTTCTGTTGACTTATGCCCATCAATCACATGAATTACAATGAATACATAACCTTATTTTCCTAAGATGTTCAAATGGCAGCCGGTCATCCTGCATTATACCAATTCCACAAAAAACTTTCTAGAACAATAGTTTGTTTTGCAAAGATCATGTTGCCTATGTTGCTTGAGAATGTCTTAAAAATATTACTGACCAAAAAATACAAGAATAAAACCAGCTTTACAGTAAGAGGCAAACTAGGGTATCTATAAAGAAAACTCTAGGAGAATTCCAAATATCCATCACATAATTTATACTGAATATTTTTAATGTTAATTTGGACTTATGCAAAATAGAGAAAATGGTATTAGATGATTGAATTATTTTATAGAAGCAAGATCCTTATTAAATCTCCTGACATTTCATATACAATATATAAAAAAGTATTTGAATGTAAAATATATGTATCTACTTCTGGCAGAAAATATGGAATAATATGAGTTCCAGTCTTCTCATTATCCTTCCAACAGCTTTGATGGAAAGAGGCTACAGTGGGGTTGAGATAGAATCTTTGTAGCCCAGGCTGGCCCTGAGTTGCCTATGTTGTCAAGAATTTCTGATCCTCCTCTCACACTCCCAATTGTACCACCATTCCTGGGTCAATATACTTTTCTGGGTCAAGAAGCCCCAACATCTATAGTTTTGACCTTATTAAAATACCAAACCCTAGAATAAATAATAAGTAAGTGTCAATAATGGTAACTGCTTGCTTTTTATTGTTTTTTTTTTCTGTTTATCTTTTCTTTTTTTTTTTTTAATTTTTTTATTGGATGTTTTATTTACATTTCATATGTTGTCCCCTTACCCCATCCCCCACCCACCCAGGAACCCCCAATCCCCTCACACCTCCTCCTTCTTCTTTGTGGATGTAACCTCTATCTACCCCCCCACTCCCACCTCCCCACCCTCAAAACTCCCACCCCCTGGGGCGTCCAGCCTTCATGAGGTCAAGGATCTCATCTTCCACCTGTGCCCAGCAGGGCCCTCCACTCTTATATATTCAGCTAAGGCCCTGGATCCCTCCATAAGTGCTCCCAGGCTGGTGGTTTAGACCCTGGGAGCTGTGGTTGGTTGGTATTGTTGCTCTCCTCATGGGGCCACAAATCCTTTCAGCTCCTTCAGTCTTCACTCTAACTCCTCCATTGAGAACCCCATAATCACTTCAATGGCTAGTTGTGAGCATCTGCCTCTGAATATGTCAGACTCTTGAAGACCTCTGAGGAGACATCCATATCAGGCTCTTATCAGCATGCACTTCCTGACTTCCACATCAGCATCTACCTTTGGTGACTGCACATGGGATGGATACTCAGGTGGAAAGGTCTTCAGACGGCCCCTCCTTCAGTTTTTGTCCCTCGCTTTGTCTCCATATTTGCTCCCTTGAGTATTTTGTTGCTCCTTCTAAGAAGGACCGAATCACCCCCACTTGGTCTTCCTTCTTTATGGACTTCATGTGGCCTGTGAGTTGCATCTTGGGCATTTTAAGGTTCTGGGCTAATATCCAATAATCAGTGAGTGAATACCATGTGTGTTCTTTTGTGATTGGCTTACCTCACTCAGTATGATAATTTCTAGTTCCATCCATTTACCTAGGAACCTCTCAAATTCATTGTTTTTAATAGTAATACTCCATTGTGTAAATATACCACATTTTTTTAATCCATTCCTCAGTTGAAGGACATCTGGGTTCTTTCCAGCTCCTGGCTATTATAAATAAGGCTGCTATGAACATAGTTGAGCATATGTCCTTATTATATGTTCGAGCACCTTCTGGGTATATGCCTAGGAGTGGTATAGCTGGATCCTCGGGTAATGCTATGTCCAATTTTCTGAGGAACCGCCACACTGATTTCCAAAGTGGTTGCACCATCTTGCAGTCCCACCAACAATGGAGGAGTGTTCCTCTTTCTCCACACCCTCGCCAGCATCTACTATCACCTGAGTTTTTAATCTTAGCCATTCTGACTGGTGTGAGATGGAATCTCAGGGTTGTTTTGATTTGCATTTCCCTGACGACTAAGGATGCCGAGCATTTCTTTAGGTGCTTCTCGGCCATTCGAGTTTCTTCTGTTGAAAATTCTTTGTTAAGCTCTATACCCCATTTTTTAATAGGGTAATTTGGTTGCCTGGAGTCTAATTTCTTGAGTTCTTTGTATATATTGGATATTAGCCCTCTATCAGATGAAGGATTGGTAAAGATCTTTTCCCAATTTGTTGGTTGTCGTTTTGTCCTATTGACAGTGTCCTTTGCCTTACAGAAACTTTGCAATTTTATGAAGTCCCATTTGTCAATTCTCGATCTTAGAGCATATGCCATTGGAGTTCTGTTCAGGAACTTTTCCCCTGTGCCCAAGTATTCGAGGCTTTTCCCCACCTTCTCTTCTATTAGTTTCAGTGTATCTGGTTTTATGTGGAGGTCCTTTATCCACTTAGATTTGAGCTTTGTACAAGGGGATAAGAATGGATCAATTTTCATTCTTCTACATGTTGTCCTCCAGTTGAACCAGCACCATTTGTTGAAAATGCTGTCCTTTTTCCACTGGACAGTTTTAGCTCCTTTGTCAAAGATCAAGTGACCATAGGAGTGTGGGTTCATTTCTGGGTCTTCAATTCTATTCCATTGATCTTCCTGCCTGTCTCTGTACCAATACCAGGTAGTTTTTATCACTATTGCTCTGTAGTACAGCTTGAGGTCAGGGATGGTGATTCCTCCCGAAGTTCTTTTATTGTTGAGAATAGTTTTCGCTATCCTAGGTTTTTTGTTATTCCATATGAATTTGAGAATTTCCTTTTCTAACTCTGTGAAGAATTGAGTTGGGATTTTAATGGGGATTGCATTGAATCTGTAGATTGCTTTTGGCAAGATGGCCATTTTTATTATATTAATCCTGCCAATCCATGAGCATGGGAGATCTTTCCATCTTCTGAGATCTTCTTCAATTTCTTTCTTCAGAGACTTGAAGTTCTTGTCATACAGGTCTTTCACTTGCTTGGTTAGATTCACACCAAAGTATTTTATATTATTTGCAACTATTGTGAAGGGTGTCATTTCCCTAATTTCTTTTTCAGTCTGTTTATCTTTCATGTAGAGGAAGGCTACTGATTTGTTTGAGTTGATTTTATAACCAGCCACTTTGCTGAAGTTGTTTATCAGGTTTAGGAGTTCTCTGGTGGAAGTTTGGGGGTCACTTAAGTATACTATCATATCATCTGCAAATAGCGATATTTTGACTTCTTCCTTTCCTATTTGTATCCCTTTGACTTCTTTTTGTTGTCTAATTGCTCTGGCTAAGACTTCCAGTACTATATTGAATAGGTAGGGGGAGAGTGGGCAGCCTTGTCTAGTCCCTGATCTTAGTGGGATTGCTTCAAGTTTCTCTCCATTTAGCTTGATGTTGGCTACTGGTTTGCTGTAAATTGCTTTTACTATGTTTAGGTAGGGGCCTTGAATTCCTGATCTTTCCAAGACTTTTATCATGAAGGGATGTTGAATTTTGTCAAATGCTTTCTCAGCATCTAGTGAGATGATCATGTGGTTTTTTTCTTTAAGTTTGTTTATATAGTGGATTACATTGATGGATTTCCGAATATTGAACCATCCCTGCATTCCTGGGATAAAACCTACTTGATCATGATGGATGATTGTTTTGATGTGGTCTTGGATTCGGTTTGCTAGAATTTTATTGAGTATTTTTGCATCGATGTTCATAAGGGAGATTGGTCTGAAGTTCTCTTTCTTTGTCGGGTCCTTGTGGGGTTTGGGTATGAGTGTAATTGTAGCTTCATAGAACGAATTGGGTAGTGTTCCTTCTGTCTCTATTTTGTGGAATAGTTTGAAGAGAATTGGTATTAGGTCTTCCTTGAAGGTCTGATAGAATTCAGCACTAAAACCATCTGGTCCTGGGCTTTTTTTAGTGGGGAGGCTTTTGATGACTGCTGCTATTTCCTGAGGGGTTATGGGACTATTTAGATGGTTTATCTGCTCCTGGTTTAACTTCGGTACCTGGTATCTGTCTAGGAAATTGTCCATTTCATCCAGGTTTTCCAGTTTTGTTGAGTATAGGCCTTTGTAGTAGGATCTGATGATTTTTTGAATTTCTTCAGTTTCTGTTGTTATGTCTCCCTTTTCAGTTCTGATTTTATTAATTTGGATACTCTCTCTGTGCCCTCTGGTTAATCTGGCTAACAGTTTATCTATCTTGTTGATTTTCTCAAAGAACCAACTCCTGGTTTTATTGATATTTTGTATTGTTCTTTCAGTTTCTATTTGGTTGATTTCAGCCCTGAGTTTGATTATTTCCTGCCTTCTACTCCTCCTGGGTGTATTTGCTTCTTTTTGTTCTAGGGCTTTTAGTTGTGCAGTCAACTTGTTAGTGTGTGCTCTTTCCAGTTTCTTTTTGTAGGCACTTAGAGCTATGAGTTTTCCTCTTAGCACTGCCTTCATGGAGTCCCACAAGTTTTGGTATGATGTGTCCTCATTTTCATTGAAATCTAAAAAGTCTTTAATTTCTTTCTTTATTTCTTCCTTGACCAAGTCATCATTGAGTAGAGAGTTGTTCAGTTTCCATGTGCACATGGGTTTTCCATTGGTTTTGTCATTATTAAAGACCAGTCTTATTCCATGGTGATCTGATAAGAGGCAAGGGATTATTTCAATCTTTTTGTATCTGTAGAGGCTTGTTTTGTGACCAATTATATGGTCTATTTTGGAGAAGGTACCATGAGGTGCTGAGAAAAAGGTATATTCTTTTGTTTTAGGATGAAATGTTCTATAGATGTCTGTTAAGTCCATTCGGTTCATAACTTCTGTTAATTTCAAAGTGTCTCGGTTTAGTTTCTGTTTCCATGATCTGTCCATTGCTGAGAGTGGGGTGTTGAAATCCCCCACTATTATTGTGTGAGGTGTAATGTGTGTTTTGAGCTTTAGTAAAGTTTCTTTTATGTATGTAGGTGCCCTTGCATTTGGGGCATAGATGTTCAGAATTGAGAGTTCACCTTGGTGGCTTTTTCCTTTGATGAGTATGAAGTGTCCTTCCTTATCTTTTTTGATTAATTTTGGATGGAAGTCGATTTTATTTGATATTAGAATGGCTACTCCAGCTTGTTTCTTGGGACCATTGGCTTGGAAAATTGTTTTCCACCCTTTTATTCTGAGGTAGTGTCTGTCTTTGTCACTGAGGTGTGTTTCTTGTATGCAGCAAAATTCTGGGTCTTGTTTGTGTATCCAGTCTGCTAGTCTGCGTCTTTTTATTGGGGAATTGAGACCATTGATGTTAAGAGATATTAAGGAAAAATGATTGTGGCTTCCTGTTATTTTTGTTATTAGAGGTAAAGTTATGTTTGTATAGTTATCTTCTTTTGGGGTTGTTGGAAGATTACTTCCTTGCTTTTTCTAGGTTGTAGTTTCCCTCCTTGTGTTGGCGTTTTCCATCCATTATCCTTTGAAGTGCTGGGTTTGTGGGAAGATATTGTGCAAATTTGGTTTTGTCATGGAATATCTTGGTTTCACCATCTATATTGATTGAGAGTTTTGCTGGGTATAGTAATCTGGGCTGGCAATTGTGTTCTCTTAGGGTCTGTATGATGTCCGTCCAGGCTCTTCTGGCTTTTATAGTCTCTGGTGAGAAGTCTGGTGTAATTCTTATAGGTCTGCCTTTATATGTTACTTGACCTTTTTCCCTTACTGCTTTTAGTATTTTTTCTTTGTTTTGTGCATCTGATGTTTTGATTATTATGTGACGGGAGGTATTTCTTTTCTGGTCTAGTCTATTTGGTGTTCTGTAGGCTTCTTGTATGTTTATGGGCATCTTGTTCTTTAGGTTAGGGAAATTTTCCTCAATGATTTTGTTGAAGATATTTACTGGCCCTTTAAGTTGGGAATCTTCATTCTCATCTATACCTATTATCCTTAGGTTTGGTCTTCTCATTGTGTCCTGAATTTCCTGGATGTTTTGAGTTAGGAGTTTTTTGCTTTTTTCATTTTCTTTGACAACTGTGTCAATATTTTCCACCGTATCTTCTGCATTTGAGATTCTCTCTTCTATCTCTTGTATTCGGTTGGTGATGCTTGCGTCTGTGACTCCTGATCTCTTTCTTAGGTTTTCTATCTCCATGGTTGTCTCCCTTTGAACTTTCTTTATTGTTTCTATTTCCAGTTTCAGATCCTGAATGTTTTTGTTTAATTCCTTCTTTGTGTTTTCTTGCATTTCTTTAAGGGATTTCTGTGATTCCTCTTTAAGGGCTTCTATCTGTTTACTTGTACTCTCCTGTATTTCTTTAAGGGAGTTACTTAATTCCTTCTTATAATCCTCTATCATCATCATGAGAAGTGATTTTAATTCTGAATCCTGCTTTTCAGGTGTGAAGGGGTGTTCAGGGCTTGCTATATTGGGAGAACTGGGCACTGATGATGCCAAGAAACTTTGGTTTCTGTTGCTTATGTTCTTGCGCTTGCCTTTCGCCATCTGGGTAACTCTAGTGGTACCTGCCCTCTCTGTGTAAGATTGGAATCTGTATTTCCAGTTATCTTGCTTATTGCAGAGCTCCTCGGAGTCCAGAGGTCTCTGTGGTCTTGTGCCCCTAATCTCCCGGGTGGAAGAACTCCTGGGACTCAGGCCACCTCTTGGATCTGGTAATCCTTCTGTTCTGAGTGCAGTGGCTCCTCGGCTGCTCTGAGTGCAGTGGGTTCTCGATGACTCAGGATTCAGTTTCAGCTGCTCTGAGTGCAGTGGCTCCTAGATGACTCAGGATTCAGTTTCTCCACAGGACAGGAGCAGACCAACTCTGTGTCAGCTGCTCTGAGTACAGTGGCTCCAGCTGCTCTGAGTGCAGTGGGTCCCTGATGACTCAGAATTCAGTTTCAGCTGCTCTGAGTGCAGTGGCTCCTGGATGACTCAGGATTCAGTTTCTCCACAGGACAGGAGCAGACCGACTCTGTGCCTGCTCCAGTCCAAGGGACCAGGCAGGGGCCGAAGGGAAGTGGAATTCCGGAGGGGCGGGGTTTGGGTAGCTGCTGTGC
>NW_021620661.1:1998879-2083085 GCF_004785775.1 Grammomys surdaster
GGGTTTGGGTAGCTGCTGTGCCCTGGATGTCCCTGGCTCCCAGATGTATCTCTGGGGCTTAGGGAGTGAGATGGAGTTCTTACCAGCTGCTCTGAGTGCAGTGGCTCCTGGATGACTCAGGATTCAGTTTCTCCACAGGACAGGAGCAGACCAACTCTGTGTCTGCTCCAGTCCCAGGGACCAGGCAGGGGCCGAAGGGAAGTGGAATTCCGGAGGGGCGGGGTTTGGGTAGCTGCTGTGCCCTGGATGTCCCTGGTTCCCAGATGTATTTCTGGGGCTTAGGGAGTGAGATGGAGTTCTTACCAGCTGCTCTGAGTGCAGTGGCTCCTGGATGACTCAGGATTCAGTTTCTCCACAGGACAGGAGCAGACCGACTCTGTGTCTGCTCCAGTCCAAGGGCCTGCTTGCTTTTTAAATAAATGTTTTATCTTATTTTATTTTGTTAAATATATATATGGATAGGCCCTAAAGAATAAAATTTACTTAATTAAAGCATAAAATTTGGAAAGTTCTGAACACATATGTCATTGTGTGGCTACTACAATAAATATACCAATCACTTTTGTCAACCAGTGTGTCACTTGAGTGGAATCTCTGTCTCCTCCAGATATTAAGGAGTGGTAGAACTTTGAGAAAATGGTTAGCATTGGCAGCATTTCCTCTGATAACACTTTAATTAACCTGATTTACTGGTTCCTTGCCATTAGAAAGATTGTTTGAAAAGTTAACACTGTCCCCATCACAATGAGCTCTAGATTTCTTACCTGTTTCCTTTGTTCTATTAAACCACTTCCCACCTACTCTCAGGAAAGGGGGTCTCCTTAAATTCAGAGGGCTGCACATATATAAAGAAATAATAAAGGTATGAGGGAGACTTGTTGAAAAGAAGGTCTCCAGTGAGAGAGGTAGAAGGGATTGGGTTGCAGGGTGGCAAAAAGAACTAAATTTGTTGCTAATACAAATGTTAAAAATTTATCTGACTATGAGGCAAAGAGGAGGGGAGATGGGATAAAGGATTTGCGGAGGGGAGATTGGGAAGGAGGACATTTGAAATGCAAATAAATAAAATATCAATAAAAAGAAATATAACTAAAATATATATTGTAAAATATTTTTAACTTTCTTTTCCATTAACCTATACTATAGACATAAAACTGACAAAATGATTTATTAGCAGACGTTGCTTATTTACCATAACTGATCTCATTATGACAGAATGGTAAACAATGGACCATCTTCAAATAGAGATTTTTTTTTTTTTCGAGACAGAGTTTCCCTGTGTAGTACTGGCTGTCCTGGAACTCACTCCGTAGACCAGGCTGGCCTCGAACTCAGAGATCCGCCTGCCTCTGCCTCCCAAGTGCTGGGATTAAAGGCGTGTGCCACCACTGCCCGGCCAAATAGAGATTTTTAAATGTAACTCCTTAACGATTCCTGTTCTGTTACTTTATTGTTTGACATTATCATACATGCTTGTAATGTGTTTCCATCAAATCTACCTCCATTACCTCTGCTCTAATTCTTCTCCTAGAAGTTTTCCCTTTCAACTTTATATGTTCCTTTAAAATCTATTGCGTCTACTTAGTGTTGCTTGTGTTTGCATGGGCATCAAACCATGTACTGAAGCCTGGATAGACACTTTATCCTTGAAACAACTGATTATCCAACACCCAGAATCCATGAATCACCAATTTACTTATTGCTATTTCCTCTCAAGTATTTTTAAATGTTAACAAGGTTTAGCTTATATCTATATTTCAAATGTTCATATCCTGCGTTGTTTCTGGAATTTTTTAATTTGTATAAAGTACACGTTTTATAATTTGAAATGACTGTGCAACAATTATGTCATAAAATTTTGTGTATAAGAAATAGAGGAAATATGTAACAAGTTAAGTAGAAACTAACATATAAAAATATTTTGATGGTTCTTTGCATTTTTGATAATGAAGCTAAACATTTTCTTAAATATATCTTTATCTCCATACTCCCTTAAATACAGCACCAGCACCCTGTCTTCTGTAATTTGGCCCTTGCTTCTCACTTGCTTGTCTATCTCTATAGTTATTTTGAGCGGATTACTAAGAGGCAAGAATCCTATGGTCAACATTCTAGAACACTAACACTTCCCTGGTAATCCCATGGGTCTGGAAGACAGAAACTGCTTTAAATTTCCTCCTAAGAGTATTAAAATACAGACATTAGAGCTGGGCCTTTTTAATTTAAAGCTGCCTTCAAATCCAACACATTTTTTTTCAGTTTTCAATTCAGTATATTGGTTGCCAGATGCATATCAAATTTTATTCACTGCTTGTGGTAAATATAAAATGTGTGACCACATTTATATGAAGACTAAAAATCTTTTTAAAGTTGGAATCTTTGCAACCAAAAATATAATGTGGGTGTACTGTGTGCTCTTAAATTAATATAGTCTAACATATTGGATCTTCTTCGTCATTGGGATTCTCATTGCAACACATTATATTACAAGCTAAGGTGGAGTATTGAAACTGGGTTTATCATTCTGTCTTTGGCACCCCTGTCCAAACTAAGCAAACCAAAAGACAGAGACCAAATAGGGAGATGGGGAAGCCATAGAAGACTAGTTCATCCAAGTATTATTTTTAGTAGTGGCAGACAAGACCTAAAATCAGATAATGTTCCTGTTTGCATTGCACTTTAAATATAGGAAATGTATATTAAAACTGTGTGCAAAAAAGATGAACTTTTTAACACATGAATATGACATCAATAAAGTACAAAAATGCATGTAGAGAAAGCTAAATTTTGATGTAGATGAAGAATGGGTGTGGGAGCAACAGAGAAGATGTGATCACCAGCAAGGAGCAAAGGCACATAGGCAAAGTGACACTGTTTTTCCTACGACTCTCAATATTTAACCTGCCTAGTCTGAACAAGGGTCTCCATCCTTCCCAGTTAATCACTTTGGGGGAAGTATTTTTAGATTCACCCTGATTCTAGATTCAATCATGTTGACAACCAAGATTAGCCATTATATTTACTAACTGGAAATCAGGAAAAAATAATTTATTTATACATGAAATTGTTACTTGGGAAGATGAAGATGGTCCTATGAAATCTACTTTTTAAAAGTCTGGAGACATTTATTTAGTTCATCCAAGTCATGGAACATAAGTCAATGAGGAAACTTTACGACTGTACCTGAAAATGCAATGTAAAACTACTTCAGTAGCATCAAGACTTAAGGAATACAGTAGGGAAACTCCCAAGAATGAAAATGAAATGTCCTGTCCTATAAATAACAAAGTACTCCCACACAAAATCAAAAACTTTTGTTCCTAATTTAAAGGACTCAATATTGGCTATTTTTGAAGGTATTTAATTCATCTATAAATCAATCAAAATAATATTTGAAAGCTTTTATTCTACCCCCCACCCCAGAAGTTGCCAGCATTTCTGATATTCACATGGAAATACAAGGACTAGCCAAAACCTCCTTGAACTCCTTCCAACAGTATGATTCAACAAAGTGGTTTCAAGACACATTTTAAAGCTCCACATTTTTCCTCCCTTAGCAGCCACTGATCTCATGTAGTTGTAGAAGGTTCACTACTGATGCACGCACACACACACACACACACACACACACACACATATGCAATGTTAAAAGAACTCAGTAGACTGTATATACATATGTGCATGTGCACGTGTGCGTGTGTGTGTGTGTGTGTGTGTAACAGTAATAGTTAAAGAAGTGATTATAAATTTGGAAGGGATTAGGAGGATGGGGGATATTGTAAGGAGATGGGCTGTAGTAAGCTATAGTGTTCATATATGAAAGTCTCAAAAACATTAATTAAAATTTTTAATCTTATTTAGAGGCAGCATATTCTTTGTATAAAAATTGAGCAAAAATACATCCATGGAAGATGAGAGAACATTCAGCAAGACTTCCATAAAAGTATGGTCTATTGATCTTGCTCTGAGGAACAAGGGTCATTAGTGGTAAAAGATAGTCTCATCACTAAATGGTGCTGGAGTTGGATTCCTTTAGTTAGAAATAACATGGCAAAGGACCACAGAGTAGGTGACTCAAACAACAGAAAAGTATGATGCTATAATTGTGAAGGCTGAACGTGTTTATAAATTGTACTCCATCCAAATGAAAATTTCTGTTTTCCAAAAGATAATCTTCAAACAAAATGGCAAGCCTTAACAGATGGAAATATCGTTGAAACATATTTGACTAAGGTTGTGTATATAGAATATATAGAGACTTCATGTATAACAGTAATAAAAAAGGCACCTCGGATCTTTGAAGGAAAGAGGGTTGAAGCAACATATTACTCAAGAAGAACACAGACGAGAGTCACATTAAGCATTAGTGACATCGTTATGGATTAAGGCACAACAAATTAAGATCATTGGTACATACCCACTGCAGGGGCTAAAAGTAAAGAGGTCTGGGCTCTGCAACTTGATCAAGATATGGGGGAATTGAAATTTTCAGTACTGGTGATGAGAAGAGAAGGTACTGCAATAGCTGGGGAGATTTGTTTGTTTGTTTGTTTGTTTACTTATTTTATCTATCATGCAATATACCCATTTCTACTCCTAGATATTTACCTAAGAGAAGGGAGAGCATATGGGCTCATATAAGCATCCATGCTAGATTTGTTAGTGTTAGCTGAAATGTGAGAATCATTTGAGTGCCTGTCAAGTTGTGAAATGATAGATATATATCACATATCCTGTGTACAACACTGCTCAGCAAGATAAATGACCACATTATTGTTACCAGTAGCAACTATGTACAACTCAAAAATAACAAGATGAAATAGTAAACATAGAATGTGAGTTAAAGAAACTGCTCACAAGCTAATCCACAGTGACAAGAGAGTGGATGGTTACAAGCGGGTGGACCAGAACTTGATGGTGGTTTGATGTGGTACTTATGGCCCATTCTCAGACCTTTATTACAGATTGTTTTATGAAGAACATACTTGTGATTAATAGACATGAGAAGTCTGGGAAGCTCCAGAAATATTGTTTCCATAAATTAAAACTAACCAACCAATACACCAAAAAGGATATAACTCTTTGGGCTACTAGGTGTTACAATCTGAAAATGAAATTGACCTGCTGTAATGACAAGAGGAGTAATCACATCTGTCTGCTGAAGGTGGAAGAGTAGGAACACAAAAGTAAATACAGGAGACATTAGTGATGTGCTTCGCCCTCCATACCCATTATTGTAAGATAAAAGAACGCCCTTACAGTTTAAATGTTGCCTACATGAATTCTTATTTTTACCATATTAAACATTGAGTATGGGATGCCTATCATCCTTTGACAAGCCAAGGTGTTGATCTAAGCTATAAATTATATTTGACATCATCATAATATTTCTTAAGTGTGTTTCCTTTCAGGGTTGTTGTCCATCCTTGGATTTATGGGTAGAAATAACATTATATAAGCATAAAAACAATAGTTGTGCATAAAAGCACAAGCAATCAATCATATTTGAAACACAAGGGTCAGGAATTCACCTTTCCTCCTTTGCTTTTCTTGGTCTTTTTGTCTCACAGGCATGCAAAGGTGGACCACTCTTATTTAATAGTCCTAATAATCCCTTGTTGAGGATGCAGAATGGCAGTTGGTACAAACCCATGACTGACTCACAAAAGAACTCTTCTTTAAGCACGTTTGTGCATTTAACATGGAAGAAGTTTTTATGTGGTCATCCAAGCTTCATCACTATCCAAGTTGCCTGGCCCCTTTCCAACTGGTCAGTCTTTATCACCATGCTGACATGTACTTTTGTGAATATGTGTACTTGTGCATTCTCTCTCTCTCTCTCTCTCTCTCTCTCTCTCTCTCTCTCTCTCTCTCTCTCTCTCTGCCTCTCTCTGTGTGTATCTCTCTCACACACATATGGACACACATATACACACATGTGCACATAAGCATGTGGATAATGAGCTTATACAGCAGGACAAATATGTTCTTTTCTATATTAAGTATCACTCTTTCTTCAAGACCATATAATCCTAATGTGACAAGTGAAAATGTCGCCTAATCTAATTAGAAGAGTATGGGAATTACTTACTATTGACATACATCAGATCATTTTATGTAAAGGAAATAAGAAGAACCCTGAACTGGAGGAAAGCCAGTGTTCCATGTAGTTGTGATGGGAGGTGAGAAGCAGGGGGTGAAAGTCCATCATCTGAGCCACTAGAAGTTTAATGTGTCAATTTTTAAAGCTCACGCTGAACTGATGGAAATTCTATAAACCTGGTGGTAGCTATTTCTAATTGACTGAAAAGAAAAAGAGAGAAAAACATCTGGAAAGGAGTCTAATAACTGTCAGCAGGAACAGTCATGAGAATCTAGGATGTTCCCCATAATGACTGCTTTCATTGCACTATCATCTGATTAGTTCTATTTTAGCTATTAGATTAACAGTATGCACTGGCTTCCCCTAATGACAATATGAACTCCGCATATAAAACCCCAGGAACTCAGGAATATAGATCAGTTTTTACGGACATCTGATTTTGTTGTAGGGGAGGAGGTGATGGAGTATAACAGTGACTCACACAGTTAGCCCATGGCTGGCTGCCCACTGCACTGAGAGTGAATGATGGTATTTAGGTTATTCACAGTAAGCAAGCCAACCAAATGTTGTTCTGCCCCTAAAATTATAACAGAAAATGTGACTGAGTTTAGACTTCTTACCACTGTGTTTGTTTCATGATCATTATCTGGTCTTTCCTTTGGCAAACTCAATCAAAACAATCTTAGATATAATGGGAATTTATAACCAGTGCACAAGCTACACTATCATAAGGATTAAAATCCTCATTTAAATATGCAATTAATAATATGTAATAAATATCACCTTCAACATCATAAATTATTTTATTTGTGTATTTGTTAAACATAATATTTTAGAACTATCAATTTGATACAAAAATACAGGTAGTTCAGATGTCTTCATATGATTTTACCCAGTGCTTCTCTATTCACTGGGAATAACTGAAAAAAAAATATCAAGATGAAGACCAAAACTGCCTAAGCCTTATTCCTAATCTAGAACCATTGAAGAAAACAGAATGAAGATCAACTCTAGTTAGGAATTTCTCCATGTTCACACTTACATTTTTTACAGGGTTCTTAAATATATTATTTGAAATATAATAATCTTCTATTGTATATGCATGTGTGAATGCACATGCATTAACTAAAATAAAGGTTGGCTGGACTGCTCATAAGTTTATGAACACAGTAATGATACTTCCATCATATCCACACAGAATGGTAACTCTTAATCCAGAAGTTTTCACTTCCAAAGATTACACTCCTGATGAAATTTCTCCATCAGTGCCACTTGTATCCAGAAGTAAAATGATACTTCACACATTGGAAGGAGACCATGACCTCATAATTACCTGTGTTGGTTCTTGCATTCGCTCAGGCCATGTAGATTATTTCAAAGATACTAAAAATACATCCAGAATTAAATGGAGCTTTCATTTATAGTTCAGAAAATATTCCCATTCTGGTTATATACCAAACTATCCATGCAGAATATCTTATTACATAAAGAATCCCTCCTGCCAGATATCCTTCATATGGGTGAACAAAAATTCCCCCCAGAAGAAATGGGTCAATGAACAAGTCTCATTACCAGGCATAAAATTTCTCCCTACAAATTATTGGTGAGGGAGTCTCCAAATCCCTTCAAAACAGCATGATCTCTTGCCAGTGCTCTTGATTGTCCACCATAATGTAATGATAAGGCCATATTTCTTAGGTCGGTTTGATTGTAGGATGTTTCAAAAGCATCTTGAACTGTCTGGGTAACTTCTTTGCTTTTGGTTAGCTTTCATGATGCCAAAAAGATCTGGAGATGGGGAGATATGAGAAGTCTTACTAAGCCTCAGACCATGCATATTACAATACCAACCTACCAAACAAGATGTGTCAACAGAAGTGGAGTCCTATGACTCTCATGGAGGAAATCACTCACTTTCTGGTTGGATTTAAGGCCTGTTCCATGTGAAGGAGCCAAAATCAGATATTATAAACTTGGTGAAAAATACCATGGATAGGGGGTTTCTAGCTAGTAGAGAGCTGTTTTACTAAATGGACATGCGGACAAACTGCTTTTGTGTTTATGCCCATAGACTAATACTGCTCTCAACCTTGGTCAGAGAGCCTTCTTTTTTGTAGTGCACAAGCATTGATACAGACTCACCACTCATCAAAGTGTTCAGAATAACTGTTGAATCCTCATTCATAAATAGGATGTCTATAGCAACTCTGCTCCAGTCTCCACTGGTTAGGGAACACTGAGGAGAAGACAGAGAAGACTGCAAGACTTGTAAGATGGAGTGGTGTGAAATCCTTTCTTCTGTATATAGAGCAGACCTCACACACAAACTCATAGCAACTGTGGTATTGGCCCAGGAGCAAGCTATTCATGGTTCCAGCATGGGTAGGGAAGGAGTTCACCAGAATCCACCTCTAGATGAGGGGCTATTGGTAGTTATGGCTTCTGGGAAAGGGATGGTCAATTTCCTTCATATTTGTGGTCACTAACATGAAGTCTTTGTTCCAGTGTATGGCCCCAAATCCATAGACTCACAGGCAGCACTAATTGAACTGTTAGTTCTTTTTAAAGGACATGGAGATAAGTAAAATATCAAAACACTCAAAATGAAGTATAGTGGGTATTAAATCATATATTCTTCATCCTTTACATTTTTAGAAGTCATTGCTTTCTCCAGAGTCTTTATGTACAACACATGTATTAATAGTTATATAAGTAAAATTTCAAATACAATTTTACTACATTTAAACTTAATAGTGAATGCATAACAAGTTAAAATGTTTAATAACTACACCTTAAATAACCTTACAGTTTTAGAAAAAAAATTAGTCATAAGAGTGATGTCATTTTGACATTTCTTAATTTTTAAAAATTTTGTATTAATACAAGACAGCTGGACTTGGTCTTCCATGTCTGAATTTGTAGATGTTTTATGGGAAAGAGACAGCATTTAAAAAAAACTCTTGAAGCATTTGTAGATATTTTCCTTTGATGTTACTGCAAATCTCAGCAATTGCTCTGTCCCAAGGGATCTTCATGAAGTAGAATCGACTTCTCCATTCATACTATACATTAATAATCCATATAAATAGCTACTGGATTACCTTACACTTAGATTAATTATTTTTATACAGGGATATTTGTATCTCACATTGAATATCCAGAAAGTATTAACTTATATAGCTACCAAATCTTCCAAAAGTTCACACATTTCTTATAGCCTCCTTTGTTATATGATGCCATTTCAAAATGTTATCATATACATGTCAAAAAAGCTCAAAAATCTTGTTTATGAAGTTTCATTTTGTCATTAGTAACACTCAGTCAATGTTTTCCTTAAATAGATAGTTCATTTTGCTCATTTCAAATAAAATATGTACCAAATATTGCCATCACAATATGCAGTTTGTTATCTATCCTATAGTGTGAAATAAAAACGTTCCATACTATATCCTACTTTGCCACAAAAATTATGTAAGAGATTTTACCATCGGGATACTTAATAAAGTATACAATTCCATTGCTTTTTAAGGCTAATCAGAAATAAGGTTGAATATTTCCTACCTTTCTAATACTCTCTTGCTTTTGCTTAGAAGTTTTATCTATATGGATTCTGTGCCATCTATAAAAGCCAACCCAGTAAAAAGGATAAATATTATGAGAGTATTCATATTAAAATGGCAACCTACTTTTATTGATCCACTAAAAAGTTCAAAAGTTTTATGTTAAAAACCATAGGTAAGTAAAATGCTTAATAAAATTATTTTCATAAATGAGTCTGAACACACTAAATTTCTTTGAAGGCTGGTATATTATTTCAATCCAGTTTTTGTTATCCAGTTTTGTTGGAGGGATTCCTCCAAGCCCTTCACCTCCACCTCTCTTCTTCATGGAATTCATCATAAAAGGGACCCTAAGCTATTAAGTTAGAAGTAGTTGGCTTAGTATTTCAATATTAGGTAAACACCAAAAAGCAAATACATTACTTTTAAATCAACTCTGGTTATATATTAAACTTGGTTATCTATAATATTCACTGAAAAAGTATTCCCACATCCTATAGCTACACATATTACTTTTTCTGAAGAGATCTGAAGGGTGCTTCTCTGCTCTGTTACAGTAAATTTAAACTATTCTTTGAGTGTTCCATCCAAGATTCTGAAAAATGCAAGAAGCAAACATTCACTTGTTTCCCTCCCACGCTTTATCCATAGCTGGCCTAAAAATTCACAGTACTTCCTGTTGAGATGGTTCGTTGTTTTCTTTTCCATTATATGACGCCATCTTACTTTAAAGTTTAAATAGCATTTTATTTCATATATGCTTTAAAACCAAATCATGAAGAATTCTTAAGTATAAGAAGCATATTTTTACTATGCTTTTTATTATGGCCTTACAATAAAGAACAGGAAGTCAGAGGCAGGTACTTGTAAGTCATTTTAATTTAAGCAACAGAAGGGTGTATTAAATTGGCATTGGCATTAATGCAGCTCTCTAGTTCAGAAAGTGTTGCATTAACTAGGTTTGGTAAAAAAAAAAATATTTCCAAATGTCTGTTTCATCTATTAACAAGATGCTTTTAGGGCTGTAGATGTAAATACTTCCTGTGATAAAAAGTGTAATTGGTTCAGTAATCTAAGATACTAATTTTGAACTTGAAGAGAGTCTAGCATTTGAGGATACTCTTAACACAATTTAAGTACTTGTTAGCAAAATTCCAAAAATAATAACAATATATAAGGCAATTTTTGATGAGTATGTTAAAATAGCGTGTGATTCATGCAGGAATAAAATATAAATAAAATTTTAAACAGAAATGCATAATAACCACTACATTTGTGCAAATTTGTCAAACTCTCTGAATTGTTTACTTGGAGAATAGAATTAATATCTGACATTTTGTCATCATTTTAGTCCAAGAAGAAAGTCCAATCATTACCTGGCAGCCATAGGAAGAGTAAAATGGTATTCATCAACATGGCAGAATCAGGTTGCACAGCAAAGCCTGGGAGCTTTGCCAAATGCAGGGTTTAATGACCACAAAATAGGAAGCTGCATTACAGATAGGTATTTTGCACCAAATTTCTGTAAGGTAATTCTGGTAGGCATAAAACTAAAATCTTCCAGAAAACCAATGTTTAATCAACGTAAGATTCAGTGTTTCCCAGATAACCAGTATTTGCATGTGCATTTCTCAATGTAGATTAGCTCACTGTGCTCTGGCATCAACATTGTCAAATGCTGTCGAATGGTATTTGCTCTAGGAAGACTTGAATTAGTCAAAAGACTATAGCTCAGTCAATCCCAGTAACTCAGTAATATAGACAGAAAGATCTCAGTGAAAATGGATGGAATAAATGTTTGTTTATAATCAGACCCTAATGTAATAATGGGGACTCTGCTGCCGGCTTGGATTTTTCAAAACCTACTTTAATAAGGGTTCTCTGCAGAACTATAAAATCATGCCCAAAACAAAAGTTTAGTTTTGGTCACCTTTTAATCATATTTATGGACAATTACTACTTCCCAAACACTTATAACTGTAAGGGAAATTTTAGCAGGCAACTGGAAGGAGAAAGAAGAGAGCAGGTTCAGGTAGAAGGTATTCTCTAAACTAAATTGGAACGCAACATTCAAGAAACATATCTGTCTTCATGTCTGTTCAGTGGTCTGGGGTCTCACTCACTATGTCTTCCTTCATTTCTTTACTCTTTGACAGTTAATTTAAATTTAATGATCTTTAGTGTCTTTTTGTAAGTAGAAAGCTTCAACTTACCGAGAAAATAATAGTTTTTATTGCATACTTAGAATTAGAATTAGGAAACACAGGGGAGTTACCTTTCAATGTATAAAATGAGATCATTTCAAGACTAGGAGCCAGATGATTCTTCTTTTTTTTTTTTTCATAGATGGTTAGGACCCTATTTAAAGCCAGAAAATATGATTAAGTATTAGGTACTCACTGAAGCTATATTTCCCTCAAAAAAACATAGATTATGAGAAAAGTGAAGGCAAATATGGTCTTTAAATTGCTTTTACATGAAATTTAACTGCAGCATAATTTTATAAATTCAAATAGACATATTAATTATCATATTTGATTCTGAGATGAAACTTATATAACATCTACATTCTTTATATTTCTGTTTAAAATAGACAATATTCAGTATTTTAAAGTTTTAAAGCTAGTTTACTATAATGTTATATTAATTCTATAAATTCAGTTTCATTTCCTTTAATCTAACCACTATGGCTACAGTAATTCAAAATATAAATGATCACAGGTATCATTTCCTTAATGTGGCCTTTTGGAGTCATATCAAGGTAGCTCATTCTGACCCAGCAAAATGTTATGTTTTATTCATGACTTTAAACATGCCAAGATCAGCAGAGGGTGAATCTGATTCAATTCAGTTTCTTGGAGTAAGTAGGAAAAACGTTTTTTTTTTCATTCAAATAATGAGAACATTTGATCCAGAAAACTCAAATTCCTTCTTTGAGAAGAGCTTGCACTTCCCATTATTAATAATTTTGTGATGTTCTTTGATCATCAGCTTGTTAATGCTAAGGTCCAAATAATCTAAACATGAAATAATTAGCAAGTCTTTGTTCACAAAAATACTCATTATAGTATCACCATCCAATGAACAATTAAAAATTGCCACATAGAATTCTGCTCTGAAAATGAGAGATGGGATGGGGGGGTGGCTGTTGCTTCTGAGCTCTTTAAATTCACATAGTGCCAATAAATCTAACCAGCTGATTTATCAAACCTAGCCTCAGGAGCATCCTTTGGGTGCCAAATAAAGAATATTCTAATATTTAATGAAAAAATTGTCTCAAGAGCCCCTACAACACTGATATTTTGACAAATTTGGGGGTATATCTTTTTATCCTAGTATATTTTTAATTTTAAACAACGATTTTTTGAGAATTTCACAGGTACATAAAATTAAATGTTGTCATATCTACCCTCATATTGTTCCTCCAAGTTTTGCCTTTTATATAACCCATTCCCAAGTTCTTGGGTTTTGATTTTTCTTAATTTTTTTATAATCTGTTAAACCCAATTACTGCTGCCCATATTTGTACTCATGTAAGTCATCTCTTAGAGCCCAGAAAATCTACCAATGAGAATAAACTCAAAACAAAAAGAAAATAAGATTTTTCCTTTCCCAGCAGGTATCTAATAACTCCTCCTTAATGAATAGAGCCTGGAAAGCACCTTCCCATCGAAGTGAGAATTTTGGCTGGCTTCATCTTTGGTAGGTCTTATGCAAGTAGCCACAGCTGCTATGAGTTCCTGAGTTCAATAGCCAAATCCTGAGCCTAGGAGACAGCATTTCATAGAGTTCCTTCCCATCCTCTCCCTCTTGGACTCATTCTACCTCCTCCTCTGAAATGTCCCTGGAGCCTGGTGGAGAGTACATTGACACAAATGTCTTGTTTAAGGCTGAGCACTCCATCTTGGCTCTAAACACTTTGATCTGTTGTCAATCTCTTCAGTACCTGCTGTCCACTCTATAAGGAAATAAAAAGAAGGCTATTCTAAGTCAAGGTAGAGAGAGGTTCAGACCCATTGATATAAGCATAAATATTTAGATGACTATTTGACAACATGACCGGTTAACAAAATAACAAGAGCAGGTTCTATTCTAGGGCCTATGAGCTTCCTAGCTATGGGCTTTCAGTGAGGATTGCAGTATCAATCATGAAACTCATTTCTGAAAAAAAAAAGCCTCAAATCCAAAGAGAAAGCAGTTTGTTAACCTGCAACAGTCGCCCTATTGTTGCAATAGTGTACTCCTCTTGGCGTGGCATACAAGGTCTCACACTGGCTAATATCATGCCTTTTCAACTTTCCCCCAGTAACCTATATGGAACCCCTTGACACTATGGAAATTAGTAGGGCAAATCTTATGACACTAACAAGTCGGGTGTTGGTAACCTATGACAGTGTCTGGTCATATGAGCTAGAAGCCATTGGAGCTTGAAGACATAAGTCACATTAAAAAAGTAGGGGATCTAGAAGTATGTAATCCTTACAATTGAAAATTTGGGGAAATGCAGGATTTGAATCAGAAGTCAGAAGACTCTAAGAAAACATAGATGCTGCCTAACAGCCTGTTCAAACTTTGCATATACCATATCCAAATTCAGCCTCCTGGTCTCACCTGGTAGGTTATCAGCCCTGTTGAATATGGAAGTCTGTGATGCTACATGCTCTCATCTGTCCGTCAGTACCAGTTCCAGAGGTTTACAACTTCTGTAAACTGAATCTCTTTTCTCCACCAAATTAATGTTGGTCCCCAGGGTAGCACCCCAAAATAAATATTGTTTAAATAATGCCATGAAAGATTCTAATCCCGTAGCAAACCTACACACCAGTGACTGAGAGACAAATGTAGGGTTTTCAAAGTGAAAAAATAAACGCAGGAATCAAGCAATCTGGAAAACAGCGGTAAATGCATTATATCTCAGTACTCTCCCACCATGTTCTTTACGTGGGTAGTACTTGCAGATTCTTTTTTCTGGAAAACTCCCAGTAGATGGAAGGACATGGACAAAGTCCTCTTTCCTTTTCTGCAGATCACATCCTAAATAACAGAACAATATCAACACCAACTTTCCTCTTCCATAACCGGTAATTGCCTTACCAGTACAACCTAAAGGAACAGGCAGCAACAGTTTTGTTTTGTTTTTTTTTCTAAAGAAACACAGACTTCTATAAACTTGACCTGGTACATGATTGCTTCAGCACTTGAGATTAGATTTATAGAAGTCTTCCCTCAATCTCAGAAATAGGAGAATGGGTTCTAAGATAATGAAGATGATGTCAATGATGTTCCGATGGCTTCTGTAAACAATGGGTGATTTAATGCAAAAAATTGCTGGTACCGCTCTGAAGAACGTAAAAATTACAAATAGAAATAGAGGATACTAAGGAAAATTCTTTGTTTCTGTCTTGAGTGACAAAGACCAGAGTTACTGCTCCTGAAAGAAGTGGCCCGTATCCATATGTTGACTCTTTACAAGAGAATAAAAAATTACCAGAGCTGGTTTGATAGAACCCACAGTCTTGGTGGCTATTGTGTCTAAGTACATTTTCAAGAAAAATACAAATAAATTTGTACAGAGAGTATTGCTGAGGTTCAATGAAACTCTTGTAGAATCAATCTGCAAAACTATGTGCTTCCTTTTTTTAAAAAAAATCTTCTTACATTTATTTACTTAGTGCATGTATATATGAGAGAGCATATAAGCATTCATATTACAGTGTGAATGTGTGTGTGTGTGTGTGTGTGTGTGTGTGTGTGTGTGTGTGTGTGTAGGTCAGAGGACAACTTATAGGAGCTATTTCTGTCTTTCTACTATGTAAGTTTCAGAAATCAAACTCCAGTCGTCAGGATTGGTACAGGCACTCATTGGGCCATCTTGATAGCGCTATCTGATGTCTTTTTGATACTATCTCAATGTCTATTCTAACAAAGTAGTAGAAACTCCAAAACTTGAGGAAAAATATTTGGGCCCTGAACAGAATGAAAAAAAGTAAAGGAATTCAGTAGCATACACTCAGCTGTTCTCTTCCAACAGCAGACACAATACAGCTAGATGCTTCAAGGGCCTGCTGCCTTGACTTTCCCACCAGGGTAGACTGGACATTGACTCTTAAGCTAAAGCAGGTTGTTTTCCTTAGAGCATTTTTTTTTGCAGCAACAGAAAATAAACAAAGACACTAATAAGAGGACACAAGAATATATGCATGCTGCTCCAGGCCAAAGATGACTTGCTTCATACTTTCTCTGGGGATCATTTTAGTGTTCTATTGTACTGAAGAGACTCCATGACCAGGCATGATGGATTGATCTGGGGCTTTACCTACAGTTCACATGATTAGGTCATTACCTGCTCCAGAGAGAGAGAGAGAGAGAGAGAGAGAGAGAGAGAGAGAGAGAGAGAGAGAGAACAGAAGACAGAGGACAGAGGACAGAAGACAGAAGACAGAAGACAGAAGACAGAAGACAGAAAGAAAGAAGGACTGGGTGTGCCTAATGTGGGTTTTTTGAAAACCCACACTCAGAGACATATCTCCAACAAGATCACACCTTTAATCCTTCTTAAGCAGAACATAAACTGGGGACAAGCCGTTCAAACACATGAGCCTATTGGGGATCATTATCATCAAAACCACAGGAATAAGCATATATAGATTGTCATATAAACTCACACATGCACATACATGCACACATACACAATTTGTATTTCATGTTTAGTGCTGATGTGAAGATAGAACAGAAAAAGGAACCTAGCGTCTGTTTAGACAAGTTGGGTCAACTTGAACTGCTGAGGGAGAAATATACTAAGCAGTGACTTTACTAATGATTTTTCATCTTGAGATGACTGCTGGTTCTCATATAGTTACAAGAAAAAAACACATAGAGATACCAATAACACCAATTTCCTTCAAATACAATATTATACAGAGAAATATCATAAGGAGGATATTAATACTGATGCAATCTACTGATATACTGGTGTGTGGTACAAATACTCACACACTTTGAGCTCTGTCCAGTGCTTGGTATTGGCCATTTATTGTACCTTCAATATAGTTAAGATACCAAACTTTAATTACTTCAAACACAAATCTGTGCACATGATCCCATGTGTATAAGAAAGCAAGTTGGGGAATCTATGAGGACCAAGCCAGTAACCAGAAACTTTCCAAGATCTCTCTACTTTAATTCTTGCCTCCAGGTTCCTGCTTTAGCTTCCCTTGATAATGCTCTGTGGTAGGAAAACATAAACCAAATAAACCCATCCCTCCTCAGGTTTCTTTTAGAAATGTTTATTACAGTAATAAAAAAACAATACTCAATTTCAAGAAAGAAAGTGATAATATCTATAACAGTTAGAAGATAAATTCAGTGGGAAGTTACTGGGTAATCTAGACATCAATATAAATTTTCATTTCCTTTGAAATGTAAGTAAATTGACTTGATTCATATTTTTCCTAAGCCACTGGACTCAGCACTAGCCCAGAGAGGTAACAAATTCTGAAGCTTAAAGCCCAGACACAGCCTCTGATAACATGTTTCCCTTCAGTGATAAATTCCTCTGTTGCTCCTTTGCTCTACCTCTATGGTTTTTCTAAGTCCTCAGCCTCACATTTAGCCCTGTGCAAGGAGTTCTGTGTCTGTGCCTTCTACAGAACAAGTGACAAGGCATCAGTGTTACAGAACAATAGAGGATATTGAGGATGGCATGACAGTGCAGGGTGGATTTACACGTTGTGTATAAAGTGTAACAGAAACAGAGCTATGCACATTTGAATGGTCATGCTTATATTGAGAGTCCTAGAGGACCAGGAAATTCTCATTTGCCGATATTTCTTTCCACTCTGTCTGCCTGGTTCTGTCTTCTCGTTATATTTATCTTTTCTCTCAGCTGCCCTCAGTATCTTAGCATCACAGGTCTTACTGGCTTTGTCCTTGTCCAGCCCAGTATATTGGAATAGCAACTAGAGAGTTCCATCTCCAATTCTAAATATTTGCATGAAGGAAATTAAGCCAACAAAAAAATAAGTACAGTTTCTCTTTAAGTAGAACTATATAATCAATTTCCATGTTAGTGGTTTAAAATTCTTCTACCATTGAAAATGTAGTGAGAAGGGTTGGTATTAAAAGCCACATTTTAACACTTTTGTAACTGTATAAACATGTTCTGGCAAGAGAGATATACAATCTCACTTTCCACATACCAGAGGGAAGTCCACTTGCTTTTGGTCTCTAAAAAACATCCTGTATCTTAGAAGTATATAAATGGCTAGTCTAGCAGTCACTCCCACTAAATGTCTCCTTTCTTTATCCATTTGTACCTCAAAAGCCCAAGTGCAACTTGTTTTTTCTCTTCCACTGGTGTTAATACTGCATATTGAAAATAGCGTATTGTCCTTTTTTCTTTCTATTATGACCTGGTGGTATCCCAATGTGACTATAACACAATGGTGTTACACAGTGGTAACACAATAGTGACCTCTCCATGTGACATTTAGAGCCATATGCTTTGGTCATATGTAACTCTCCAAAGCTTTTCCTGTATTCAGAACTCATCTTCTGCTAGAATTTGGAGAAATCAAGATTTGCTTCCCACTAGCAGAAACTCCTTTCTGCCGTACCTTCCCTGTAGCAGATGGGGATGCCTCTATACCACCAGGTTTCCATTTCAGTTCCCTTCCTAACAGTCCCATCTCCTCTTTACAGATCCCAGATGAGCTTTATAAAGTTCAACCTGCTTCCTCAATTAGATCCTGCATCTTGTCTATATTATAATGTAAAGTTCTTCTTAGATAAGTGCATCATCTTTCTTTTTCTATTTTTACCCAAAAAAGGAAGGTTTTTTTGTAATTTAGTTAATATCACTCCTTGTACTCTATCTGTCTGTCTCCCCACACCTCTGTATGTGTGTGTGTGTGTATGTGTGTGTGTGTGTATGTGTGTGTGTGTGTGTATGTGTGTGTATGAATGTTATGTGTACATATATGCAGGTCAGTATAAAGACTAGAGGCCAAACTCAGGCATCATTCCTGAGATATAATTTGCCTTGTTTTGTGAGTCAGGTCACTCACTGACCAGTATTTAACTGACTTGGCTAAGTTGGCTAACTAGTGATCATGTGCTATCATGTCTGGATTGTTACATGGTATCTAGAAATCAAATTCATGTCAGCATGATTACACATCAAACACTTAGCTGACTGGGCCATCTCTCCAGCCTCTCCTTGTATTCCAGCAATTTTCTTACAAGCCCCCCATCAGTATTTCTTGCTCCACATACTGGAGAATCCATTCTCCTTTCCTCAATAAAAACACACAGATCACAGTGAAGTTCTTCCATCAAAACATCTGTTAATTGACAAAATCATAATCAGAATTGAGTAAGTGTCCAATGTATACATCATAAAGCAGCTTCCAGACTGCAAAGTCTGTAAGTGTTCATTGCAGGAAAGGAGTAATCTGCATGGGATGGTTTGGAAGGTCGGACATTCAAAGAAAAACTCACATAATTTTTCCTCATAGTGTAGCAGGTAGAAATTAGGCAGATGGATTCAATATCCTTCAAGGAAGTCTAGGGCACATAGACGCATACATGTGTGCTAAAATATAGCATATGATAAGGATTCGTGTTCTCTAATGCTCTCTCTCTCACTTTCTAACCCTCACAATGTTTTCTTCTGTCTCAGAGAAACCATGGTTGGAATGTGCAGCATGGTGTATCCATCTGGAGATGACCCATGGTTCTAAAATATATACTGAGTTTTCAAAATGTAGGACAATAACAAATACTATCATGTTAATATTTTATACTGATATGTGTTGAAATGATAACATTTGGGAATACATTTTGGTTAAATATAATATACTCTGAAAATTGACTACACCTATTACTTCTTGCTTTTTATTCAAAATGAGAGGTTGAAAAATTTGAAATTTTACATGTAACTAGTACCATATATGTTGACTTAATCAGCATATATGAGGTCATATAATCCTGTGCCCTTCTTAGGTTATTTTTAACTTTATAATATTTCTTTATATTTCTATTCTAAGTGTCCCAGAGATCATACATCTTCAAATAATAAAGATCTTGTTCAGTTTATTCATTCATTTCTGTTTCCTTCCTCTTTGTTACATACACAAATTCTCTATCTACATTTCCAAAATTCAGAAGCGGTGGCTCACTTGTTCAAATGATTCAAGACAAGAACAGGCTGCAGAGAAGATTTGGAACATCATCTCCCTGCTACTTGGATCCCAAGTATTTGTTACATGCTATTTGCAATTGACCTTAATGAACTAGGAAATACAAAGAAGTTTGTCCAATGGCGTTTATAGTGGCTTAGCACCAACACTACAGTGAAAAGACTTGCCACAGCTGGAAGTTAGTAGACAGGGAGAACAGGCCCATTGGCTTTGTTACTTGGGCAAAAGTGGATCCCCACTCCAAGAATGAATGCTTTTCTCAGATAACTGTCAGAGACTGGCCACAAAGAGCAAAAAGTCATTCATTGGCAGGAATTATTGACTATCCCCCACCATCTCCTTCTGGTCTTTACTCCTCCACAACAAGTGCATGCCTGATGCAATTATTGGAAATAATAGAATATTAAAGATATTTTGATAGTTTAAAGCATGCAACAATAGTCAATATTTGAGCTGAATTACAGCCTAGGATTCTGTAAGAACTTGAAAAAAGGTATGCACACACAAAATAATGAGAGCTATTCAAAATGAACAGTTAATGAGGTACTCTAACAAGATGGACTGCACCAGTATGGCTAAACCTTAAGGTCTATGTGTGCTCCTTCCAGAGTCAATTCCAAACCTTAATCTTAACATTTGATAAGCCCAGGCTAATGCTAGCAGATATATTCTGTCCTGTTGCTAAAAATCTCAGCTTTGCAAACTAAGTCTCCATTGCAACTGCATAACTAAAACATTGTAAGAAAATCACTAGAGGCAATTCATATTCCAATGAAACATGATTCATTAAAGTATAGTGTGGCCTTTATGTTGCAGATTGATAACTTTCGTGCTAGATGACAGCAGGAGAAAGAGTTAAAGAAGAAAGCAGGAGTCAGAGCATGTAGAGACCAGCAGCTAACACTACAGCAGCAATCAAGCGTTGGTGTGGCTTGTTCCAAGTGAATAGTAGCTGTGGAATTTTGACAATGTTATATGAAGATGGCTGCTGAATGTTCATCCAGAACTGTTTGAGGTATTACAAGTGGTTCTAGAGATTCTAAATGGTCTCACCAGCATTCCTGATGACTGGTTTAAGATATGTAGAAAAAGCACATGATACAGCTTTCCTCCTTTCCCTCCCCATCTCCCTTCTTTAGCTCCCTCCCTTTATAATGTATCCACAACCAAATGTCTTTCTTTCTCAGTGAGAACTTAGACAAGGGGAAGCAGTTGTTCTTCGGTGGCCCATTTCATATGGAACCATGCTTCCAAATGTTTAAAGTTGATACAAATATATCATCCTCCTTGTCACATTTATAGAGAAAACAAATCAGAATAATAGCCCACAGTCAAATATATGAAAAAGAGAAGATACTTTCGATGACAAAAAAAAATCTTCCTCATGTCTATGTTGTGCATACATAGTGAACGGTTGAAACCTTTTCTCTTAAACAGGTAATCATTTTACATAGCAAGAAAATTGCATGAGGTACTTCAGTTTTGGAATAAAAATGCACATGAAAAAATAGAAGACTTAGTTATGAATTCAGGTAGTGATCCTTTAAGTGGGAAAACATAAAAATCATAAACCTGTGAGGACCCAAGAAGTTCTGAGTCTCAGATTCCATGGTCTGCAACTACAACTGAGAAGTGCACAGGCCCACCCAGTGTTTTGTATGAAGTACATCAGTCATTTCAGAGCTTTGAACTTGACTCTTTCATCTCCTAGTTCACTCTGTTTATTCCCAAGACTATAAGCTATGCCCTATCTGATGACAATAACAACAATGACAATTTCATCACAATGACGTATACACTTAGCATGAAACAATAGTTGGCTTCACTCATGACCACCTCATTAAATGGAACAACTTATAAAACTATGACTTGATGTAAGCAATTTAAAAATATGTAACCTAATGAATTTACTAAGTTCTTTGAGTGTTTCCTTATTCTAAAAAGAAAGCATTTAAATAGCATGCGCGAACAGCAGATGCCGGCAGTAGCAGCAGCATTCAGGAGCAGGAGGCAGAAGAATCCCAATTTCAAGAGCAGTATGGACTTTGTCCAGATAAAAACAAGCAAGTGAATCAGAAACCAGCTTGTTCTTGTACAGAACTTTCATAAGTACCAAATCACATACACTGTAAACTCTTATTATCTTTCATTTGCCTCTTTACAGTAGCTTTGTTATTCATTCATCCATTCATTTTATAAATTTTAAAATGGTTTTAATTGCTGCCATTATATTATACCTAAGACTCTATATTTTTATTTGTTATATTTTCTTATGGAAGTCCATTTAACTTCAGCATATTTTTAACTGTGAAGTATAAATTCTATTTATTAATGTCTTTTTAAACAAAAACACACTTCTTGGGGAGATTTACAGTGAACAGTAAAGAGATTCAGTCTCAGTAGTAGGTATGTTTTCTGAAATAGAAATCAAGAGAATCAGACATTACATCATTAGAAGGCTCATTAACAATAATAGAAAGTGCTGGCCTTAATTCTCTGCCATTAAAAATGTGCTTTGAGAGAAAGGCTCAAGAATATTTTCCAAGTTGGAAGCAGCTAATCAGCTACTTGTCCCTCAGTGCAGGTGTAATAATGAAATTTATTTCTTATGGTTTCTATTTGAAATTTGAAAACCTTCTCACTAGATTTAGCATGAACTCATCATTCTCCAGCAAAACACAGCTCCTCTTGGGGAATTTCACTGCAATGCTTGCTTGAAACTCATTTAGAGAGGGAAGAAAGGGTAACTAGGATAATTCCTTGCCAAGCATCTTCTCTTTTCTTTCTTTTTTTTTATTGGATATTTTATTTACATTTCAGATGTGATCCCCTTTCCCCATTCTCCCACTCACCCAGGAACCCCCCATCCCATCCCCCCTCCTTCTACTTCTATGAGGATATGCCCCCCACACCCTCCTACTCTCACCTCCCCACCCACGAATTTCCCCACACTGGGGCATCCAGACTTCACTGGACCAAGGACCTCCTCTCTCACCTATACCCAACAATGCCATCCTCCCCTACATATACAGCTGGAGCCATGGGTCCCTCCCTATGTGCTCCCAGGCTGGTGGTTTAGACCCTGGGAGCTCTGGTTGGTTGGTATTGTTGTTCTCCCCATGGGGCTGCAAACCCTTTCAGCTCCTTCAGTCTTTTCTCTCACTCCTCCATTGGGAACCCCATGATCGATTCAATGGTTAGCTGTGAGCATCTACCTCTGTATATTTCAGGCTCTGAGGGTCTCCAGACAGACCCTCCTTCAGTTTCTGTCCCACACTTTGCCTCCATATTTGCTCCCACAAGTATTTTGTTACTCCTTCTAAGAAGGACCAAAGCACCCACACTTTGGTCTTCCTTGTTCATGAGCTTCATGTGGTCTGTGAGTTGTTTCTTTTGGTTTTTAGATTATTCCATTCAATCGAGCTTGTTCTTTCTTCAAGAGCAGAGTGTGTGCAATGTAGTTTAGGAGCTGAACCACAACCGGCAATGAACACCTTCTAGTTCAAGGAAGAAATATTTTGTAATGGAAGTTATTTACTGCACTTGATTTAATACTATAGAATTAGGGGAAGATAGAGAAACACAAACCTTGGGTTTAAAAAAAAAAGATTAATTACCACTGTAAAAAAAAAAAAAGCAAGTGATAAAGGAGGAAGAGGTCCATCTAAAGGAAGTACAGGAAGTGTACTATTCAAGAGTTCTCTGTAGACTCTTCAGCACCTATTAGCCTGCCCCATCCTCCAGTAACCAACGGACTTACATTCACTATCTAATTCACAGGTAGTGCCTCTTCAGTAACCCAGCCTAAACTTTTCTAACTGTTCTAAGGAAGATAAGATGTTAAAATCCCCAAAAAAAATCTCAAGAGAAAAGGTGGTTAAAAACTAGCACTGACTGTTTCTAACATTTCCTTAATGGCAGCATATGATAAAAGCCATTCTTGCCACCAGACGACAGGGACACCCAAAAGGATCCACCACAATGTTGTACTACTCTCAGCAACAGCCAACATCACCCAAGATGGCAATGGACTGCCACCAAATTCTCATCAAAGACAATAGTGGAGGGTCTTAGCCCAACTTCTACATAACATATAAGATTAAAATGTCTGAAAAACAGGGAGAATTTACTCATCAATGGTTGTATCAATGATAGAGTATCAAATCAGAAAACAGTTGATGCAGGCCATGCTACCTCATAGCCACATCTCCATGAACCAATGACAGCATGATTTTTTGGGGGCGGGGGTGGAATTACAACTTTCTCACTGTGTACAATTTCATTATATATTGTAAATCTGGATAGGTGCTCTCCCACTAAGATAACTAAGAAAGCACCCAGATACTTGGGCAGATCAAGCCTCTTCCTAATTAATAAACACTGTGATGCAAAATCACTGAGTAAGCAACAGCAATTGGCAACCATGGCCACCAATTTAAAAATCTTAACACAATGATCAGTATAAAAAGATAGCAAGAATTGAGTCCCCCACTGAAGCTACCACCTCTGTTGTATCAGAAGATTCCTATGTTAAGACCTGCTATTTATTACTTCATCCTGATATTTCCATTGGTCTTCCTTTCTTTCTTCTGCCGACCTACGAAGAAATCTACTTTATGTCATGTGAAATAGTTCCTGGTAGTTATAATAAAAATATATGAGTAGAATATTACACATTTTTAAAAAAAAACTATAGTTGTATTTGTCAGATGAAAATGGGTTTGGGGACATAGCTCAGTAGGAAAGCATTTGCCTAGAATGTACAAGGAGGCTCAAGAGTCAATCTACAATTATAAAAGGGAGAGGGGAAGGGAGGGGAAAAAAGAAAATCAGTTTGATATAGTATTTACCTCCTTTGTATAATCTGGTACATTGATAAAGTTCAAGTAGATACTCTAGGAGGCCAACAATCTCTGGATAGTGTGTTATACAATAGGACCTGTGCTGTAATTGCATCTCATTTGCTATTGTCTGACTCACCTAACATGGTATGATGTATATTGTAGTCAAAGTCAAAAATTGTCAGGAGGTCAGATATTATGGCCCTTCAAATGATGGCACTGCCTATGGGTGCAAGGAGGTACATCCTTTCAAGGAATTCACATCCATTCCTATTAAGACACAGCTCAGTACAGAAAGAAAGGCTAATAGAATTGTAATATTGTCATGTGTTCTGTTTATCTCTTAGAAGGTTAGTGCTATATCTGGAGCTGTTTGTGATTTATAACGACTGTATGACTGCTGAACCTTCAAAAGAGGCAGCAGCTAAGTCATCTTTGATGAGAGGTGAACTAGCCTCTGCCCATCAGTGGGTTCTCAGTCTGAAAGCTGATCTGTCAGACCAAGCAGGGCATGTGGCTTTTACTTATTTTTGTCCACATCATCCCTACTGTCTTCCCTTTGTGCCTATTAACTGTATGATACTGGCCATGACTTTTGTGTACCTTCAAGAATGCTGCTCCATTTAGTGTCTTTAGAGTTGCCATCAAGAAAGATCAGTTTGGCTACCACTTTAATTTTGGTCCTTAATTGATAAAAGTCTATATCTTGCCTCCGAGAATTAAGTGCTTCTGTATACCCCTATTATTTGAGGCCACATTACACACTTTATCAGGGACCCAGTTTTGTTATAGCACCTCATACTATGCTGCATTTGCAAGAGAGAGCGACCATTGAAAGTCTTAGATGGTGGTGACCCTCTCTCTCTCCAGTGTGTTCTTAAGTTCTCAAATAAAACATTCCCTCTGCTTCCCAAAGAGTTTAGTTAATATTTCTGGCCTACTATAACTCCTCCTATGCTGCTCTCTAGGTACTAAGATTTTTCTTCCATTATTAATGAGGTACTTTTAGCATTTGTCCATCATTTGCTGTAAGCTTTCATTTCTTTCAAGCTTGCAAAAATAAACACAATCCTTTGGGTATATGCCCAAGACTGAGATAACTGGATCATTTGGCAGACCTACTACCTTTAGAGAAACATCAGGAATGGTTTTCAATGTGGTAACACTAGTCTACACTCCCATCAACAGCCTGAGGATTTGCCTTTCCTCGTGTTTACTAGTGTTTGTGGCTTTGTTTGTTTGTTTTCTAATATTCCTTATGACTGAAATGAAATGGGATCTCAAATAGTTTCAATTCCTATTTCCTTGATGGTCACGGAGTTGAACACTGTTTTAAAAAAGCATTTACTATCTATTTTTATTTCTGTTTTTGAGAACCTTCTGTTCCATTCAATAGCCTATTTTTTAATTGGATTCTTTATTTTCTGGGTGGTTATTGCTACTTTTTTTTCTTTTTTGGTTCTTTGAATATGTTAGGTATCAGTCCTTTGTCAGCTGTATAGTCTGCAAAAATATATTTTTGCATGCTTTATTTAGACTATCTCTCCACTCAATTAGCAATTTCTTGTACTATCCAGAAGTTTTAAAATTACACTGTCTCATATGTCAGTTGTTAGCCTCATTTCCCAAACCTGGGATCCTTGTCAGAAAATACCTCTCTATGTTTATATCCTTTTGTGTTTCTCTCTGTCTGTCTGTCTCTATCTCTCTGTGTCTGTCCTGGTCTCTCCCCCCTCATGGGAAGGGTGGTACATGCATTCAAAATGGTGTTTGCCAAGGTACCAATGTGGAGGTCAAAGAACAACTTGAAAAGGTTGGTTCTTTCCTTCTGCAATGCCCTGGGGATCAAATGTATGTTGTTGGGTTTGGTATAAGTGTCCTCCATCTACTGAGTTGTCTTGTCCGCCCCTTCTCTATTAGGAGGTGCTCCTTATATCTTTCAGATCTTCCATTGAGGTATTTGATGCACTTAGAGATGGTAATAGCAATAAAAGTGTAGTTCCATTCTTTCTACATGTAGAGAGCCAACTTTTCCAGACCATTTTTTGAAGATGCTGTCTTTTCCTGGAATAGTACTCATGTGTTCTTATTCACTCAAGAGGACCCAGAGAATATTTCTTTCATAAAAACCTTGAGAAAAGCAAGATCAGAGATGGTAAGATTCTAGAGAGCTCTGTAATGGCTGTGTTGAGCAGGCCAGAGATTATAGTGGGAAATGACACCATAAAAATTGTCTCCTTGAATTTAACAAGGAAGAACAATTGCTGAGTAAGAGAAATCAAGTAACACATGTTTCTCCTTACCTTTTAGCATCTAAAACTTTTTATCATGCTAAGACTAGCTAGTTTGGCAATCCCATGCTTCTTTATAAGCATTTTATATGTATAGCCCTTTATATATATATATATATGGCTTTCACCAGTAACCAGGCAGGCAATACCAAAAACTAACAGAGCTAAAGATACAGAATCACTCCAAAGTATTGAATCCACAAAGTTCGTTGGACATGTTAGTTCACCACAAACTCATAAGACCAAATGCTGTCTACTCAAGTTGAACTTGACATAAATGGGCAAGGTGATGATCAAATCTCATGGTTTTGTAACTTTACTCATTATCATCATCAACATTTCACTCAATTTCCAGATATGTGACACCATCTCCTAAATAAATTTGATATAAAGTCCTTCTGGCAAGACATCAGTGCCAATCACATATCCTGTATGTCTTCTTCCTGTATGATGAAAACATGGAAACTCACATGCTGTCACCTTGTTGAAATTTCTGTGGGTTCAAAGGAGCAACATACCTATTCACAGACAACACCAATTTCTATACATTGCAAAATATCCACCACTAAGAAAGGCATGGAGTTCTTTACTATAGAGGTGGGATATATATAGAACTCATGAATATTATGCTGCTTAAATTTATTCACTAGCAACTTATACGTCTAAAAGTTGTTGATTCTGCAACTACACCTAGCTAGAGAAATCTATATTCAGATTCAGATCCATTGTGTCTGAGTATGAAATGACTAGAACGTAGAAATACACAAAGCTTCAAAGTTGCTATACAAGTTACTTTTCTTACTATTGTGAGAAAACACTTGAGAAGATACTCATTTTTGCATCTCAGTTCATGGGTACTGTCCACCATCATGTAGAAGTCATGTCAGCAAATTCTTAAGACAACTAGTCACATTTTGTCCACATTGAGAAATCAAATCAAAGGTGATAGCTGGTACTCAGCTCACATTCTCTTTTTCATTCAATCTGGAATCCCAGAAACTGTAAGTGCCACCTACAGTTCTAGTTTTCATAATTCAACTTAATCTAGATAATCCCTCACAGTCATGGACAGAAGTTTGACTCCTCAGTGGTTCTGAATCCTTTCAAGTTAACAATCCATATTGACCATCACAAAGATGCTGGAAGAGAGAGAGAGAGTAGGGGGAGGGAGAAGTGGAGAGAGAGGGAGGGAGGGAGGGAGGGAGGGAGGGAAGGAGGGGGGAGGGAGGGAGGGAGAGGGAGGGAGGGAGGGAGAGGGAGGGGGAGAGGGAGAGGGAGAGGAAGGGAGGGAGGGAGGGGGAGAGGGAGAGAGGGAGAGGGAGGGGGCGAGGGAGAGGGATGGAGGGAGGAGAAGAGAGGGATGGGGAGAGGGAGAGGGAGGGGAGAGGGAAAAGGAGGGGGAGGGAGGCGGAGGGAGGGAAGGGAAAAGGAGGGGGAGAGGGAGAGGGAGAGAGGGAGGGGGAGGGAGGGGGAGAGGGAGAGGAAAGGGGAGAGGGGAAGGGAGGAAGGGGGAGAGAGAAAGGAAGGGGGAAAGGGAGAGGGAGGGAGGGAGGAGGAGAGGGAGAGGGAGGGAGGGAAGGAGGGAGGGAGAGAGAGAGAGAGAGAGAGAGAGAGAGAGAGAGAGAGCCTTAGGAATATAAACCAAAGTCATGTCCCCTACTACAGATAACTCACGCCACTTAGGAATAATGGTGAGTGTGTTACCATATCCCCATAGAAATGAACACTTACCCAAAGGAGGTCAAGTTAGCAAGGGTCATGTGGTAGTTTGAATAAAATGGCTCCCATAGATAGGCTCATAGTGAGTGGCACTATTAGGAGATGTGGCTTTGTTGGAGTTAGTATGTCATTGTGGAAATGGGCTTTGAGGTCTCAGAAGCTCAAGTCAAGTTTCTTACTGCCTGCAGATCAAGATATAGAGCTCTGAGCTCCTTCTCCAATACCATGTCTCCTTACATGCTGTCATGACCATAACAAACTCAACTTCTAAAAATGTTAGTCAGCCCCAATTAAATACTTTTCTTTGTAAGAGTTTTCATGGTCATGGTATCTCTTCACAGTGATAGAAACCTAACTAAGACAGGTCATAAGACATTCTTTGTAAACTGAAATCACTGGGCACCTCATGAGCAATAGCATTACATCATAAACTGGAGGAATTATATAAAATATCAGGCTCAAACATGTTCTTGTGTATAATTAAATTACATAAGCAAGAGGCCCAGGCATCCATGGCAACCACTCCTACAACTACTCCACAGTTCTCCATACACCAAGGCTATACCTATAGCAGCCCCTTCTCTTTTATGTCCCAACATTAAATACCAAAATTCAGTCTATGAGAAGCGCTAATATCTCTCTCTCTCTCTCTCTCTCTCTCTCTCTCTCTCTCTCTCTCTCCCCCCCCCGTGTGTGTGTGTGTGTGTGTGTGTGTGTGTGTGTGTGTGTGTATGTGTGTGTGTTGCTCTCATTTGTTAGGTATTCTAGAAAGTTAGAGGACAACATCTTATCTCCTCCATTATGAAAGGGACTACAATTACTTTTCCCTGGAATAGACAGTTATTGTGTTAATGGATTTGTCCTCCTTGGCTACAGAGCTTCATTCACTGTCACATATATTAACATAATGAGGTGGGATGGTATTCAATATGGCAGCAAATCCAATCAAAGAATTTCTTGCACAAAAATAAATGAAACTTGGTAGTGGATGGTTCTATTTTATTAAAATTAACTGTTGTTGTTACATACCCCCTCAAACCAATGGAGGATGTCTGAAAGAATGTTCCTTAATTTATCAAAGATTTATGTACTATACTAAGAGGGTGCTCCTTGTAAACTCCTAAAACTGGTCTACAAAATGATACTTGAACATAGTCAGGATGTATGAGATGGGAAAGCAAAGGATGGCAGGAAGAGTGGCTCCTCTCACTGATACAGGTATTAATCTGATAGTCATGTTTGTTAATCTTATTACTATGACCTTAGATGGTGTTTATTTAGTGTTCACAGCTTGTAGAAAAAGAATGGCCTGTGTATTGAAGGTCACACACCTGTAACTGACACTTCTTGTATCACTGAGATACATGTCATGAAGCAAATCTTTTATATTGGAATGTGTGTTTACCCTGAATGCCAAAGACAAGAGGAGGATAGGCATGTAAAAATGTACATGGAAACCAGTGAGTTCTATGAAATGGAAAGCCATGAAACCCTAATAGAAGCAAGATGGTTAATGACATGGAATCATTAGGAAGAACTTGGGTCAGCACTTGAAGGCTTTATTCCTTTATATAGAGGAGATTCTTTCTCCCTTCCTTATAGTCACTGTAAATAATTTTTAGCGTTCATTCTCTGGGACCTGATGGAGATTCTCCAACACAAAATCCTTTCAAGTTAAGAATAAATGAAATGTTAGGAATATGTTCCTAATTTAATCACATATCAAATCATGCATATGAAACTAAATATACATAAGCAATCAGGACCCAAATCTTCTGTTCCTATAAAGTCTAATCCTTAAGAATGTTTGTTCTCTCTGAAACTGAAAAACTGAGTCGTTACGTTGTAATTTACTACTATAGTCAGGGAAAAAGAAGAAAAGTATTTCTATCCTTCTATTTTCAAGGACTTTTGAAAGAATGTAACTATAAATCCTCAGCTACCAGTTGTCCTCTTCGGATTCACCCAAAAATTTTAAGTGACTAATGTGTTGATGATAGTGAAAGCGACTCCAAATAATGAGTATAGTTATCCACTCAAGAAGCCCTCATTGAGACAAACAAACTCTAATGATACAGTAAGCACACATGATAATTGGACCCAACGCATAGGAATTCAAGCTGCTGCTAGAGTTGGTAGTCATTGTTTCCATGACTCAACATCTAAATGTGCTCAGTGATGTGTGGGAACAGAATTGAGTGTCTTACTCACAGGGCAGTGCGGCTACAACTTGATGGAAAAGCACTTGAGTCAATCTATGGCCCAAGTCACAACTGAATAAGAAGCCACATAAGTTAGAGGAAGGTAGGCAGCCACAGACGCTGAGAAAGATTAAAGGGAAGGGGGGCTCTCAGGAAATAGCACACTCTCAGAACTTGGGGGAAAATGAGAAGGTACAAACAGGAGGTTGAGAGACAAGAAAAATAGAGCCTCCAGGTAGGTTATCCAATCCCAAGAAGTCAGTCCTAAATATACATTAAGAGCAACAATAAATGCATTCAGCAAGCTGTACTTATATATACATATGTTTACATATGTGAGTGTATAGTGTGTGTGTGTGTGTGAAACAATAATAATTAAAGGAAAAGAGGTCATTATTTGTTTGAGAAGTAGGAGGACATAGGAGAAGTTAGTGGGGAGGGGAAGGAAGACAGTAGGGTCAATTAATGGAAATACAGTATTCCTGAACTAAATTCTCAAAGACAATGTTTAAAAGAAAAAAGTAAGTACAAGAGACAGTAAGCAAGTTGAAAGCCCAGCATTGGGGAGGGGAAAAAAAGCAGTTGGAGGCAGCCACAGTAAGAAGGAAAAGCCTGAGATCTGCAGCAGGTGTCCCTGCTTCGCTCTCACCCCAAAGGAAGCCGTGAGAGTGAAACCAGGCTGCAGACTGCAAATGATAATAACAGAGAACAGCTGGCAGCATAAGGGATGCACGTATGGGAAGCAGACACGGTTCTCTGGCAAAAGGATGCATCCCTGCAAAACCGAGCCTCCTTGTAACAGTATCCACAAGGTCCACATTCATAAGCTGTGCTCCAACAAGACCCTGTTATAATGAGTACCTTTGTGAACATTTCCAAGAGTGCCAAACCTCCTTGGAGAGAGTCCAAGGTAGCCCTGATGCTCATAGCACTTTAGATATCATGTGATGCTGTGCTTCTACTCTGTAAGAAATTCTCAATGCAGCCACATGCTATCACACTATACTGAGTGTGCGACACGAAAGCTGTGTTTATCTGACATGAAACATGGGGAAAATAGATGATGATCCTTTTGACAGCCTGGACATGCAGGCTGTAAAATACAAGCCAAGTGTTTGGTTAGAATTACATGTGAACTCTGATGGATAGACGCCTTTTCACTGAAGAACAGTTGCAGCCTGGATGCGAGCTTAAACTAAGACATACAAATTAGCTTTCAGACAGGGTTTACTCTTGAAAAAAAAATCCCTAAATGTATAATTTACTGGTGTAGGTGAGTAAAAGCTTTTCTATTACAGAAGCAATAGGTTTTTTTCTAAGTTTCCACCTGACCTATTTTCTCCCATGCATCCAAGTCCCAATGAGACCATAGTGGCTATAAACATGAATATTCAATCCTAAAACCACACCCTGCTCCTCTATTGATTTTCTGTGAGCACCATTCTGAGTAGATTAGCTCAAGGAAGTTTGAGAGTAGCAGGAGGCAAGGATGCTACTTCCTGGACAATGGTGGTTTTAGCAAAGATGAAAGCATGTCTTGGTACCAAGTCAGGATTGCTCCACATATGCAATTCACCATTATGGTAATGTTTGTCAAACGCTTTGATTGGCTGAAATTATTTTCACAAGTAAAGCCCCCAGATTTTAAACTTCATATTGGCACTATTGATAGACTGAACCTAAGACAAGAACTCCCACTAAAACTCTTTAAACCCGCAACACTTAAACTGCCACCCGTGTTTATGTAAAGCATGACCAATGCTGTGACTGTATGCAATGCATGACCAATGCTGTGACTATATTATTATCCATTTGAAATTAGAAAGACTACTGACAGATTTAACAAAAAGGCACCTAGAAAGTCTATGCCAGGTACTTGCCAGCTGAGAAGGTATGTAGCAGGATTGTTTTACTACGTGCCATGTATTCACTACTAAACTAACTTAATTCATGAAAAACTTCTATCATGGCCCACACTTTTGTGGAGAATATAATCCAATAAGCCACATAACATTAATTTTCCTCAACCATGAGGTTTGAGCTATATAACTCTCTATGCCAGATAACTGTGTATGACATAAGTCAAATACTCAGGTCATATGACTTAAAAGAAGAATCTAGAAAAAAACATACCTATTTCCCACATATAATTCTAATTTGATGGTGAGTGTTCTCCTTAAGTTATATGCAAGATAGCAGCCTCCTCTGAGATTCAGGTCAAACCAGACATTATCCAAATGGCATCAGCAAGAATCCCAATGGTAGAAAGAGAGGTTTTCAGATGGCAATGGTCTTACAAGCTATTCAGAAATCCATAGCGCACTAATCGCCAGTGCAGTTGTTGTTACTATAGGGATGGACTCCTGTGAGAACTCCATCTGCTACAAGGGGGACAGCTTGGAAAACCTCCTCGCAGGTCTTAAGAAGAAATGAAGCAAACAAATGACTCATTTGGTTAGGAAGGCTGGTTAGGAAAGCAGCTATTTCAGCAGATTCCAAGCATATGCAGGACACAAATCTTTTGTCCAAGTATAGAAAGAAATTTCATAATCAGTAGCAAACCAAATCAAATTTTAATCACTTTGAATAAGTGCATGTGAACCGACTGCAATGTTTTATAACTCTTTCATGTTAAATTTAGCAAATGAACTTTTATTTAAGTATTTATCCACATTTTCCAGGACAATTAATACTAGCTTCCAAACAATAGTAAGGGCTCATTTAACAAGACCATATTGAGAAATGCAGCAAAAACAGCCTTGCATGATATGCCCATATGGAATGTAGGGCCATTGGCCAGACTGAAAAGGATTAATTCAAGTTTGTCTGCAATATATTTTTGTTACTGTCTTTCAATACTACACAGATAGATTGGTAGTAAACTCACATTTGTACAATTACTTTGGAATTTATATAGCCATTTAAACTTCAATTAAAATAAGATCTGACATAGATCATTTGGAGAAAAATGTAAAATCCATTAAAAAAAATCTTAATTCTTATCCAAAACCCAGGATCCTAAAAGGAAAGTGAATAGAAGAGGGATGTGTGGGGATATTAAGTATTTGAAGATGTGTGTGAAAGAAGCCACTATTGTGTGTTCTTAAAGACACTCTCTTAAAGATAGTCTTTGCCGAGTTATTTGTTAGTCTAACAGCTGCTGGCTAACCTGCTTTTCATTTTGTCTAAATGTGAAATTACACACTTCAGTTAATGCAACAGGACAAGATTTTGATACACTGGATCCTGGGGGAGTTTCCTAAGAAAAGAGCATCTCTGCTTGAAAATGACCTTTCAGACTTTGGCTCTTCAATAGCCTCACTACTCAAACTTAACACTGTAGCAATTCAGTGTTATAGAGTTGTGTTAACCAAAAGGAGTATCTCTACAAGTTAACCCTACTGTACCTGTCCCTAAACAAAATAATTATATGGCTCTCATACTTTCCTAGTGGGGAAAAAAAGAAGGAGTTAGACAGTTGAATTCCTGCAGTCTAAACTTTGTCTTGTCTCAAAGGTTAAAAGAGAGAGGAGGGAATTCCCTTTGTGCAGTCGATAACACATTCTGACTGAGGCTCACCATCCATATACTGTCTTCAAATGTCCTGGATGCCAATTCAAATCAAGCAGTTCTCATGAGTTCCGTCTTGCATCTGTGACTACATCTTCCAACTCTCCAAAGTCAGGGGCATCCACCACCATTCTCAATTTTTACAGTATTTCTATATCTACTCGTTTCTACTAAATTACAGTGATTGGTTATAACGTTCCTATAACATCTTTCTTCCATGAGGGAATATGGTGTTCTTAGTCAAATCCTCTCTTTTCATGTGTTAATGAAGTCATATATTCAAAGCATTTGCACAGAAAAGACAGGGACACTTTTAAACTAGGCAAAGGAGGTTTTCAGTCCTTCATGTTGATACATAAGAAAACATCTGTTCGCTTGATTTTTAAGGCTGGGCCTTGAATGCAATGTAGGAGTAAATTCTCAGATATATTCATTTATATACTGAGATCATCTTGGAATTATTTAATATTTTCTGTATAGCTTTCCATGCACATTTTACACTTTAAGTTTTGTTTTGTTATTCTATAAGAATTTACAACCCTCTTAAAATGTAACTCACTTAATGGTAAGGGATGTAGAAAGATGGGTTCAGAGTAGAGAGGACCTGACAAAGAATGGCCGAGTAATTAGTTTTGTCAATTTATAAATATCAAAAGGAGAAGTCTATGGAGGAGACATAGGCAGACTGAGGGACAATAGGAAATAAAGTAATTTTGTGATATTTGATTTTAAATAAATATATTTGATGTTTATTAAAAATCCAACCAACAATAGCAAAATATCTCAGTAAATAATGAATTCACAAAGAAAGAGTAAACAAAGATTCTTATTTCTCAAAATGCAAAGGAAAAATTAGGAGGTAAAGAACCTACATGTCTCTGGGATGTGCATACATGCTTGCATGTGTGTATATAGGTGTGTAGATATGTGTGGGCATCTATATAATGGACCACAGCTAATGGTGGGTGTCTTTCTTGACTGCTCTCCACTTTACTTATTGTAACAGGATCTCTTAGTGATCTCAGAGCTCATTAATTCATCTAGTCTGCATAGCAGGCTTCCCCAGAAACCCTTGTCTCTGCCTCTACATTGCTAGTTTTACAGGCAAGTTGCCATGTCTACACAGGTAGTGGTGATGGTGGTAGCCGTGGTGGTGGTGGTGGTGATGGTGGTGGTGGTGGTGGTGGTGGTGGTGGTGGTGGTGGTGGCGGTGGTTGTTGTTTTAATATGGATGCTATGGATCCAACCTCAGTCCTTATACTTATGTGGCCAGTGCTTTATCCATGAAGCCATCTTGCCACGTTCGAGTGGGGAACATTTAAAAGGGGAAAGACTGTGGACCAAACAGAACTCATAAACAGGTTTATAAACTCAAGGGATCTCAAAAAAATAGCTAATGCTATTTTACCTCCAGATACATTTCTCTAATTACTAAAACTACCAATTAAAATGATTACTTCAATTAAATAGGTAGGAAATGGGAAGGAATAGGACAAATTATCAAACTGACCTATCGGTGAGGAAATTTTTCACCAGGACCTAGACTAGTGTGACAATTTTGAGTTCGTCATCCAGGAAGAAGGAAGCTGAGGGCTACCTCATCTAATTCTTCTATTTCAAGGAAATTTAGTCCCTAAGAGGTAACTACCTGCCAGGCCTTTGTTCCTTTCCTTCTTTATTTGTATCAAATAGAATCAGTTGAAACCTAGAAACCAGGGTGGTACCTTCTAAGCCTCTCTAACTTCTCCTCTAACCTCTAACATCTGCATGACAGATAAATAATAAAGGAACACACTTAGGCATTCTCCAAGAGCTTCATCAAAAATTAAAGAAGGGAATTTGGAAAGAGATGAAAACAATGAATTACAATATATAAACTTATTATGAATTTAAGGATAATTCTGGAAATTTTACTATATCAGTATCTTTTATGTGTTTAGATTAAAAGACGGGAGAAAATCACCTAAGATGAGCTGGATTTGCATTTCTGGGACCATCATGGGGAAGAATATTATTAGATCAAGAGGGTATGGGATTAGAAAATTCTTTTAAAAAAGGAAGAAAGGGACAGGGAAAATAACCCTTCAGTAAAGCGCTGCAAACGCAGGACCTGGGATCAGCTTGCAGAACAGCCAAGGTTTAAAAAAAAAAGGGGTCTGACTGTGCATGCTTATGATCTCAGTCTTGAAAGGTGGAGGCCGTGGGTCTGAGTATGTAACCTAGAATAGCCAGGGGATCCATGGAAACCCATGGGATCCAAGAAAGTAAGGGACCACCTGAGGAGGAGGGGAGAAGGAGCCCTAGAGAGTGACAGCAGGACACAGATGCTATGAAGGGAGAAAGAAGGAAGATGGAAGGAGAATATAGCTAGGCAGGGGGAGGAGGATATGGAGGGAAGAGAGAGGAGGGGTAAATAACACTAAGAATGATATCAAACGCCAAAGAACAACCTATTTTATAAGCATATTTAAAATGTATAATATATGTGCACATACATATAATAAATCATATAAATAGACTTAAAGAAAATATCACTTTTGTATGAGTAGTGCTCTGGCAAGACAATAATGCAGTTCCTTTAAATGTTATTTATATAAAAAAAAAGTCAAAGATGATTCTGTATGCAGTCTTTAGAGCCAAACACTATCTTACTGGAAAAACTATTTTTTAAAATGCCTTAATGCCTCTTCATATAAACTTGAGAGACCAAAGGCATAAGGTTTGTAAATGTGAAAGTGCTTTGTAAAAAATATAAAATGCTCTATTGCCCTTAATTATTTGTGTGTGTGTTCATCACATAATGTATGAAACCATACACCTTTCATTTATTGATACTTCATTAGAAAACGCATCTCCAAGGAGGATACAATTTTCAGGCATCAGGACCTCAGATCTATGATGAGTTCAGACCACCACATTTAGCATGCACCTTTTGATTTCTCTCTGACTTTACTATCTAACTTATACTTCCATGTTGAGGACCTGCTGCTGCTCAGAAAGCAGCAGAAGGAGCAACCATCTTTCCCATGGGACATAGTTGTATTAGAAAGTGCTGCAAACTATGTGACCTAGAGCCTTGTATAATGTATCGGAAAGAACACAGAGCATAGAGGTGACGAATGAAAGCCCAGCCACTGTGTGTTATCATTACTAACTAGAATCTCTGTTCTGGACTTGCTATCTACAACACCACAGTCACTAATTCATAATCAATTCCATCAACCTAAGTGGGTACATGACTTAAAAAACTGAGTCATGTCTCTGAGGTTACAAATTTAGTAGGATAGAGAAATAAGAGAAAGGATTGTCTGATCAAAGCCCCTTGTTCTTACTGTGGCACTCTGTGACCTGGAATCTGGTCCTGTTATTGGTCATTGCTTAATGTGTTTGTATGCATTTATAGCGTATATGTATAATTATATGTATATGTCTATCCACATATACTTATATATTATGTATGTATTTTATATTTAATTATATATACAATTATATGCCTATGCTGATGTATAACTACTTAAATTAGCCTATGTAAATTTATAATAAATAATACATGTGTACTATATAAAGGACAGTATTTACAAAATATACTTATATACTTTTAGAATACAATACAAATATTTTTGAGACAAAATCTCACGAAGATGGACTACAATTTGATATGATGACCAGACAGTCCTTGAATTCAAAGATTCCCTTGCCTCTGCCTCCGAAGTGCTGAGATCAAAAGTGTATGGGACCACACACAGCTAATATTTGGTTTAGAATTGGTAAAATACATGCAAGTTTTAGTCATTATAATTTAAAATGTTCTACTTGAAAACTTTTATTTATTAAACATGCTGACAAAGAAGTTTTTTGAGTTGAAAAATTAACCTTTAAACAAGATTTCTTTCAAAGACCCAAGTAAAAATAGGTATGAAGTTTCCTTTACAAACTTCCTCCTATTTCCATGTCTGAGGACAGACAGAAAGGGTCATTAATCACAGGTAGAAACATTGATAGCTTGAGGCCAAAAGAAGCTAATGAGTTTTTCCATGTTCTGCTGTTTGAAATATATCCCAATAATTTGTTTATCACTCTCTGCCACAAACCAGGAAAATTAATACAGGCCATGAAGTAAGAGATTAACCCCATCAGTCCTAATGAGCTCTTTATAAAGTGATCCTTACTTTCTTTTTCTGGATTATGTCTCCTGTTTGTATTTTTTGCATCGTGAAAATGTTGTAAAATTTGTCTAGTGATTTCTATCTTTCTGTGCAACTTTTATACATTTATGAAGGTGTGCAGTATCTTTACATCTTTACCAACAAATTAAAAACACTTTTCCTACCTTAGCACATATAGTCCCTTGTGTCACATTCAAATGATCATCTTAAACAAAGAGATGTTTATTCCCCCTGGAGATTTCTTTCCTACCTTAATTTTGCATAGAAAAACTCGGCACATTTTAAGCAAATCCTTACATTGTGTCATTTCATTCTAATTTTAAATTTTCACGGTTTTGATATAAATTCTGTGACCTGATCTTTATGTAAAATCACGTATAGGTCTTAATGTTCTAGGCCTGATTAACACAACTTAAGATCTCCTCAGGCTTCACCACACACTCCCGTCTCTCTCTGCTGTAGAAAACTGATCTGATCTTTGTCCATAAAGATGAATACAGGGGGCTGGAGAGATGGCTCAGCAGTTAAGAGCACGGACTGCTCTTCCAGAGGTCCTGAGTTCAAATCCCAGCAACCACATGGTGGCTCACAACCATCTGTAACGGGATCTGATGCCCTCTTCTGGTGTGTCTGAAGACTACTACAGTGTATTCATAGAAACAAATCTTAAAAAAAAAAAAAAAAGACACATCGCTGTCTCCTAACAGCTCTCCTTCCATCTAACTCGTCTATGCCTTGTCTCATCAACGCTCAATACTCATCTAGATTTTCAGGCTTAAAAAAATTAATATGCCCATAGCTAACCAGTACTGTGTCTATGACACTTGATACTAATGTAATGAATGAAACCCCACAACATCACATGCACGAAAGCAAAGCCTAACAAAAGAGATCTTTCAAACTATTTTTTTTAACTCAGGAAAACATAATCTCTCAGATCTCAGACACCCTGACAGCGGTCTGCGTTGTAATTAACGCATGGAAGAAGACTGTAATAGCCTTTTTACATGAATTTATGTTTCGCGTAAGTGTGCATGCAGAAAAGCCACGTCCTCATCCCTCCACAAGTCATGCTCATCATGCAGAGACAGAAACAAAAAGGGTCCACAGATGATTTATGCTTCCAGCTACTTTAATCAAACTGTACCTCATGATACATTTAAGTAAAAAGAAAAGAAAAATAAAAAATGTCTTTCATTTCTGATGTTAAACACACTGAGGTTAGTCTACAGACTATTGAGATGAGTCATAAGATGGAGTGACGAAGGATTTGTTTACATTGGTTGTTTGGTATTGTAAAATAGAGAACACTTTCATAGGGACCTCTTTTATATCGTATATAATATTTAAATGTCTGATTTCACCTATAAATTGTCTCTTGAAGAAAAATATCTATGTGTTGCATTAATATTTTCCATATGCTCATCTGGGAGCTCAGTGGAGATGGAATATGCTAGAATTTTCCATCACACAATGAATGAATAAAAGCATATGTGAATGCTTCTGTCATAAACCTTTCTGTTTATGAAGATTCTCAGTCTACATTTTTGTTACATGATATTCTTCACAGAAATCAACATGCTAACCATTCACGGCGATCATTTCAAAGTGATTCAGATCATCAATGCCATTATGAAAGAAAAATGAAACATGTCGGGCACAGGTTGCATGGCTTAGAATATTCCTGATTCGTTAACAGTGAAGACAGAGGTAGGGAAAAAAAGGAAGCATTAAAAGGCTCACCGTCAAACAAATCAAATCTGGGAGGTCCACATGGCATATATTTAAAAAGGAAATTGTCTTCTGTGACCTTTACAAATCCAATGAAAGATAATATACTCAAGGTATCAAAATGATGAAAGGTGTGTTTGCTAAGAATTAAGAGGAGTGGCAAAGCATAATCTTACTTTCAAACTTTGTTTTGTAAAAAGACCATTTCACCCTGGCTCATGGAACATTGAATTATATAATACTGTGGCTGTCTGTGATGAATGTAGAGGTCACGTAATGTAGAGGACAATATCACATAAATATGGCATATTTTAAAGAGAAGGGAATATTTAGAAGATAATCAGTCAGTTTGACCTTTAAATCACCTACTCATTTTAGTTTAAAGGGATCAACATATATTTACTTCTGTTTTCATTCTTTTTAATGAGTAGAATATGGGACATAGTTTCTGTTATTTGCAATACCTACTGGCTCGTTCTATAATTCTGCTAACTCTGAAATACAAATATATATATATATATATATATATATATATATATGTACACACACACACAAAAGGAGGAACTACTACCACAGGATTGTAGTATTTTTCCCTATAGAGACACAGCAAGATGCCTCTATATGGCGCATATATATATATATATATATATATATATATATATCTTGGAAAAGTATCATTATCTTACTCCTTCTACCTTCCACAATTCATTTATTTATTAAATATTTATGTTTATCTAACCTGTGCCATGAGATATTAAGAATACAGGCAGAGATCCTCAGACATGGCATTGTATATTTCAACATGGGAAGATATGTGATAAGCATCATTAATAAATGAAGGAAGATACTGTGTCCCCTCCAAGAATTAAAAGTAAACAAGTAAGTATGTCGAATCTCTGAGTGAAGTGTCAGCCTTTAATGAGATAGGTAGCCGGTGAACAAAGATTGAATGGAAGTAAGAAATGTAGGCAGCAGGATATGCGATAAAATATTCCGCTCAGAGAGGAGAGCCAATGAAAGGCATCCGTGTGGAGTGTGCCTCCTGTGTTTGAGAAGCAGCAGGACACTGATGTATTTGGAAAACTTGAGTTATGCCCTACTCCCAGCCTTGAGCAGGCCAGAAAGACCTTGTTTACCACAATAGACCTAGTAATGGGACTTAGGTAGAGTTACCCACCTTGGCTGCAAGTACAACCTGCTACAGGAACTTAGAAGAATAGACTGCCTGCTGAGCTTGCCTGGAGACATTCTTGCTGTAACAAAGGATGGGTTCCCCCACCCATTTCTGCCTGTAACAAAGGATGGGTTCCTCCACCCATCTCTGGCTGAAACAAGAAAGGGTTCAGGTGGGGGGTTCCCTTTAAATTAGAATAGCTGAATATTAAACTTTGGGCCTTGATCAGAAACTTTGTCTTGGCTTCATGCTTTTCCCCCCCTCTCCATCCCCCCTTTTGAATTTCCAACCCCCCTTTCAGGTGAACCCAGTTGGTTTGTGGCTGTAGGTGGCTACATTGAGTAAGTGGAAGAGTGACAAGAAGTGAGATCAGAGGGCCCCAGAACATGCATTAACTTGAAGACTACCTGCAGGATGCTGGCTTTAGTTTTGAACAAATACCATATAAGGTAAAAATAATTTACATTGCCTGCTTTGACAATGTTTTGTGTAACATTTCCAACACATGGAGCTATTCCAAACTTAGAGGCTTAATACAAGACACATTTACTTAGATCATGGATCTGATGGTCGCAATTTGATCAAGAATGGGCTGAACTGCTTCATGACTCTATTGATCTCCTTGAGTTTGTTCACATGTCCCTGATCAGTAGCTTCTGCTGATTAATGTGCTGTCAAAGTAGAAGATAGGGCCATCTGGACAGTACATGTTCCATCATCTGTCTCGCTACCCAGTGCTGTCCACCTGATTGAGATTACTAAAAGCAGTCAGGCAAATGCTCATTATTCCTCAAAACACTACCTGCTTCATAGCTTATACCTGAGATGGTTAGCTAGAACAATGTGAGAAAGGATTCTTAATTGAGGGATTGCCAAGATCAAACTAACCTATGGACATGTGTGAGGGGAGTGTGCTGGGACCTGAGTTCTGTGAGTAGAGCAAGCAGGCAGAATGGGTGTATTCATTTTCTCTTCTCATGCCTAGAGATACGACAATTATGGTTTATATATGCTTGGCCCAAGCAGTGGCATTATTAGAAGGCGTGGCCCTGTTGCAGTAGGTATGTTACTGTAGTTGTGGGCTTTAAGACCCTCATCCTAGCTGCCTGGAAGTCAGTATTCTTCTGCTAGCAGCCTTCAGATGAAGATGTAGAACTCTCAGATTCTTTTGCACCATACTTGCCTGGATGCTGCCATGTTCCCACCTTGATGATAATGAACTTAACCTCAGAATCTGTAAGCCAGCCCCAATTAAATACTTTCTTTTATAAGACTTGTCTTGGTCATGGTATCTGTACACAGCAGTAAAGCCTTAACTAAGGCAATAATATGTCTAGATGCTTTATTCCCTGCCCTGACTTCCTTTTGTAACTTTGAATTATATATAAGTCACCATGAAAGCTAGTCCATGGAGAGTGGATATTCAGATGGGTTTCAGATCAGGGGTCTCTGAGCCCTGTTTCTGGAGTGCATTGCGTCTTCAGCAATAGGAACCTATTTTCCACCTCTGGGGAATAACCAAGGGCAATAGGCAGTATGTTTTAAAAGTCTCTTGAGTTGTTGTGACCAACAACTCAAGAGAGGGATTCTTGTGTCTGTGTCCGGTATTGGGTTTCTGTTAGGTAGTCTTTGGCTCTTTCTGCAGCATGAGCTGGATGTAATAGGTATATTGTACAATCTGAGGGTCTTCTTCCTCAACATTGTTCCCTCTCTAGTTTCATTTCATAGACATGGCATGGAGCTGCTTAGTGAAGGCCTGTCCTTCACCTCTAATCTCTGTACCAATAGCCTTTGTGTATATCACTCTACATAAACACTGTGAATTGTTAGCCCTATTTGAGTTCTGCTTTAGAAGCCAACCCAGTATACCAGCCCATCCAGAGAATGCCAAGGTTGGCCTGGTTTGCTTCTGTGCCACTTTGATAAATGCCAAAAACAACACAAGAAGGGAAATACTTAGTTCATTTTGCACTTTTGGGTCACAATCTATCATTGAAGGAAGTTGGGATGGAACCTGGAGGCAAAAACAGAAGTAGGGGCCATGGAGGAATACTGTTTAATGCTGTGCTTTCTTGCTTGCTCGTGTCCAGGAACTTGGTTTTTTAAAGACTCTAACTATGTAGTCCTGCCTGTCCTAAACTCACTTTATAGACAAGACTGACCTCAAACTCATAGAGATCACACGCAGCCAACCTTGTCCATAAAGTCTAATCTACATCTTTATGTTACAAATAATTTCTTGCTGTAAAATTTTACCTGTTGAAATGTAATGATAAACTATAATGCATGTAACTCTATCTTAGTTTGAAGTATTAACTTCCTGTTCCTTCCTTTATTTGTGCTCTAGCTCCTGATTGCCATGTAAATATTTGGGTTAGTTGAGGTAGGAGAGAGACCAGGTGGCATCACTAATAAGGACTTTATTATGCACAGAACTTAAGCAGTCAGAATGTCATTTCTCATACTTTTAGATGTTTTACATTCTATAAGCTGTTCTCTTTCCATAGAAAATACCTAGACAACTAGTCACATCAGTCTCCAGGGGAGAAAAGATGCATAAGGGAGTGATCTCTGGTTTGTCTGCCTTCTGTAAATGAATCTGATTTTGCTAGTAATCACTTAATACTTCGTGCTACAATAGATTCTATAAGTATCCTGAAGATGTGTTGGAGAACCCTGCTATTAGGGTCACAGCCCCCCAAGTCTGGATGGTTCTCAGAGATCAGCGCATAATGGATGGCTCCCTTTCCCAGCAGGGCTTTCGTTTCTCTACCTGATCCTGTCTGGAGAGTGTTCCTGAACACAGGTGTTTGGCTTTATCTGAAGAATGACCTTAAGCAGAGCTTTATAGCTCAGCAGACAGTCCCACTCTGGCTTCCCACCCACATGATAATCAGATACTATACTATAACCAATCAGCTCTTCCTGCTCACATGACATCATGACTAATTAGCCCTTTCCACCTACACCTCTAAAAACCCTCATCTTCCTACTCCTAGAACAATAAAGTAGACTTGTCTCACAGCAGTGGGCTCCACAAGCTTTCCCTTATACTCAAAGCTGTCCAAATCCTGCTAGCTGCTTCTGCTTCCTTTATCCCCAAGGACCAGTGGCCAATGACCACCTGTGAGAATGGAGAAACACAGACATATAAATTACAATGTTGAAAGAGGTGAAGGAGAAAGCTTACAATCTGGATGAAAATAAACTGGGGGAAAAGGTCAATCAATTTATGAGTGACACGGGAGGGAGTGTGAAAATTATCCTTCTGGATCAAAGTCACACCTATGCTGAAGTCTCTAGTGGTTATAGAAATGATACTGTGCACACCATCAGATGTGCATACCCTCTGCCCCTGGAGAACACCATAATCCACTTGACCCTCCGAACAATACTTCCCATCCTCCCAACACTAACACACAGCCCCACTCCTATTACTTATTCCCAGAGAAGTGGGCTTCAGGCTGAAGGAGTGAATGCTTGCCTCTTTCACCCTGATATTAGTCTCCACATTAATCACCTTAGAGATGAGAAGGAATTTGTCTCTGCAGACAACTCGAGCCCTCTACAAGAGAGGTTGTAGATAATGGTATCTTTTTGCTGACTGCAGGAGAACACTTTTCTGATATGAGCACTTAGTTATCGCACAGTAAGTGAATTAAGATTTGAAACCCTTGCATTAATGCAACCAAATAACTTCATTATCCTCTCAATAGTCAGCCCTATTTCTAGAAGATCTTTTTCCAGTGTTCCCATCACTAGGAGCCTGAGAAGAATACACTTATTGAAAGTCTTCTTTGTCCTTTCTATATAATTTCTAATCCTTCCCTGAACAGGCTATAGTTTTCAAAGCTGAATCTAAATCTACAAACACAAGACCATCTAATATGGTCCAATAAATACCCAGTGAAGCAGTATGCTGCGTGATGCCGATCTCAGATGCTACAGCACACCATAGATCACTGAGCTCCATAAGTTTCCTCTTCATTTGAAAGAGAAATCATAGTAGTTTCTTTCCAAATAAATAACTGCCTCCCCTGCACATATAAGAGCTTCCCTCATGTGAGCTGACTCTATCCAAACTCATTCACAGAAAACAACACTCAGCCTTAAGATGGCAAATAGTTTACAACTAATGTTACTTCCATCCCTGTTATTCTGCACAATGTTGAGGAGTTCCAAGTCTCCTTGGCTAAAATATAAGAAATTTACTAAAGTGATAAAATGCCATGCTAGAGATAAGACCTTTGGTTTATCAGAGCCCCCCCCACAGAACTGAAATATTGTGCAATATCACTCTTATACCATAGTAAAGTAGCATTGTCTAGAATATTCTGTATGATGATTCAAGAGGAAAGAAAAAAAGGAAGAAAGGAAGGAAGGAAGGAAGGAAGAAAGAAAGGAAGGAAGGAAGGAAGGAAGGAAGGAAGGAAGGAAGGGAGAGAGAGAGAGAGAAAGAAAGAAAGAAAGAAAGAAAGAAAGAAAGAAAGAAAGAAAGAAAGAAAAGAGAGAAACAAAAAGGAGTCTCTGCCTCTTCCCAGTATTGAAAACCTAGTCATCAGGATTCCATTCTATGTAGTGATACTAAAGACTAAACATGCTATACTTCACTGACTAAAACCAATGGTAGAATATATATATATATATATATACATATATATATATATGTGTGTGTGTGTGTGTGTATTATATTATACTATACTATACTATACTATACTATACTATACTATACTATACTATACTATACTAAACTATACTATACTATACTATACTATACTATACTATACTATATTATATTATATTATATTATATTATATTATATTATATATGTAAACTTTCTCTTCATCCTGCTTATTTTCCCATACTTTAAGAACAATAAAATATGCTCAACACCATTCTTGGCTATGTTGTTAAATAAAAGGTGCCAGGTACTCCAAAAGGCTATTTATTTATTTATGAGTATCGATCAGTAATATTCTCTTCGGTTTTAAGAAAAGCAGTAGCAGCCAAGAACACTTGCAAGTATTTTTAATTCATGGTATTGGCTTCCACTCTGATCTTTGCTAATTATCATGTATCAGGGATATCAGGGAATCGTTCACAGTAACGAAATGCAGTGACCTAACAAATGCAATGTGTCTTTTCTTGGTTAAGGTTTTCTGTTGCACCTCAAATAACAAGTATTGGGGAGAACAAGAATTTTAATAATGATATTTCAGTAACTGGAATTTTTAACTACAATGGTTGTGGCTGTAGTAACCTGAATATCTGTCTCTCTGTCTTTGTCTCTCTGTCTCTCTGTCCCTCTCTCTCTCTGTCTGTCTCTCTCTCTCTCTCTCTCTCTCTCTCTCACACACACACACACACACACACACACACACACACACACTTCATTAACCTTTGCTTGAGAAATTAGCTTATCACAGTAACTCTCCCTACCCTAACAGCACACACCTTATAGCTAGACACTCCAATAAATGAGTGAGGTTGATGATTAATTTAGCTGGTTCCTTGACCTTGGGAAAAAATATAGATGTTCAAGCATTTCTATCAGTAAGATTGCTGATTCTGCCAATTATGATTAAGTGAAATTGACAGGGAATGACTCTCCAGGAAATACCAAGAAAGTTTCAACTCTTATTTTATAGCTTGTTCAATCATAAAAGGGAGATGAACATTTGTTTCAGTCTCCTATATTACATACTCTTTGGCTAAGGGGAAAATAATCTGCTGGAGCCAGTGCAGATAATTCTACCTGCTTCTTTTTCTCTCTTAAACATTGTAGACTATCATAACTTTGTCTAAAGAAGTGGCTTATATTGAGACAGCCATTTATCTTCACAAAGAATGTCACAGGTCCTGAGTAGACTCTGTTATACCTAAGAAGTGAGTTATGGTACAAGGCACATTGATAACACACTCACTTTCAGTCATTGCAATAAAACCAGGGCCGGGATACTTGATTTCTGGGTGTTTTTGATTTGGTTTGGTTTGGTTTGGTTTGGTTTGGTTTGGTTTGGTTTGGTTTGGTTTGGTTTGGTTTGGTTTGGTTTGGTTTTATTCTGTTTGTTTTGGTTTCTTATTTTTGTAGGAATATATGCCTGTTGTTTGCTTAACACTGAACAAGTCATCTACAGAAACATCTGAATAAATGAAACATACATACATTTTCCAACCATGTGCTATGTGTTGAATTGTCGTATAAAAATTTTTTAACCTACTATTACTGTTAAGGAGAATGTCTGGGGAAATGGGGTCTATGCTGATGTCAAAAAGCTAAAGTAGATTCTTGATGTGGCATTAAATAATAGATCTGATCAGGCCAAAGATACACAAAGAAGAAAGATGGCTCTGGGAAGAGGAAGGCAGAGACAGGAGCTATGATGCCTCAAGGCCAGGAACAACAGAGAATCATTGGCAATCACCAGACAAGAAATAACAAAGAAGCAAACTTCCCAAGCACCTTCAGAAGGAACTCATTCTGGTATTAAAATGACCTTGACTTCAAACTTGAGTCTGTATAAATGAAAAGAAAATGTTTTATTGTTCTGATTTGTTCACTTTGAGAAATTTTGCTATAGCAGATCTACAGAACTAATAAAAAAATTCCTACACATAGATTAAATGTGTGAAAATGTAATTTATATTTGTTAAATTTATAAAACATTCATCTTAATATATGAATATTTAATATTATTTATTGGCTACATAATGTATTTCATATGTGAATATGTAGCTGTATCTGTATGTATATGCACATATGCATTAATAATATAAATTATAGATATAAGTGATAGATAATAGATAGATAGATAGATAGATAGACAGACAGACAGAAAGACAGACTTAAGTAAAGTACTTTACTTTTTCAGCTTTGGGTGTTGTTGATTGATAACTAATATGTCTCAGTGGGGATTGTTGAATTCTAAACTCTGGACTGTTCAATTCTGTCTCATTTTGAACATATTTTTGCCTTCAAATTTCCATCCTTGAATACACTATCTAACATCATGTGGACAGTTTTCATTCTTTTCCATACCACAGAGGAAAAAAATATGTGCTTTAGAAGTGATGTCAGTGAATTTTATGAAGAGAAAATATGTTCCATAGGTGTGTCTTTCATGCTTTATTTTTTTGGCATGTGGATATCTGTGTTGCTGTGTACATGTGTGTGCAGGTGCACATGCGTGAACCCGAGTGGAGGCTAGAAGGCAATGCCAGGTGTCATTATCAATCATTCACCAGTTTTTCTGTTTGGAGACAGACCATCTCACTGAACCAGGTGTACTAGACAGGAAGCCAGCAATGCCCAGGGATCCTCCCATCTCTGTCTTCCAATATTGTCATTACAAGGAACTGCAGGCATCCCCAGCTTTTTATGTAGGTGCTGATGATGGATTGCAGATCCTTTTGTTTTTCAGGGAATCTCCCAGGTCATCATCATTGTAATGAGAAGTACTTCACAGACTAACACATCTCCTCTGGTTTTACTTTTTAGAATTTCTTATGTGTGTGCTAAAGGTGAGATTTTTAAATTATACACTGTATTTGTAGCTAGTTGCTGCTATCAGTCTAAGCAACTGTTGCCAAACTGTCATAGAGAATATAGCCTGGAAGTCTGGCCTTTTTTGAATACTCTATTATAGCTAATAATCTTCCAATTGGTCCTATCTTTTAGAGGTTAGAATATTAATGGTGAGGAGAATCAACCTGACATTAAATTTTAATTGGGTTGAAAACGCAAAACTTTATGTCTCCTTCATTTGCTGGCATTGGCATAATGGCTTTCTTTTGTTCCTTTTATTCCCAGATAATTGAGTTATGATATCTCTGTTTAACAAATCCCCTTTTAGAAAGACCTTTGGACCTAATCGTAACCTCTGGCAAAATAAGACTTGTCACAAAGTAAAGAAATACTTCTTTTCCATTGTTTGGTGCACAAATTCTAGCATTTAAAGTTCAGAAGCTTGGCACAAGAAATAAATAAGTTTTATTATAATTACAAGCATAAGTGTCAAAAGTGACACCCACTGTACATTTTCTAAAAGGGCTGAATCCAGTTACAGTACTTCATAGTATGTTGGGGTAGAAGTGTTTAGTGGATGATCAAAGGATTTCATTGGAGAAAATTATTCCACAATTTTAGTATTCAAGTGAATTGCTCACAGATCTCAAGTGGGAAAGCACAAGTATTTAAACATGATGTAGTCACTGAGCAATCAGTAACTACTGCTCTTATGAACTGACCATCTTCATTTGTGTGTGTGTGTGTGTGTGTGTGTGTGTGTGTGTGTGTGCAAATGTGAAAGTATATGTGAGCATTGTGGTATATGTGTGGTGTGAGTATGTGTATGTGTGTGTGTAAATGTGTAAGTGTATGTGAGCTTGTGTGGTGTATTTGTGGAGTGTGTGTGTGACTGTGTGTGTAATGTGTGGTGGGTGTGTATTTGTGTGTATATGTGGTATATGTGTATATAAGTGTATGTGAGTGGGTAGGCAGTGTGTATGTGTATTTGCATGTGACTGTATGTAAGTGTATATGAGTGTGTGGTATGTGTATGTATGTGTGTGACTTAGTATATAAGTGTATGTTAGTGTGTAGTATGTGTGTGGTGTGTGTGTGTGTGTGTGTGACTGTGTGTGTAAGTGTATGTGAGTATGTAGTATGTGTGGTATATCTGTGTGTGCGTGCATATGTGACTATGTATATGTGTGTGTGCATGGGAGAGAGTGGGTGTGGGTTTGAGTCTGTAGGTCAAGGGATGACATTGGGTATTGTTTATCAGGCTATTCCTACCTTTCTAAATTTATTTTAAAATAGCACCAAGTCTTTAAATGAATGAAAAGCTTTTAATTTGGGGTTGTAACATTTAAATATCGAAAGTATGTTTATTTGTTAATATTCTTATTACAACCAAAAAAAAGCTACCAATAAGAAAATGAATAAATGTTTACTAGTTCTAAAAAGAAAATAAATAAAGATAATCTTTCAATGCCTTGTATCTTACCAAGTAGGCTAGCTGGCCCTGTCCAAGCCCCAGGGATCCACCTATCTCTCCTTCACCATTGGTGTCATTACCATTGCTGTGATGAAACACCACATCCAACAGCAACTTGGAGAGAAGGGTTTATTGAGCTTAACAGCCTGCACTTCATCACACAGGACAAGCTGAAGCAGGAACCAAAGGTAGGGCAGGAACCTAGAGGTAGGAGTTCAAGGGGAAGAAACAATGGAGTGCTGCTTACTGGCTTGCTCCCGTGCTTTCCCAGCATCCCTTCTTGTAGTACTCACATCCATCATCAATCAAGAAAGGCCCTACCAAATTGCCTGCGGGCCAATCCTCTGGTAGCATTTCCTCAATTTACAGTTTTCATTCCCAGACGATTTTTGTTTGTATAAGTTTATGTAAAACCTAGCCAGCACACCATCCCTTCACAACTTCCAAAATCTGGACTTGTGAAATAGCTCAGAGGTTAATAGCACTTACTACTCTTCCAGGAGACTAGAGTTTGTTTCCCAGCACCTGTGTCACAACTACCTCTAACTCCAGCACCAGAGGATTCTACACTCTCTTCAGGTCTCTACACACACACATTCACAAACACACACACACACACACACACACACACACAAACACACTCATACACACATGGAAGCATTTGAAAGAAAGGAAAGGGAAAATTATGCAACTGTAGTCTTAAAAATAGAGAAATATTTAAATAATAATAATCTTTTTTATTCTAAATTCTGTTTATAAGCCTTAGACTCTATCTGTGTTGCCAGCCTTTGATTCTCATTCTCATTTGATTCTCAAGCTCATTTCCCTGCTTTATTTGAGTAGTCCACCTTCAAACTTCATGGTTTTCTATATTATGTTATATTCTTATCCTGTCTGTACTAGCTTTATAAAAGATTACAGAAAGGAGGTCTAGTTTGGTCTTCTACTTTGGCAAAAATAAATTTCTGTTCTAATTATTTTTTCTTTGCCTTTCTACTCCAGGAATTTCTTTGGGGGTGGGGGTTGGGGAGGAGGGCAGGGTATGTTCCTGGTCAATTTAACAATTTATCATTTCCTACAGATTTTCTCATTTCCCAAAGATACATTTGGTTTGATGATTGATGCCCCTTTACTTTGTTGTGTGCAATTTTCTATTCATTCTTGTATTTGCAATATACTGACTAGCTCACTGCCATCTGTTTATACTAGATTACCCTTTCTCTTTTTTCTGTTAACAAAGAGGTATTCGAATGGTCTATACAATCCTCTCATTATGATTGCTTCATGAACATATAGACAGCTTCCCCTCAGGCAAGCAGATTAATTCATCCTACTTATGAATGAAGAATATGTAAATCGAGAATCCCATGAAGCAAACAAATACAACAGAAAGGTATTTAGCACACGGTGTCACTCACATGCAGAAGCTAAGACAGCTGATCTACAGAAAGTCAAGAGTAGCATGGTAGTTACCAGAAGATGAAAGAGGAGAATAAGAAAGAGCATGGGGCAAGGTGATCAATGGGTGGAAGTTACAGTTAGAGAGAACTTGCAGTGCTAGGGTTCCGTTGCACAGCAGAGTAGCTATAAAGCCACTGTACAATAACTAGTCACTGTATATTTTTTGAAACTGGAGAGATTTTGTTATAAACAAGTGGCAAATGTTTGGGGATATAAATGTCTTGAACCTTAAGTGAAGGTTATACAATGTATCAATGTACCAAAGCAATGCTTTCGGGACCAATTACTCGTATGTATCACAGAATCTCTATCCAAAATCAATAGCATAAATAAACTTTAAAAACATTAAAAAACAAAAGAAATGTATCAAGGTAGGAAAAGATGGGTAAAAGGAAGCTGGTTGAAATATACTTTTCATTGCAAAATGGGAGTTGTGATTCTTGCATGCCTGATTTTTTACTCCAGATAGTCTAAGAAAACTTGAGAAGACAAAATTCCTGCCTTATAAATATCCACCGTGTTTAAGGTATGCAAATTGTACAAATAGTAATCAACAGTTCTAATGAGTTTGCCATAATTAAAGACAAACCTTCTTTCATGTGACTCAAGATATTGCTATTCAAACGAAGCAACACTAACCTCTCAAAGCATTCCTTCTCACCACCATGATTATCCCATACAATAAATTAACATGCTATATCACTTAAGGCTTTGATTCATGCTTAATTATAGTTTCTCCCATTTAATTACAAATTAAAGACACTAATCAAACCTCACTCTGAACTGCTGTCTGAGACTAATGACTTCCCTTTCTATCATCCGGAGAAGTCTCTGTAATCCATTTTTCCACCCTAAGACAGGTCAAGTGCTTTCCTTGCGTGTTACCGTAATATAGTGTCCTTCTCCTTCATAGCACTTAACATGGTGATAATTATTTTAAAGATGGATGTCATTATCACCTGAGGACTGCTGTTCCTCTGCTCTGTCCTAAAGTCCACTCTGAGCATATCCCCGCACTGGTTCACACATGCTGAATGCAGTCAAAGCAGCTCCATAGCACAGCTATTTGTTGAATCGATGTGCAATGTATTTCAGTATTATATCCCCAAACTACTGCAAAAAAGAAAAATCCGATTTACTAGATCAATTCATGGATAATACTTTGTGAATTCAGCTATAGAATCAAAACATCTCCTATCTAAGAATGAGCATTTAACCACAAATGTCAACGTAAAAAGTCAGCACCTACCATATTTCATGCTTGAGTAATATCGTTTCTTATTTTGGACGCGTTGGGTGGATGCTCTGCATATATGAAGTAAATAAACAAAGGCGAGACAGGAAGTCAATGTGCCTTAGTTTATCCCAGAGACAGATACTGACTAGGTATGATTAAAGAGACTGAACTTTCATAGGGGAAGTTTCGTTGCACCTTGAAGTAATCACTTCTTGGATGGTGATTCCATTATGGAATACGAATCAAGTCTTACAGATGGTCACTATAGTTCCATTCAGAGAGAGATTCATTAGTTCTTTTGTGTGGTTTTGTAATGGGCCAAACATTCTTGAGGCTTTTTCTCTCGCTTTTATGTTATGTGTGTATGAAATCTCAATATAGATATGTATATAGTTCACTCTACCAAGCACAGCTGGGAGATGGCTGCTTGCTATTACATTAAAGAAAAGAACACAATTGAGAGGCCTGGATACAGTGAATAACTGATGAGAGCTGCGATTCAAGTGCCTTTTTTTTTCTTCTGCTACATTTCCAAATGCAGTAGCAGAAACGAGGTCATTTGCATATGGTATACAAACAGGATACAGCCTTAAAGTTTTTTATGTTTGAACTAAATCTGGGGTTTGCTGTTATCTTTGTTAAACTATAAAATTTATCAATGCCTAATTTGGTTGAAACTCAAATCCATATATTGTCCCCAAAACGCTATTGCTTAAAGAGTAGAAAAGGGATGTCACTAACATTTGATTGTTCTTACTTTCAATGTACATAAAAACTTTACTATTCAGTCTGCTCCTCCATTTGCAAAATACAACTAAGTATACTGTGCATTTGTCAGAAGAAAGAGAACTGTGAAAGAAGGAAAGGAAGAGAGAAACAGATGTGAGGACAAAAAGAGTCAAACAAAGGAGGGGAGGGAGAAAAAGAGAGAGGTACAGAGAAGGGGGGAGGGCAAAAAGAAAAGAGGGATACATGGTGGCAGGAAAGAGCAATTCTGATGCCCTTTAATCCTCTAATTTAAAACTATTGCCAGCCCTCTGCTGCAACCTGCTGACAGACTAGAGAATTACAAATCAGAAAAGGCTAAGTGCTAGCAAGAATTGTACAATTATTGTTCATTTTAGTTCTATAGTTTTATTTATGTTTTCTTTACATCCCAACTGCAGTCTCCCCTCCCTCCTCCCCTTTCAGCCTCTTCCCTCCTCCCTCATTCCTCACCCAAATCCATTCCTTCTTTATTTCTATTCAGAAAAGGACAGGCTTCCCATGGGTTTCAACCAGCCATGGTATATCAAGTTTCAGTAAGACTAGGCACATCTTCTCCTGTTAAGGTGAGACAAAGCAATCTAGTAGGAGAAAGGGGTCCGAAAAGCAGATAACAGAATCAGGGACAGCCCCTGCTCCCACTCTTAGGAGTCCCACAAAAAGACTGAGCTACACAACTGTAACATGTTCAGAGGCTCTTTGGTTGGTGGTTCAGTCTCTGTGAGCTCCTATGTGTTTTTCTTTGGCATCCTTGACCCCTCTGGCTCCTACGTTCTTTCCTCTCTTCCACAGGATTCTCCAAGCTCCACCTAATGACTGGCTATGGGTCTCTATATCTGTTTGCATCAGTTGCTGGACAAAGTCTCTATGATGATAATTAGGCTAGGCATCAATCTGTGAGTATAGCAGAATATCATTAGGCATAATTTCATTGACCTTTTTGCAGTTATTATTCATTTTAAATCCAGTATTCCTCATAATTCTACAAAAAGTTGAGCAAAATGAGATACTCTTGAAGCAAAATGGCCATGCTGTTTCCTTGTTAGGAAGGAGAATAAATAAATGAGTAATGTACTCTGTAAAGATTGTAACATGCTATCTAATGCAAAGTAGAGTCTGCTCGATGTTAATTATCAAACCATGACCTGGCTCCAAGACCACCCACAGACAAGTAAAGTGCTTCAGAAGACCTCATCAGAGATGGGATCGAGACAGAATCCTCTGTAGTAGGCCATAGGTTCTCTATCTTCCTGGGAACCTGAATATGTCCAGAATCACTGAGGCCACACCAGCATATTTTAAATAGCTGGAAATTATGCGTAAGAAGAGCAAAACATTACTATGAAATGACCAAAACTTGTTTTGTTGCATTCTATATGGAGGCAGTAATATCTCTGGACAAATTTCTCTGCCTTTCTAAAAGCTGACCTCATAGTTTCTATCTGTCAGGGATGAGAATACACTAGTCAGATTCTGTGAGGCAGCCATGAGAAGTTAATATATAAATGTACTTTAAGTAGGCCTTTAATAGTATAAGAATAACTTCAATGCAAAACAAAGAAAAGGTTTGTGTTATACAATGTATATACATATTGTATATTATATATGTATATTTATATGTGTATACGTGTGTGTTTGTGTGTGTGTGTGTGTCTATGTGTCTAGGGGTCAATCATTGCATTCAGTAGAATGATATATATATTGAATTTCTTTATAAAGCTTGGTGTTTCCTACCAGGCTGTTCTGGGAAAAGGAAAAGAGAACACTGAGGGAAAGAGACTATGAGAGATTCCTTTATCCTTTTGTATCTACAACTACTTCCTCTATATTTTTGTGTCCATAACTAATTAATTTATCCTTTTGTGTCTATAACTACTTTCTTTAGCATTATTTCTATAATTTTTATTGTAAAGATCTTTAACTTTGTTGATTAAATTTGTTCCTAAGAGATTTCCTTTTGTAGCTATCATTCATAGGATCTCCTTTAAATTTCTTTTTCATCAATCTGATCAATGGCTGAAAATGTAGTTCCGATTATAGAATGCTTACTCAGCATGTACAATGTCCTTGCTTCAATTACAGAAACTAGGAATAGTGCTGCAGGCTGAAATCTCACATATCTGATAAGACCACTCGTCCCTGTTTGTTTACAGACACTCAGCTAGGCATCATCCATCAAGGGCAGCCGAACCTACCAAGTCTATTAGCATACAACATGTCTTATAAACATCCAGTAGGCCTTAAAATAATGATTGGGAAACCAAAAGTTACCAGTTTCTCTCTTCAACTATCCACTTAAAGCTAAGCATGGGGGCTTACTCATGCAATGTTAGTACTTGGAAGTCTGAGTCAGGGGAATTACTGAGTTCCAGAATAGTCTAGGCTACAAGGTGAGACCATGGATATATGTGGGGTTTTTCCCCACTTTGAAGAATCATGCCATCAAAAATAATCACAAGGAGTAGTTGAACAGGAAGGGTTTTTTTCTCCTCCACCCCCTGTGTTGGATTGTACTTAATAGAGAAAGATAAAACTTATAACCTCTGCACGTTATGAAAATGTCAAAGTAAAATATCCAGGTTCTAAGAACAGCTAAAGGAATGTAGTGCAAAGTAGTTCAGTACTGAGTGACCTGTGAAGAGATTGAATGTGTTTTGATCATGCAGCATGAGTCACATGTCCCCTGCCTTTTGTACCTTCTTCTTTTACTCTATAGTTCTATATCAGTCAGATAACTACACTCTTAATTACAAGTCCTCCAAACATGCAGCAAAAGACTTTGGTGGCTGAAAATCAGCTTTGGAAAGGTTGCCTGGGATAAAAGCCACTGCAGAGAAAAAAAAATAACTTGTAACTGAAGATCACCATGTTCTCTTCTTGTGTGACATGTAAAGTGACAACAGCTGGTATCAATGATCTAGGGAAGGTTTTCAGTTATGGTCATGATAAAGTGGCAACAACTATGAATCCTCTTACTGACTATAGCTTGGCACAGGCTGTCCTATGAGTGGAGCATGCCCCTAAGTGATGAGCATATTGACTTAGGGATAGCAAGGATGGATTCCTCAATTTCTTTGTTTGAATTTCATTCTGATGAACATTTTTATAATGTTTGCATGTGATTTCTTCTTATCAACTCATCACTGGTACTTCCTCTATTGAGTGCAAAGAAATCCGTGGTTTCACAAGACCTTAATCCATTGGTATCATAATTCAAACCCATCCTTTAAAAATAGCAACATTCCATCCCTATATGCTTCCCAGACACACTTCAAGCTAACATGATTGCTCCAGGAGAAATATTCCTCTTGAAGTTATAGAAATAAATTTTACTTGTATTTTTACTATTATAAAATTTTGAAAGGAATTTTCCTTCCTACGGTATCATAAATTCTTATTATGTCTTGTCTCCTTGGCTCACAGTGAATTTAATTTTAGCAAAGGATGCTTTTATTACACAGCACACTAAAGCCACAAGCCAACTCTTCCCCATACTGATTTAAGACTAGGTTATCAATGTTGACTGCTGAGGTGGGGTAGGGAAGGGGTCTACAAACAGAGTATATAAAGACTGACATTTGCCACTAATTGGAAATGAGGTCAGTACAGCAGCTACAAAACTGGAAACATAACTTCTTTACCAAAATCTTATATAGTTTATAATATAACTTCTCCCTTGCTTGTGCAATGTTCATGCGCTAAGTGCAATGCCTCTTTTTACAAGTTGGTCCAATCTTCCTAGTGAAGCATCCAATGTAGGCACAATAGTAATTCTGGTTTTTCGTTACACTGTGCCTTCGATGTCACACAATATCCACAATGGCCCTAGACAAGGGAAGTTACCAGTGGCTCTGTCTCCTTAAGTTAGAAGGTAACCTTATAAACTTCTCAACAGTGTCTTAGCTTGTGCCTATATCTGTAGGGAGACGTGCACCTTTCCAAAGTGTTATGAGTAGCTTTCATCTTTCTCCCTCTTAGGGGAACCATAAGTTAGATCTTTGCTCTTCACTTGCTTCATCTAAATAGTTTTGGTGAATTTGCCAGAAAGCTTATGTGCAGTTTTATGGAAGGGAATCATGAAAAAAAAATCCAGTCTGGCCAAGATCATAGCAATAAGAACAATGAGTGGAGGAGTTAAGATTCCTTTTCAGATTTAAGATCCTCACAATCGTAAATCAATTTGTCCCCTAACCACAGACACTGTACTTCCTAGAGTTCAGGCCATTCTTTCATGATTATTACTTGGGATTACTACTTCCACCACTACTTACTTCATTTTTATTTGCCGATTCAATAAAAGCTGTGCTATGATATAAACCATAGAACCTAAAGTTAGCCAGGTAATGCATGCCTACAATCCCAACACTCAGGTAGAGGAAGGAGAATCAGACCCTCAAGGTTAGTGTTAGCTCCATAGAAAGTGAGAATAACAACAACATCATCGCACACAAATACATGAAGATGCTTTTCTTGAAGAAAATTATGAACAGTTTCATATTCTCCATATACTTTTTTCTTCCCAAAGTCAGCCCTGAGATACCCTTATTTGACACTATTCTTGGCTTGCAAAGCACTCCGAGAACTTATTGACTATATACATAACTAAAATTAAACCCAAAAAAGGACCAAAAATTGCATATTATTAAGCCAACTACTGCAGGAGACAATCAGGATCAACTCTAAGTGGAAAAACGCATTTAAGAATTACTCTGTTGAGGGAACTAAGACTCTAGAGTACTTATACAATAATTCCTGGGAACCAATAAATGAGAACTGGGAGAAACAGGATTTAAACACCTAGAACTCCTAACTGTATCCAGTGTGAATAAAGTAGCTATCTGGGAAACCAGTAGAAACCCTCAGACTTAAAGAAACAGAATCCAATTGTCAGCATTAGCTGCAGTACACTGAATGGCTGAGATGTCAAACATATGAGAGGAATTTGTAACATACTAGACTGGGAAGAGAGCAAACTAGCCAAGCTGAAGGCTGTTTTGGCTCCCCTTTAAAGCATAGTTTCCTTATGCTCCAATAGGGAAAACTAGTGGAAGATTAACCATGTGACAAGGGAATATTATTGAGAAGCAGGCTCAGGTGACTGTACAAATATAGCGTCCTTCTCAGAGATGAATACAAATATCTTCTGACACTATGAAAAGAACGAAGATTTACTGACATCACATTTGATCTACAAGAATTATGCTTTTAAAATTATGTAACAACAAGGTTTTATTTGTTGGATAAACAAATCAAGAACTATGGTTTACAGGACAAAGATTATTGACACTTTATAATCTTTCATAGTCTGTAAAGAGAATGGACTACAGAAGCTAACCAAGAATACCAACTAATAGATTTGGAAAGCTCTAATCAAGTATTAGATATTGGTGCTCTGAATTCCTTGGCTAATCAGAAATTGAATATTAAATTCTGAAAACCTAATAGACTTCATATAAAACTGAATTAAATCAGTAAATGTAACAATGCCAAGTTATGTGTGTTGGGCTCAAGACTATAAGAAGAATTCACTTTGGGAGAAATTCAGCTGCTCTGTTATGGCTTTCCGAAAGGGATGCTAAGGACCAGTGGGTTGCTAAGCACATCTGAATCATCTACTGCTATTACTGGGAGAAATGGAAACCAGGATATTTCTTTAAAAGAAAGAAAGAAAGAAAGAAAGAAAGAAAGAAAGAAAGAAAGAAAGAAAGAAAGAGAGAGAGAGAGAGAGAGAGAGAGAGAAAGAGAGAGAGAGAGAAAGAGAGAAAGAGAGAAAGAGAGAAAGAGAGAAAGAGAGAAAGAGAGAAAGAGAGAAAGAGAGAAAGAGAGAAAGAGAGAAAGAGAGAGAAAGAGAGAAAGAGAGAGAGAGAGAGAGAGAGAGAGAGAGAGAGAGAACTTTGTCTTGCTTTCCCTCACATTATCAATAAAACAATTTAAGCATACTTGAAAAATAAACATCAGCTGAGTGATGGTGGCACGCGCCTTTAATTCCAACACCCAGGAGGCAGAGGCAGGTGGTTCTCTGTGAATGGCCAGCCTGGTCTACAGAGTGAGTGTCAGGACAGCCAGGGCTACATAGAGAAACCCTGTCTCTAAAAAACAAAAAAGGAAAAAAAGAACATCAAAGCAAAGTAGCAGAATTGTATACTCATAAACTAGCCCTAGGCTTGAAGCATTATTTCTAGCTATTTTCCCTTTTCCTCTTGGATATATCAGCTGACAGCTAAAATTGGCCTACAGACTCCTCCCACCTGACTCCTCTCTGACCTAATTCAGGCTCCCTGGTGAGGAAGGCACAGAAGCCAAGCCAGCACTGGGCACTTGTGTATGTCTTTGTCTTTCAGTACAAATGATGATACTACAAGAAAGAGCCTGGGGAATAATGTTCCTTTGTTATGGTGGCGCCACACACCTGCAGGGTCAGTGCAAGCATTGTCTTGGTTTTTCTTGTTGATTTTCCTCCCTCCCCCCTCATGCTAGGCAAGATGAGAAAGTAATTCTTGTTATTGCTTTGTGATTCAATTCGCCATCCCTTTCTTACCCTTACAAAATGGAGGAAAGATTGTACATGCAACTCAGCGCATGCTGGGGAACTCAAGGCAGTTACTAAATTTTGTTTGTTTTACATTTTCTGCCAGATGTTGAATAAGAAAATTCTGGACTGAAATACTAATTGAGTGACTATGAGATCACTTTAGAAAGTGCTGCTTTCACAATTATGCCATGAAAAGTTTCTTTTGAAAAAATAAGTGTGAAAGTATGCAAAGAATTTTAATGAATTTTAAATTATTTCATAGGACTATTTTTCCCTACATCCTCTCTTCTGGGTTGACCAAATAAAATTATTCCAAGCTAGAACAAAACTATCCGGAAACATACTTCAAAATAATTCTTGAAAACATTACACATTTATTCTGCTACAAATGCATTCTATTGTTCAGACAATGCACTGGTCTGTGTGAGCACATAATTTATTATCGGAAATTCTGCAATTTATGTTGAAGCTTATTGGATGCAACCCAATTATAGCTAATATGGTAAACACAGTGGTAAATAACTATGAATGTGGCATCATTGTACGGTGAAGCATGACAGTGCCCCACAAAGTCACTAGGAGTGGAACACAGGGCACTTTGGGGAATTCCAATGGGATTACTCAGAAAAAAATTTTCTGATATCATCAGCAGTCAAACATTAAGCTCACTTTGCCAACAGACCTCAGTTGTAGTGTAATCCATTTGTAGATTCTAAACAATTTCCTTGTGAGTTTATCTCTGTACTATAAATTACTGGTCTCTCAGAGATATCGAAAATTAATAGTTGTCTGGTTTTGGAGGTTTGTGAGAGGCATTGAGAAATACAGTCTTCCCATCTGGCAAGTATAGCAAATGTTATACAGAGCATTTTATAAGCAATGTAAAACATTATAGGATTTTATGAACAATGTAACATCTATCTGTCTCTCTGTTGGATTAACTCTGCCAGGCATGGTGCACTTTAATTCTAGCACTTGGGAGGTAGCAGTAGGTGGATGTCTATGAGTTTGAGGCCAGCCTAATCTACATAGAGAGTTCTAGGACAGATAGGGATACTAGTGAGAACCTGTCTCAAACAAACAAACAAACAAACAACAACAAAACCTGTTGGAGAAACCCTAGGCCTTTAGCTACTTCTGGATCACAGATGTGACAGAAATCAGATTTTAACAGCCTTCAAGACCAAATATTTCTTTACTTGTATGGACATTTCTAGCACATATGTCTATAATTCTGCATTCACATTTTGTAAAGGAAATAGCAATTATTTGATTTTGTTACGTGAATCAATATGTAAGGCAGCATTTGGAATTATTCTGGCCATTCTACAAATAGGAATCCATTGGGTGTAGTTTAGTGGGGCAGCCTGACACAAGCTTGGTATGAACCTGAGCAAAGTTTATAGAGGAGCCCCTGTGGTTAGAGCTCTGTTCCTTTGAGCAAGATGCTTAACCTTTCTGAACTATTTTTAATGAATAAAAGGTTTAAGGGGATCATTAGACATTGCTATGTAAAAGCACACAGTGTACAAAAAGCATATAATACATTAACTGTGAAGAATAAGAATCTAGGGGTGAGGAGATAGGGGGTTCCTGGGTGGGTGGAGGATGGGGTAAGGGGATAACATATGAAATGTAAATAAAACATCCAATAAAAAAAGAATAAGAATCTAAATACACACACATACACACACACATACACACACAAACACACACTCACACTCAGAGGAGGAGGTACACCCTGACAGTAAGCATCTTTGCATTTGGTAAAGTAGGAAATGGCATAGATAGTATAAAAGGAAGGCACTGTGACATATACTTAATGCACATGTGATGACAGAGCTAGTCTGAAGACTGCAGAGTAAACTTTCAGGAAAAGGGAACGAGAATCCTTTCAAGTGCAAGATCTTAATTTAAAATTTAAAAGATTTAGAGTTTTCGCTAGGCAAGGGCTGGAAGACTTGAGTTTGAGCTCTAAACATGCTGTATTGATGGGACCTAAAAGGAAAGTACCTGTGTCTTAGTTAGGGTTTTACTACTTTGAACAGACACCATGACTTTATAAAGACAACATGTAATCGGAGCTGGCTTACAGGTTCAGAGGTTCAGTCTATTATCATCAAGGCCAGAACATGGCAGCATCCAGGCAGGCATGGTGCAGGAGGAGCTGAGAGTTCTACATCTTCATCTGAAGGCTGCTAGCAGAATACTGACTTCCAGCTAGGGTGAGTGTCTTAAGTCCTTGCCTACAGTGATAGACCTATTCCAACAAGGCCACACCTCTTAATAGTGCCACTTTCTGGGCCAAACATATACAAAACATCACACACCTGTAATCATGGCAATTACAGTGAAGGAGACTGACAGGTAAGTGATGGAGACAGTTGAAATTAACAAACTTCCCAGTTCTCCTGTTAGTTTGCATACACAATTGTTTTAATACCCAATTTAAATGGTTCTCCCATTGTGCAGTATCCTTTGCCCCACCACCATCCAGTGTGCAAAATAGATGAATATTTCACTGACTTTATGTTGATATCTTAAGAACCAGAAAGAGACCATTTTAGGACAGGTGAAGAGATCCACAGAAGACCCAATTACCAGCACATTCAGTGAAGAGATAGCCAGGTGTTACCAAAGAGGCCAGAGGAGTCTGGGTGTAGAAAATACAGCATGATCTTTACAAAATGATGTGAAAATGATCTATAAAATTTTGCAGCAATTGATAAGGGGAGATTGCATTTCTGCTCTTTATATTAAGGTAAGACTCATTGACTCATTGTAGAATACACAAACAAGAAGAAGAAGAAGAAGAGGAGGAGGAGGAGGAGGAGGAGGAGGAGGAGGAGGAGGAGGAGGAGGAGAAGGAGAAGGAGAAGGAGAAGGAGAAGGAGAAGGAGAAGGAGAAGAAGAAGAAGAAGAAGAAGAAGAAGAAGAAGAAGAAGAAGAAGAAGAAGAAGAAGAAGAAGAAGAAGAAAGGAGAAAAAGAGGAGGGAGAGAGAGAGGGGGGAAAGAGAAGAAACTCCCAAATTTCAGAAGAATTTGAGGGCATGCCAGATGTAGGAAGTGTCAGTAAATTTAGATTTTAATTTAAAAAATTACAATGTAATTCAAAAACAAGAATGGAAAAAAAATCCTGAATTTGGTTATTGAAAAGGCTTCACTGGTGTTTAGCCAAACATTGCTTTGAAAATGAAAAGGTTCTACTGGATTATAATTACATTGACTGCACCAGCACCCACAAATCATGCTTCATAGCATTATTTCTTCCCATCCAGAGCATGGTTTCTCCTGCATCACAATACTTCGAGGCTCAGGAAGGTTGAAGAACTTGAGTCAGTCATTTGTGGCAGAGCTGATTGAAAAGCTGTTCTCTTTGACAATAGTCTCCCGGAAACCCAGATTCTTCCCCAGATAACTACCCACTTCTCCAAGTTAGGAATTTGAGACTAGTTGTGTCCAATACTCAAAACTGTCCAGACACATCCATCCATGATAGTTGCTCTAGAGGAGAATGAAAATGAAATGTTATCCATGCAGAACAACTTTTCCAGAAGCTACCAATATCAGTGATTTATATGGCGTAACAAATTCTCCAACCTCACTATCATTATCAAAGACATTAGAAAATATTTCATCTCTGAATCACACACAGAAATGAGTTTATCTATTGGCTACTGATTAAATGCCCCATACCCTACAAAATCTTTATATAGATTACATAATTGAAAGCTCAAGAATTCCCATGAGGTCAATATCCTTACAATAACCACTGAAGGACACTGGGGCTTAGAGTATTATATAAATGCTGAAAGTCATGGAGCTAATAAAGGAGAGAATTCAATCCAGCTCACTCAGAGGAAGCATTTACTCATCCCTAAAGTACTGTCATCTATTCCCACAAAAACTTGTGTAAGTGCTGAGCAAATAGTCTAAACCCAATCTTTTTTTCACTGGGGTCCAATCTACCCGAAATGGAAGAGAAATAGAATTTTGTAGATATTTGGCTTCCTGACTGAGCTTTCTCCCTCCTTTACTCCCTAGCTCCCCAGTTGCCAAGACTGAAGGTCAGGACCAGAAGACCAGAAATAGGAAATCTCACCATTGGGCACCTACTCACAGTCATTCAGGTTAAGTGAACTATAACTGCAGGACTCAATCCTACACAGAAGTTAACCTATATCCCTGCAGATGCAACTAGCACATTATACCTTCAGAATTACCTACATTAAGGATCTCTTTTTTGCTTTGTTTCGTTTCTGGAGTAAGTCTCCACAAACTCCCATTAGAAATTCTTATGAACGAAATTATTGGTTGAAATCATGATTCTACATATTCTGATATGACAATAGTTTTAATTCTTGATATTGACCTGCTCACAGAAATATACTTTTCTTTTTCCGCACACAATCTTAACTCTATGATTCCCCAGTCTACTATCAATATTGTCAAGGCTATAAATGATGTTATTGTCTCAAGATAGAAAAAAATCCCTATGGAGTTGCCCATTCACCTCTAACTGGAATGCCCTTTTGTACAAGGTTTTGATTATGAAGTCTCCTTATGATACTTAGCAAGAAGACATTGAGCTTTTGTTGTAAGCACATTTTTCTACATCTATGATATAAATCAAAGAGAAAGAGTTCATCATCCCAGGCCTTGTGGATGAAGGAGTCTGCCACTTTCAATTAAAGATTCATCAGCATTGTTAAAGCTGTTTCTGTCTGTAGAGGTTCTGTGCTTGTTATAAAACAACAGCAACGGGGTTGGGTATGAATGGAAATATTGGATATGATATCACTAACCAACCTTTCATGCATAACAGCCTTCATCCAGAGCCCTTGGTATCCCACAGGTTTCTTAGCATATCATAATCTACACAGAGGGGGAAAGAGACAGAGGTACTCCTTGACTTTCTGAAAGTTTTCTGTTCCACCTTTACAAAGAAAAGCAGGGAAAACATTCAGTAGCCTACATTACTGTATTGGTACGTGTGGATGAGAATTCTCAGAACACGGCTGTCAACACAGGCTGTTTAGCTGGCTAAAACTTCCATGACTGTGGAGAGAGTGGATTGTCCAGAGTCTAATTACAATTTCTTTCAGGCAAGCTTTAGCCCCTAAAAAGGCATTCCTTGCCACCTCTGTGTCAGACTTTACAACCTGATAAACAAATTTAAAACAACAACAATAATAATAACAAAGCCCTTTGGAATGTATTTACTTAACAAAGCCTTGTTCTCTACCAATCAAAAGGTTAAAAATGCTAGCAGATAACATTTGAGGTCTCTGCCTCAAATTCACCTGTGATACTTCCACAAAAGCATTTTATAAAGGCCTTGGTTTATAACGTATTTTGATCTGTCACCACAAAAATTCCATGAAACCGCTTCCACACGGCAACAGTAGGGCCTGGCATAACCTTGTCCCCCTGCTCATGATCACATAAATTTGGTCACATCAAGATATATGAGGTTCACATGCTGTGGCCAACGTAGAGACTTTTCTCGAGGACCCCAAGGTTAGTAGATGTGTTCCTAAGAATGTCAAAACAATCAGACTAATGTCAGTGCTGTTTGCAAGGTCACAAAGACCTTCAATTTACAGCATAAGTCTATAACCATGGAGCCTCTCTTTACCTTCATGCTAGAATAGACATATGCGCCAGCTGTATAGAAAAGACAATGACAATTTAGGAATGGTCAAGTAGCCAGGAGCAGGGAGCTGGTTAGAGAGGAGAAGCCATGGAGCCTCTCTTTACCTTCATGCTAGAATAGACATATGCGCCAGCTGTATAGAGAAGACAATGACAATTTAGGAATGGTCAAGTAGCCAGGAGCAGGGAGCTGGTCAGAGAGGAGAAGCTCCCTTCTGACCTAGAATAGTCACCCTTTTTGTGTATTTGAGGACCATTGTTAAGTAACCTTAGGTTAGCTGCATTCAGGGATACGTGGCTAAGTACTAATGAGGCATATACCAGACTCACTATTTTTATTATTCAAAAGTAATTAAAATTTGTTGTGTGTGATTTTATTGCCCCTGGTATTATTAAATAACTATATATCCTACCTTTGTTAAGAACTGAGTGAACTATTCAAAGCACATGCCATTACAGGGTCATTTTACAAGCCATGATAACTAACGTTTATTATTGACTAATCTCTTTAAATTACTATAACAAGAAGAAATTTTAAAAGATAGTCCTCAGCAAATTGAATTAATTTTCTATGTAAGTGAAATAATTTTTGTTGGCTATTTTATCTATTTACATCTCAAATGCTATCCCCCTTCCCGGTTCTTTTCTCCTCCACAAACCCCCTATCCCATCTCCCCTTCCCCAGCTTCTATGAGGGTGATCCCCACCCACCCCTGCCTCACTGCCCTAGTATTCCCCTATGCTGGAACATCAAGCCAACACAGGACCAAGGGCCTCCCCTCTCATTGATGCTTGATAAGGCCATCCTCTGCTACATATGCAGCTGGAACCATAGGTCCCTCCATGGGTACTCTTTGGTTGGTGGTTTAGTCCCTAGGAGCTCTAGGGAGTCTGGTTGGTTGATATTGTTCTTCCTATGGGGTTGTAAACCCCTTCAGCTCCTTCAGTTCTTCCCCTAACTCTTCCATTGGGGTCCCCATGCTCAGTCCAATGGTTGGCTGTGAGTATCCACATCTGTATTGATCAGGCTCTGGCAGAGCCTCTCAGAGGACAGCTATACCAGGCTCCTGTCAGCAAATGCTTCTTGGCATCAGCAATAGTGTCTGGGTTTTGTGTCTGCAGATGGGATGCACCCCTAGGTAGGGCAGTCTCTGGAGTCTTTAGTCTCTGCTCCATTCTTTGTCCCTGTGTTTCCTTTAGACAGGAGCAATTCTGGGTTAATATTTTTGAGATGCATGGTATGTACTCCCTGATAAGTTGATATTAGGGAAAAATCTCAAAATACGATACAACTCACAGACCATATGATGCTCAAGAAGAAGGGAGACCAAAGTATGGATGCTTCAGTCCTACTTAGCAGGGGGAACAAAATAATCATGGGAGATAGAGGGAGGGAGGGACTTGAGAGGGAGAATGGAGGGGAAGGGAGAAAGGGGGCAGGATTAGGTGTGGGAGGAGGTGATGGAGATGTACAGAGGGTCAGGCAATTGAATGGAGGTGTGTATCAGTAGGGGATGGGGAACTGAGGGTAGCCACTAGAAAGTCTCAGATGCCAGGAAAACAAGAGGCTCCCAGGACCCAATGGGGATGATATTAGGTGGAATACCCAACAAAGGGGAGAGAGAACCTATAGAGACCATATCCAGAGGTTAGGCACAGCTCCTGGTTGAGAAATAATTATTTTTGTAAAAAATATATTGTCAATGCCTGTTTTTAAAATACAAATTTAAGATATTTTATTGAAGTAAAATTATTTGAACAATTATCATTCAGATTAGATGGATGAATACCTGAGACATGTTTATGTAACTGAACAAAAAAAATATATAATAAGAAACATAAACAAGAACAAAGCTTTGGTGAAAAAAACCTTCCAGACTTCTTGGTGATGGTGGTGGTGGTGGTAGAGGTGGTGGTGGTGGTAGAGGTGGTGGTAGAGGTGGTGGTGGTGGTGGAGGTGGTGGTAGAGGTGGTGGTGGTGGTGGAGGTGGTGGTAGAGGTGGTGGTGGTGGTGGTGGTGGTGGTGGTGGTGGTGATGGTGGAGGTCGTGTGTGTGTGTGTTCATTATGTAGAGTGCATATACATTCTCATGTGTATGAACACATGTCTGTATAGGAATATGAAGGCCCTCTGAGAACATCAGGACCTTCTAATCTCTCATTCTTCACCTTGTTCCCTTGAGACAGGATCTCTCACTGAACTGGAACTGGGCTGTCTGTCTATCAAGGCCCAGTATTTCTGTCTCTGCCCTCAGAGTGCTGGGGCTGTAGACATGCAGTCATGCCCACGTTTTTGTCTGATTGCCAAGGTCTGAACTCAGGTCTTTATGCTTTCACTCACAGAGTTTTATTTCTTGCTGTAAATACAATATCTCTAAAATCACAATTTATTAAGACTCATTCTTCTTGAAGGTATAGACACAGTGCAAAAACGCCATAGAAATAGTGAAATGAATTTCAAATGTATCTTAAGAACCTAGAGTCCGGGCTGGAGAGATGGCTCAGTGGTTAAGAGCACCGACTGCACTTCCAGAGGTCCTGAGTTCAAATCCCAGCAACCACATGGTGGCTCACAACCATCTGTAATGGGATCTGATGCCCTCTTCTGGTGTGTCTGATCACAGCAACTGTGTACTCACATTCATAAAATAAATAAATCTTTAAAAAAAAAAAAAGAACCTAGAGTCCACTCTTAATTTCTCAGCATAGAAAATATATTGCAATTGTGTGTGTGGTGTGTGTGTGTATGTGTGTGTGTGTGTGTGTGTGTGTGTGTGTGTGTGTGTGTGTGTGTATAGGTTATATGTGATTGTTTGGTAATTCAATGTGATCAATTTATATTCCAAGATACCTCGTGGCAATAGAAACATGAAAAAAGGCATCAGTCACATTTAATACTATCTCTTAGACCATAATTGCTTGAGTAATAATTACAGTTCATCTTGTTCTCCTATAAAAATATAATGAATGACATATCTTTATAATTGACTTGACAGAATAAAAATAACATTTACTCAAGTTTGGAGTTTATGCGTCAGAGTTGCTTGCGGAATTAAGGTTTCAATGTCAAATATAATCTGCCCCCTTGATGAAAATGTCTTCAATCTGCAATCCAAGTACTGCTTCTTTAATTTACCTTTGTAGAAGTCAAAATATTAAGTATCCCAATCAACTCAAATACCTCTAGCTTGCCTATATTCATCTCCGTGCTCAAAACAATTTACTAGTCACTAGTGTCCCAGGATGTATTGAGAAGAGTTCTGTGAGAGATGGGGCTGGAGGAGTAGATTTTTTTTAAAGAAATATGAAATAATAAGGAAGTGATGTGTTGTAAATGTTAATTAATACGGGAATAGAAAGACTGATGTTCAAGGCAATTTTGCCTGTGTACCTATTTTCTCTGTAAAGTGGGAGATAGTATCCTTGTCTGAGTCCCGAAAAGGTAGGTTAGGCAGGCAACTGCCTACACATTTACACAGAGGAATGGAAATATGGGATGTTACAGTGAAGGAAAAGTCAAGCGACCACACCATATATAAGGTAACAGGATGGTAAGATAACTTGAATTCTCCATGGTGGCAAAACAGGCTTGGGGAATTTTGATTAGGACAGAGTAGAAAGTGTAAGAATAGAAATCAAATCATATGTCTCCACCACAGAATTGGCTGTTCCTATGTATTAGAAAGAAAATAAGTGTGCATTTAAGGAAGACCAGAGACTCTCAGAATATAGTAAATACACACAGAAATAGGTGTAAGAAAGGAAAGAGAAAACTAGAAGGTACAAGAGCTCACAGAAACTCGCAGTCCTGGTACTGATTTAGACAGCTTAAAGCACTAACATCAGAAATTATTAACACAGCATTTAAAGATATTTTTTAACATTTGTTTGTATTTGTGACAGATGAGTCAATAATCTACCCATAGCAATTAAAGAAAAGCTTTATTTAAGAACAAATCATTATTATGTTATGGATCATTAGTAGTTAAACTAAAGAAACAGTGAAGACAATGGACAAATCACCTAGAAAATTAATCATACAATATTGATGCACTTACCAAGAATGTCAATTTAATTTTAATAGATTCTTGTCACTATGGGTTAGAATTTTAAATGGCATTATACTTCCTTAAATTCTTCAGGACAAAAACCACCCTAGATATTAATTTTAAGTTAAAAAAATAAGCTATCTTGATCAAAATCACCAAACTTCAGTATTTTAAAGCAGTTTATTCACATGGCTATGCCAATTTGTTGGAGGAAGAAGGGGATAAAAGCTTGCTTGTATCCCCTTCCTGTATATGTTTGTAGAGCCCACCGTGGTTTGAACATGATTTGTGTGATCTATTGTATCTCAGAGCTGAGTCTTCAGGTATTCCATATTTCTGAAGAAGATAGTAGTGGTAACAAAAAGCTAAGACTTCATCCTTGGCGGTGATTTTGAAAGTTCTCCAAAGGTGTTTTACTTAAAAGGAGCCAGCCTGCTTCATCCAGCTTTCTAGTTCTGAGTCAAGATAAAATTATTTACTTTCTCGTAGGCTGCCATTGTTACTATCTGTACCCACGTCTTCATAAGTATGCTGCATCATGAATTTTATTACAGTGACAGAATCTTTTCCTCCATTTCCTCTCTTATGCCTGTAAGTAAACACCTTATTCCTTCCAAAAAATATATAACAATAATATTGAAGTGAAATGTTTTGACATATCATTATATAATGAGATGAATATCTCCAGGCTGTGGACAGAAGTGAAAGACCCATTCCCAAAGTTGCTAAACACACTTCAAAAGGGAGTATTGGGAAATACGCCCTTAACAAAGCTCTGCAGTACTGAAGCTTATTGTGCTGCTAATAATGTAGATTAGCTCACATAATCCTGAGCTTTCATTCTTCTAAATCAACAGTCCTCAACCTGTAGGTTGCTACCCTTTTGGGAGTCAAACAATCCATTCACACAGGTCTCCTAAGACCATCAGAAATAATAGATATGTGCATTATGATTCATAAAAGTAGCAAAATTACAGTTACGAAATAGCAACAAAAAATACTTTTATGGTTGGGGATTACCACAACATCAGAACTGTATCAAAGTTTTTCAGTATTTAAAAGGTTGAGAACCACTGTTCTAAGCAGTACATAGACTAACATATCACATCTTGCCAAGGATTGGGTGTGTTCCAGCCACGAGTAACTTTCAATCTTAAAACAAAAACATTCTTGATCAAACTGGCAAGCCTTCTACATGGAGCTGGGCATGTTTATCTGAAGTATTTAATTCTCAAAACCACCCAAAGAAAGAATTGACTTTCTTGTATTGCATTGTCTATAAAACATCAGTGTGTGAGACATAGTCAAAGAATGTGCAAGTTTGTCAGAAAGTATTTGGCATTTACAAAAAGTAGAAAATAGGAAAGAGTTTAGAAATGTATTGGACTTCATTACAAACTTAGGGGAAGAAGCTTAAGATCCCATTCTTACTCCATGTTAGAATGTTCTGGCTCTGTTTTATATGGGACTTTTGCATGCAACCACAGAGCTGTGGATATGTGGTCCTGTCATGTCTAGAAGATACTATTTTGATTTATATCCATGCCCAAGGTACCACTTTCTATGCAGCACTGAATCTGCACCTCCATCTACGCAGCAGCCATACAGCCATACACCATTGTCTACTTCCCAGTTCAAGGGCGGTGTGAGACCATGCACATACTGCTGGCTGACCAGGGCCAGAGCTGGAAGGAGGATGTGGTTACCATAGATACCTGGATGCAAGGCTTGCTCAAGCACACTTGTCTGTATGGGCAGCTCCCCAAGTTTGAGGATGGAGATCTCACCCTTTACCAATCTAATGGCATCTTGAGGCACCTGGGCCGCTCTTTTGGGCTTTATGGGAAAGACCAGAGGGAGGCCGCCCAGGTGGATATGGTGATGGGGTGGACCTTCGCTACAAATGTGGCACCCTCATCTACACCAGCTATGAGAATGGTAAGGATGACTATGTGAAGGCTCTGCCTGGGCATCTGAAGCCTTTTGAGAACCTGTTGTCCTAGAACCAGGGAGACAAACCTTTCATCATGGGTGACCAGATCTCATTTGCTGATTACCATTTGCTGGACCTGCTGCTGATCCACTGCATCCTGGCCCCTGGCTGCCTGGACAGCACCCCCCCCTTCTCTCTGCCTATGTGGATTGCCTCAGTGCCCAGCCCAAGATCAAAAATTTTCTGTCCTCCCTGGACCATGTGAACCATCCCATCAATGGCAATGGCAAACAGTAGTGGATTGAAGAGACAAGAACTTCTTGTCCCCCTTTTCCCAGGAATAATAAAGTTTGTAAGACAGAAAAGAAGAGGAAGAGGGAGGGGGAGGGGGAGGAGGGGAGGAGGAGGAAGAGGGGGAGGGGGAGGAGGAGGAGTAAGAGGAGGAGGAGGAGGAGGAGGAGGAGGAGGAGGAGGAGGAGAAGGAGGAGAAGGAGAAGGAGAAGGAGAAGGAGAAGGAGAAGGAAAAGAAACTGTTTCACTGTATTGCTGTCCCAACCCCCAACACCAATCCACTCACACATACACTTCTGGCTCTTAAAGTCTTCCTACTCCCTTTTCCAAGATAGTCCCTGAACCTGTGTATAGGTGTCATACAGTTGTCCTGTTTGTATCAGAGTCCCTCATTCTCTACACTTTGATGAGCTATGAATTTCTGTATTGACTATCACCCACAGCAGAAAGTTCTCTGGTGAGGTGTGCCAGCGGCATGCACTAAGCTATGAGTGATTCTTGATTTTATTTTTATGTTTTCTCACTGATTGATATCATATGATGAAATATAATTCAAAATAATGGTGAACAATATGTTAATAATCTACATTTTACCCACATCAATTCATACACTAAGTATTTTAAAACTGAATACAGAGTGGAACTTTTATTATTAACTATAAATACATTTTAGTAAAAGTTTAAGAGGAAGAAAAAGATGGAAAAAACGAGGACATTTTCAATTATGCTCTTTTGGGAAATATTCATGAGGTAATTCTGATTATGGCTTAGATAATCACCTTAATTGCCAAGGCACTTGACAGGAACTTTCTACATATTTTTAAATAATATTTAAATTTTAATTGTTTTTGAAATGTTCCCCCCAACTGATAGCCACTAATTTGAAAATTCTGCAGACACACATTTACTAAAGTCGATGTGAAGACGTATGAATAAACATGAGTTTGAATCTGGCTTGTTGGAGATTGCTCTCGGCTCCCCTACTTCTGAATCATCTAGTCACAATCTCTGCACTCATGATAATGCTCTGACCTTTAAAGACCCATCCCACTTGATCCCTGATACATGAAGATTTCCCCTGTAACCGGAGAGCTGCAGTATTGCTAAAGGTTAATTAGGCGATGGAACCAGGTACAGTTGAAGGGAATATAACTTGCAAAACTCTAGTAAAAACTATTATAAATTCTTGCCACGCAGCCAAAAATGTCTGGAATTCAGATAATAAACAGCCTAGTGAACTGACTGATACAAGCAGAACTCAGTGTCAAAAACTGACTTTTAATCCTCATGATCCATCATAAATTAACTTTTTTGGTCTAGGAGACAATTTTCAGCCTTTCTAGTGGTTATTAATAGCTGTCTCATCATGAACTGAACCATGGAATTCATAAAGTTTTACATTCAGTGTTCTATAAAATTACAGATAACCTTAAAGGGGGAAGTGTTCACAATATAAGCAAATGAATTTTTACTATGTTATAGTATGTTATAACATGTACTCATTCATTCTAGCTTGTCTTCTGATTGACCTTGTGTGAATTGATTGATAACTAATTTTGAGCCCTAAATGGAATGTTTATATTATACCATCCTCCTCCCAAGGCTCAGGCATCCTAATAGAGAGGGGTGGAAAGAGCAGAAGAACCAGAGGCAGTGGATGACTACAAGGAAACAGTGTCTTCTGGACAGCAGGGCAGCTGCATGTGTGACTTCACAGCAATTGCTGCAGCGTGTTTAAAACTGTGCTATCCAGGCCAGACCAAATTCCATCTCAGAGATGGGAACTGAGCATGAAATTCCATCCCTAGCCATGACGCTTTTGGCAATTGTTCCCTTCTAGTGAAGGGAGAGGAAGGGGGTGGAGGGAGACAGAGAGACCAAGAAAGAGAGAGAGAGAGAGAGAGAGAGAGAGAGAGAGATCAAGACAGAAACAAATAGACAGACAGAGAGACAGAGACAAAGAGAGAGAGAGAGACCTACCTCTGATAAGTCAGTGGAAGACCTCACATGCAAAAATATTTGAGCAGCTCAAATTGGTCTTGATGGATTTTAACGAGGAGGAGGTGAATCTAGAATGTTGGAAGGGACTAAATATGATCAAACAATGTTGTAAAAAACTTTCAAAGAATTAAGATGTTAAAAAATAAAATAAAATAAAGAAAGAGAAAAATACAGAAGAACTTTAGAATCAAAAGTAAGTTTTCTTACTCCACCCCTCTCTCCAGGTGCCTCCCACAGATCAACAGGGCTGAGGGAAACACTCCAGTGCATATCTATGCTACGACGGTTAATTTGGATGGTCAGCTTGAGGTTTGCTCTGATCTGTGATGATGTTTCCAAAAAGATTAACTGAGATTACCCTATCAGAGTGGGTAGTGTGGGACTTTGTAAGAGTATCTTGGTTCTTGGCTGTCCATGGGTCTGGAACCCCGAGTCTCCAAGGAAGAAACGGCAGGTGTTCTGCCACGTCCCCAGAACCCAGGATCCTGACAAGCAGTCTAGTCTCCATGGACCTACATTGTTCAGTCACATAGGCCATTACAGCCCCTCCTAAAGTGCACAGGTAGAGGGCGTGACTACAGGCTTCAGGCCCTAGAGATTTACATACTAATGAAGGCCAGAGGGCAGAGCCCATTAAGCATTCTTCCCCAGACCCTCCCCCTTTCTCCCTCTCTATTTAACTCAGGTCTGCCCAGATCCACCGTGAAATAAACCCTTTTGGAACCAAGGACTTTCTCATGTCATTGGGGCCTGCTGTTGCCAAAGCTTCCAGCCTTTGGAACTCCAGACCTTTCTCCTGTTTGTGGGACCCACCTCATGGAAAGTCTCCAGGATTCCACCACGGCCTATTTCCCACAGGGTAGCACCTTCTAAGGGTGACCCTGTTGTTAGACAAGTCTGATGAAGAAGTGTGGCTACTTGCCTGCCTTCACTTCTTGATGGTAAGAAGTCTATTACTACTGTTGCTGAGTAGCAATGCTGTTTCTATCCTCCACTGACTTCAGACTAGCTAGACCTGATGACCTTCCATGGCCTTCCATAATAGACTAAAGACAAACAACTCTCCAGGTGGTTTGTAAGCTTAGCTTTGTATATGTAGCAGCTACTGTTTTCTCAGATTCTCCAGGGCAAAGACAGTCATTGTTGAATTCAACAACTCCTATTGTATAAGCCAGGGTAGTGAATCCCCTTTTTAATATGTATAGACACTTATCAATTTCCATCCTATAGGGCATAGGTTCTCAACCTGTCAGTCATGACCCATTTGGTTGGTATGTCAAATGACCCTTTCATAGGGGTCACCTAAGACCATTTGCATACCAGATATTTGCAATATAATTCATTACAGTGGCAAAATTACAGTTATGGAGTAGCAACAAAATAATTTTATGGTCAGTAGTCACCACAATATTATAAACTATATTAAGGGGTCATAGCATTAGGAAGGTTGAGAACCACTGCTCTAGAGAGTTCTGATATGCTATATAAATGCGCTGATGGGTGGATAATGGTTGTTTCGATGGGAAGCAGTAATGTACCTGCGGTGGTCCGAATATTCGTGTCCCTCTAAAACTACATGATGAACTTTTGACCACTAGGATGTTATGAGGAGCTAAGGCCTTTGGGAAATAATTAAAGTTCCCAATCACTGACTGTGAAAGTCACATGAAAGAGATTAGTACCATCATAAAAAGACACTTAAGAGTGGCCTTGCCCCTTCCATCAGGGAGGTCACAGCTAGAGAGCCTCTCCTAAGAACCAGAAATAGGACTTTCACCAGACACTGAAGACGCCAACATTGAACCTATAGAGATAAGCTGGGCTGTAATTGAGTTAAACCTGTAAGTTCTTCAGATGGATCTTGGATCTTGGCAAGGAATAAATTGTTGTTGTTGTTGTTGTCATCTTAGATTCACAAACTGCTTCCTTTGTTTTTCCTTAATTTCTTCAATCTATAACTCCATTTTTGCAGGTACTCCATGCATTCTGTAAAAGGTTTTCTTACAGTCTCCCTCTAAACAAAGGAGCTAGCAGGGGTCCTGCGCATTGAGAGGATATAGAAGACAGAGGAGTGTGTTTGTTGTTAGTTCTCAGTGCATGATTTGTTTTGAGCTGTGAGTTTTGCTTTCGTTTTGTTTTCAGATGTGGAGTTGAAAGTTGGTTTGACTTTTTTTTTTTTTTTGGTCAAGTTTCTATTTTAAATCTCTATTTGAGTACCAAGAAGATATTAAGGTCTGAGTTTTAAACAATGAAATATGTACTTACATTTCATATTCTCTTTAATCTGAGATAGCTCTGAAAATAATGGGGGAGTTTCTATACCCGTATTTAATTCCCTTTTTTTTTCCTTTTTTCTTCTTTTTCAGCTATTGTACTAAGTGAGAAGGGGAACAGAGAGGAATTAAAAATCACTCCTTCATTTCCACATAGTTCCCTTCAGGTCTCTCTTCTGCTCATCATTTAAAGGTACAAGACATAACTACATAACAATAAAGTATAGTGGTAAATCTCCAACCCAAATAAGACCGGTCAAAGAAAACACAACTCAATAATTATGGATATAAACTGCATGCCTCGATTGGGCAGATTTATCATTACACTACACTATTACCCAGGTATGAGATCCTCCCTTATAATTTGCAGGGTTTTTTCAGGCCACGTGCTTTTCCTCCATTGTTCTTCCTCCTCCATCGACTTTCTCTCCATTTCTCTCCCTTTCTCTCTCTCTCTCTCTCTCTCTCTCTCTCTCTCTCTCTCTCTCTCTCTCTCTCCTTCCCCAAGCCTTTTTTTCCACCTCCTCTTCTACTGCCCAATCACTGGCTCTAGCTTTTATTTTACAAATTAAGGTGGACAGAAGGTTCACAAGAAGTCACCTGTGTACTGATTCACTCTTCCTCAGCAGCCCCTCCTAGGAAAGTGGAATTAGCATCAAACTACAAGGCTGGGGCTATCCACGACAATAAAGGTCTAATTTTGCTGTGACTTCTGTAACTTAACATTGTCTCAAAATGCACCACTGATTGTTGAAGAGCCACTCAGCAAATCACCAGGATCTCATTTATCCATTTAGCCATTAATATCTCCTGATTCATATTACACTGATGACAAGACAATGGAATTCCTGACAGTGATGCCTAACTCTTTATTTTAGTTATTTGCTGACACAAAATTATATGGTGTATGTCCTCCAAGTTCCTTTCAGCCATCTCAGCTCCCTTTCTGTAACTTAGATGTCACTCTGTAATGATATGATGGATACAGGACAGGCAGGAGGACACGTATTTACTGCTAACATCTGCAGCACATTCCGTATTTCACTGATTAATTATCCCTCCTACATATACTTATGAACTGGTTTATCTCCATTAACAATATTTTTTGGAAAATTCTCATTTATCTTCATATTTACTCTCTGTAAATCACATCATGTGTCTATGTAGCTAAAAACATTGAGGCAACTGCTCATTATACCCGATTGGCCCTGTTATGTTTTACCAACCAGTCAATGCATATAAAGTCTTCAGCAAACACCCACTGAAGTTCATGTTTTCAAGAATAAAAGGTTAGAAGATATGAAATGATAAACTAAACCAAAGCAGATAAATAGTCACTCCCACTGGGAAAGAAAGAAGAGACAGGTGAAAGCTGGAAGAGAACACAACTTCCCTGACTACAATTTGTCTTATATTTTGTATTTGGTAACAACATAAATAATGTTGAACAAATTTAAAGATGGAGTTAAGAAAGAAATCTGAGTATCACGTTATTTGTGTGATCAGATGGGTGTTTTATTTCAAATAATAGCAAATACGTCTGAGGAAGGAACAATGTTCAGTAGATTTGTTGAAAGTGAGTTGAGTTTGTTTTTGCAATCATCTACAGATTTAAAAAAAAACTAGAAAATGGCTTCAAAACGGGTTCACTATAGAATAAAATCAAAAGAAAGAATGGAGGAAAGCAGGAATGAGGGAATACAGAGGTGTAAAGGCAAAGAGGATTAGTGCATGACAGATTCTGCAAAGCTGACTGGGATGGCAAAACATCTGTTGCCCTGGTTTTGCAAGGCATTTGTTGGAAAGCATCATGAAATTGTTTGTGAAGTAGAAGAGGGAATCAGATTTGCTCCCTGTCTTTCATTGTTAAAAGTTATTCATGAGAACTAACTAGTCCTCTTTAACATCTGGATTCTGCAGAATCTGTTATAACTTGGCTGCCACAGGGAAGCCTTGGGACAGGAGGGTAGAGAAACAAACAAGGAGGCAGACAAAACATAGTCAGGAGATCCCTTCCAATAAGAGGATAGCTCAGCATAGGACCCCTGGCTGCCAGTGGCAGCAAGAGCATCACAGAGCTGCTTTTCAGGAGAGTTGAAATGGTTCATAGCACCACTCCAAACAAAGATCAAGTTGAATGAACTTAAGATGTAGTATTGATAGTGTAGCAGAACTCTGAGCCTCAATCCAGACCAATGACTCACTGCAATGAACATCTGTAAGATGTAAAGCTATTTGGGCAAAGGGGACATCAGTCTAATGTAGCTATACTGATGCCAACTGGCACTATGGTTCTCAAAGAAGAAAAAGATACTGGTGAAATCAAAGATGATGACTAAATTTTTAAGGTTTACAATCCTTCCCTCCCCCCCCACACACACACTTTGAGATAGGGTTTCTCTGTATAGCCCTAGCTGTCCTAAAATTTGTTCTGTAGACCAGGCCAGAGATCTGCTGCCTCCATCTCCTGAGTGAGTGAGTGGTAGGATTAAAAGTGTGGACTACCATGCTATGATATTGTTCTGTTTTAAATATATGTATGTTCTGACTGTCCTTTGATGAGCCTAGAGTAACCACAGCTCATTCATCAAGACTCCTCTAAGTTCTCAGATTTATTCTGCAAATGGCATGCATGAAAAAAAAAGTCTTGGCTCCTTTAATTAACAAATAGCTACAAAGTATGATATAAAAAGTATAAGATATAGGTTTGAAGGTTTTACTGAAAAATGATGTTAAGGACTTGTTTTTTTTTTTAATTGAATATTGTTCCAAGAGGACAAAGAATCCAACTTGGAGTTGCTTCTTCTGGTGAACAGTGATAAAGCCCACGCATCTAAGAGAAAAATAACAATAGACTGGAACCATCAAATAAAACCTTATGAATGAATAGACATACAGAAAGTAAAACTCAACTCTCCGGTAGCTGTATTTGGAAGTTGCTGGCCTGCAATTAGGAGTCAACAACATACATTGCCTTTATTAAATAACTACATGTGAAGAACCACTCAGCTGGGGGCAGAGAATGCCTAAGACCTCTCCTCCCCCACTGCCAGACAGCAGAAGACTCGAAGAGGCCTAGGCACCACTAAGATCAACAGCAAGTAGTGAAGAGGTGAGAAAGGAGAAGCAGAATGGTCCACGCACAATGAAAAGAAAGTAGTGATGTGAGTAGTCTGCACTGAAGACCTGAAGCCATGGTTAGGTCTTGGTACATGCTGACCCTGAGGGCCATGTCTGGGTCTGTGGCCCTGTAGTAGTAGAGAGTCTATGTCTATTTCAAGGTCCGTTTTACTATCAAAGGCCATGCAGATTTCCCTGGTCTGGGCTGCTATCTGGGGCCATTTTGATGTCTGAGGGTTGTGTAGAGCTGGCCCCATCTCTCACCAGCTGCAGCACTTGGGAGAGTAGCCCCACACCCTGACCTGGACATCACACTATATCTAGCCCTGGTGATGTGGACATGGAGAGCTGTCTCTGCCCCTTGCCAGCTGCAGCACTGGGTGAGCTAGCTGAGGCAGTGCTGGAAAGCTAGTCCTGTTATTGTGGGTGTAGGAGAACAACTCACCTACAACCTGGGCCCAGATTCATGCCTTTGAGTTGGTCCACTTCAACGTCTATCCCATCTATGAACTGCTAGATTGCAGGGGGAGGTCCTGCAGATCTAAAGCTGCAGGATCAACATGACACAGGGCAACAATAGGACATCTGAAAGGAGACCCAGTGAAGATCCGGTATTGATAGTATAGCAGAACTCGGAACCTTAAACGAGACCAATAACTCTCTGCAATGAACATCTATAAGTAAAGCTGTTTGGGCCAAGACCCCTTGTGTCATACTGTATGACACAAAAAGACACACTGCAGCTTCCAAGAGCAAATGTTATTTTTGTGAGGAGGTTGCAAGAGTGGAGGGCAGAGATGGAGAGACAGAGAGATAAGGGGATTAGGGTGCATGATGCGAGATTCACAAAGAATCAATAGCACTGAAACAACAGTCAGAAGAGTAATTATTAAGTGTTTTCTCGCATTTGTAAATTTTAGATTTCCTATAACTACATAAATCACACACACACACACACGCATCACATACTGCATAGAGACACATAGATGGAAGAGCAGGAGTCTGCAGAGGAACATTAGTGGGAGAAAGGGAAAAGAGAAAGCTGAGATTGTCTGCATCAGTGTGATGAAAGTGGACAGAACACGTGAACATAGTTCTCGTTATACATCGAAGCACTATGTTCAATGCATATACAACAATGAATCTTTCAAATATGGGAACAACAATGCAATCCATACGTGATATTGAAAAGATACAAATGGCGAAGTTCAGAATCTTAGACAAATTACATGGTTCTTCAACAAATAAATGTCATCCATAAATAAGAAAGAAGAGAGAGCTCTTGCCAAAAGCTAAAGAAGACTTAAAAGATGAGTTAGGCAAAAGCAATATGTAAATCTTGATTAGATCTTGAGTCAAATGAGTATTAAAAATATTATAAATTAAATTTTTTTAAAAATTAATGAAAGAAATCCCAGCACTTGGGAGACAGAGGCAGGCGGATTTCTGAGTTCGAGGCCAGCCGGGTCTACAGAGTGAGTTCCAGGACAGCCAGAACTACACAGAGAAACCCTGTCTGGAAAAACCAAAAAAAAAAAAATTAATGAAAGAAATATTCTTATTAGTACTGCAATTCTATCTATCAACATCTATTTCTAGAAGGGGTCATGCTGGGTGGCCCAGGCTGGATTTAAACTTCGAGTACTCCTGTGTCAGCATCTGAAGGGCTAGAACACAGGTGTGTGCGACCACAGCTGGTTTTAAGCTACTATCTTTCATTAATTAGCCATGATAATGGAAGAAAGTTATGTAACTTTAAAAGATGCTTCTGTGAAATGAACATACTAATTTGAGTAGTGTGCAAAATAATATCAGATTTTGTCTTTAAATAAACCATAAATTTGAAAAGTAGAGATGAAGCAGATGGGATCAGATTAACAAAATTCTCACGACTGTATAAACTAGGGATAATGCATTATTTTGGCTTTTCAGGTTTGGTTATATCTATAATAAATTTATTATTAATTTATAAAGCGAGCTTTTTGAAACTGTATTATCTGAGATCATAAACTATCTATATTGGAGTGGGATGTGAACTTCCAGCAGAGCTTTCTTGTGGGTTGTGCATACTTCTCCAAGGAAACCACAAGACACAGCAAGTGTCTGTGGCTCATGACAGCACACTGAGGCTTCGCTCTGTCATTACACTCCTCCACAGATCTGTCAGCTCACATGTGGAAAGCTGGAGGAACTTGAACAGCTGTCCCTCTTTGTGCAAATGCAGCATTAAATTCCAGTACCCAAGGGAACTGAGCCTCCAGAAAGCCACTATGAGAAACAATGTTGAATAGAGAGTGTTTCACCGTTACTTGAGTCTATGAAAGCCTATGCAAGAATAGATGGTTACTAGTAAGTTTATGAACACAGGTAAACAAGGACAGGTGCCTTTAAAACTGTGTTTATTGAAGATGCTGAAATAGAGTTTCTGCCTTTGATTGTCTAGTTATTCTATGGGACAGGACGCTGAAAGTAGAAGGTGATTTCCAATGAGTGAATCCGAAACAAACTTCAAATAAATTCTTCATTTCATTTCTCTTCCCTGCTTACATCAATCCACTACTTCGATAGAAATTAAGATTTCTTGTATGGCATATGGATTTCTCTGTAACTGAACTCAAAGACTGAATTTCAGCGTTTCAGAATCTCACGTCTGGAAACACACTCTTAGAAAACAAGATCATCGTGTCTTTGACTCTGTTTCTCCTAGACAGAGACAGGAATTATTGAATCTTGATTGCTTATGTTGAGAATTGATGAATGTCACTTGCAAAACTTTACCACTTCTATTTTCTAACATATGTAAAACATATTTGCTTTAAAAATACTATCAATTATTGTAAGTAACAACAAAGCTAAGAGCTATGGGATCACTAAGAATATTACCTTTCCCCAGCTGTGAACACTTGCACAAGACCTGCACACACAGAAAGACAAGAAAGTAGGAGGGGGGCTAGTAGGGAGAAATGAGGGGTGACAGCAGAAGTTGAGGAGATAAGAGCTAAGATTTGGGAGTCATATGATCACGATACATATGTGTGTGAAAGTGACCCAAAACTAAAATTAATACATGCCTTTTAAAAGAACTTTCTACAAAAAGCCCACTCTGCCAATATCTGAATAATCACATCTCCCAGAGTCAAGGATTCCACACATGTGCCAATTTTATTACTGTTCTAACAATGAAAGACAACAAATAAGAGACTCACTGTTGTTTGGGATGATGTAATTCTTACTGATCACTGGCAATCTCATGATTTCGCTTTCCTAGCATTGTGACTGGGACGGAAAGCTTGGATTCGCTGCCTTAGACACATAGAAGTGTTGGAAGAAGGAACCAAGTTCCAGCAGGAAAATAAAGAACCTACACTACTAGCTCACTAAAACAAAATTAATATGTGCAACTAATTCCATGGCCATGTAAAGCATTGAGCAAGCAAAGGAGGTAAGCCAGCCCACAGCATAGCAGCTGCAGATAGCTGCTTTGTCTTCCAGCCTGTAGGGATCAAGGAATGAGACAGTGCTGAAATCCAAACATCATCTAGAAGAAATCACACTCACAGAGTCAAGAGCTGCCTAGTGGGTGTTGACAGTCAAGGAGAGTCAGCTGCAGCTTCAGAAGCATGCAAAGTAGAAAGAGTGTGGTAGATAGGGCTAAGCTTTTACTCTTTCTCTGTGATTTTTAACCAAAATACTGTCTTTGCCCAACACAACCAAAGCTACTTGGTAAAAGAGACAAAATTGCAATATGCAATATTTTTACAGAGTAGCTTCAATACAGAGCAAACAGGGATGCAAGTGGCAGGTAAATACATAGTCAAACCCAAGCTTCTTTGTTTTTGTTTTTTAACTATTGCTGACATCCTGCTCAACAAAGAGCAGGATCTTAATTACAGTAGTCAAATTGCACTCCTTATCTGGGCACAGCTCATTGTGTCATTCTAATCGATCACAGAGTGTTCTGGCCACTGGGAACATGTGATCTAAAGAGGCAGCTGCTGCCGCCTCCTGGGGCTAAAAATCAAATGGATTTTCCAAGGTCTTCAATAAGCTATTGCAGGAAGACTAACCAGAAAATCCCTGATCTCACAGTCCAGGGTAACCTTTCTCCACTACATATTATTGACCCTTCCTTGGCCTAAAAGTGAATTTTCCAACTTAGGGTATCAACAGTAAAAGTCTCACATTTCTCCAGGATCTTAAACTGTATAGACATAGTTGGCAATACCTGTGCAAAGTTACCTTTAAAAGCTGTTAATCATTTTCTGGGGTGTCTTTAGAGAGAGAGACAGAGAGAGAGAGAGAGAGAGAGAGAGAGAGAGAGAGAGAGAGAGAGAGA